>NC_053138.1:35358477-35658477 GCF_016808335.1 Panicum virgatum | reverse complement strand
TGTTAACAGCTCGATATGCTACACCAACAATTCGTCATCGACTACTTCATCACCACAATATATTCATGTATATCGGTTCTGATGGTACTTGAGAAGGACTAGCACCCGCAGCCGATACACGTCCTTTTTGAATTTCAGCTCCACCGTCATGTGTCCTGGATGTCACTGTGTTCTCGATATCGGCCAGATGCTCCTCAATGGCCTCCTCCTGTATTTTGGCAATTATGAGCCGATGAAGCAGTGTGGATGTTTCTGAGGAAGCCGACAAAATCCCAGCGACGTATCATCTTCATCGGCGGTGTGCCGGCTCCTTGAGTATCACAGCATCGTCATGTCCAATTTGGGCTCGCGGATATGCATGCATGTACATGTGCAAGATGCGTGCCCACACTCTTGCCGCTGCTAGCTTGCTTCTTTCATTTGAAATATTCTATCATGAAATCGGCCATCAACCACAAAGTCATAATGACAATGCGTACCATCTTCCGACTTCTTTCTCTCATGTTTATTATCTATTGGCCGATGGAACGTCTTGGAGCCGATGGAGATGAGAACAGCTAGCCGATGAGAACAGCCGGACTTCAATGTTTTGATTACTTTAACTAGCTGAATTAAATAACCATCCGGTCGACTAGCACACTCGAGACAAGCTCATAAACCACCGATGTGTCCATCCTTGACCTCAAAGCATCACAAAAGAAATCAAGCCCCTATTGTCAGTCAGGATTAATGCCGTCTACATCATCGGATATTGGCATCGGCTCTTTACGCCATGTAGCCGATTGACATTAGCATTGGCTGATTTAAAATATCGGCCTTGTGTTTGCCGACTGGTCGCAGCTGCAATTCAAATTGGAGGAAGTACCTTCATATTTGAAACTGAGTACCTGAACGCATTCAGTCAAGAAGTAGTTAGAGGCGCATGCCCTAGCCTCCAACACGAGCGACGCGCCGATATGTCGCCTCGCCGATGCGTGGTCTCGCCGATGCCGATCTGCACCACACATTTACGCACCATGCCGATCCCAGCGTAACTGTGCCGACGAGCTGCCGCGCGGTGTTGTGGTCTGGCGGCTAAATATCTCATCAATCAATTGCTTCAAAATTGATTTTCCGATACCCTCCAAGATACACAGTCAAAACTGAATAACTAGATGCATCGGCCAATATATGGAAGAAAAAGCCACCATAAATACATCAATGATTCTCCCAGCCAATGTACACAGCAGTTTAAGCTATCGGCTTCATTATCTTCATTAATTATTCCGGTCGTATGGTCTCCAATTATTAACTAATCTTCCACACTTCACACTAACCTAAATATCCAACTATTATTTTGAATGCATCGGCCAACACTCCTGCAAACACAGCCACATCGGCAATTCCGAGGGACACATTCGAACTTAAATGCAATAATCTTTGAACCAAAGACAGCCGATGCACCGAACTGAGTTGACACTCTACCACTAGATCATCTCAAATAAATCTCTTCATTATCCATCGTATCATAGACCATATTCCAATACACACATGTACATGTCAGGTCGAACATTGATTCCACTGATCTGGTTCAACAAACAAGTTTGCATGCAACTCATCATTGAGTGTCCGCCTTTTCCACAATTAATCTGGTATCGAACTCATCTGAGTAACACGTAGCCGATAGATGTACCAACAATCATGTAGCTATCGGCACACCTTTCCTGAATGCCTGTTTGCCGATGCAACTCTTTTCTTGCCATTGGATCAATATTCATTCAATATTATATCTAATCTCCAGATCGGCAATCCCATATGCACTTCCTAGCCGATCAATCTTCATCGGCTGCGGTATTTAGTACAGTAGCAACTCTGTCCACCTGGATCCTAGGGAAATTAATCTCCAAGTAGCCGATAATTCTGAGCAATAATTTTTTCCTCTTGATCACCTAGCTTCCATGGAAGATAAATTCCAAGCAGCCGATATTCCTGAATAATAGTTTTGGGAGGTGGGCAATAATTATTCCAAGAAACTATCTTCTTCCTTGCCTCTGCAACCTCCATCCATCCATCGACCACTTCAGGCCGGAAGAATAAAATATTGACCATCCTTGGCAGATGACCATCAAGCATAACAATTTCCATTGATCCAGACCTCTCAGGTTCTTCTTTGATGTATGGGCATGAAGTCAGCTTTATATTCTTTACCCATTCAGTCAAGCTGATTTTAGCCTCTTCCTTCTTAATTGCTGGAGCTTCTTCTTCGTGAGGCTTTTCAAAGCTATGTTCTTCTTCACATTGGTCTCCGTCTTTGGATCTGCTAACTGAATTTTGTACTTTATAATCTATGTCTCCTGATTTATCAGTCATTCGGGAATTCAACTTTTCAGACTCGACACATTTATTTTCGTTGTCCACTTTGGCCATGCAGGATGGAAACAAATCTTCATTGACCCTCGTCGCCTGTACAAACTCCTCCCATTGGTTTGTTTCTTGCCTAATAGCCTATTGGACCTGATGACGAATTGCTGGCTGAACAACTGTCTGCCAGATCATGGATGGCTGAACTACTTCGTGCAACTGACATTCCATAGGCTGAAGAACTGATGCTTGCGGCCAACAGCTACCTAACCACTATTGTTGATGAGTCATCGGCTGTAGCTGCTGGACCGCTGACCATGGTTGCTGATAAGCTATCGGCTGTGGAGCCGATGCATAATATTGATAGCTGCCTGCCTGATGCAGCTGAGCCGATTTTTGATGCTGAACAACCATCGGCTGTGATGCATGATGATTAAACTGATGAATAATTTTACCAGCATTCACATGTCTGACTGTATTATTTGTCGTGCTCACCAGGCTGTTAGTCCAGTCGATCATTGCTTGTTTCATAGCTTGCTCGAACGTCTCTGTTGGAAAATTCGTGATGATATCGTCGTGTCCCACCAGGCGTGCCAAAAGATGTGTTGACGCAAAAATCAACACACTAGAATCCGAGGGCAAGTGTTCGCCAAGTACGGAAAATAGACCAAGCGTGCCAGTCAATCTGACATGTTGATTGACAAGGAGACAGAGTAAACATTGAATTCGAGGGTGTATCGGCTGGAGTTCCGATTATCCCTCAGATAGGTGTATCGGCAAGCTTTGCCGATACAATACACGACAAAAGAATATTTAAATGCAAGCGTGTAATAAACGAGTGCGTCGGCAGGATCAGCCGATGCACTAGACGACAAAACCGGCTTTGTGTAGCCGATTATGCATGTGTAACAAGATCTAAGCTATGAATGTGTAACTCTGATGATGTAAACTAAAAACAGATCTAAACCAGCTCTTGAGATAACAAAAGTGTTACTGCAAAATCTAAAGCCGATCTAATATGTTTTTAGGTGTGATAATGGCCAAAAAGCGTAGGAAAACCTACAAATCTAGCCGATATCGATAATTGGTGAATAAATCTTGATGAGACGACAGCGATGCGCTCGGAAGTCAAAGCCTAGATAAACTCGATAACTTTTGAATAGATTTGAACGAAGCTACAGCGATGCGCCCGGTAGCTAAAGCTCAAATATACTCGGTAAAACAAAAACTCACCAGCAAATCAAGTCGCTCGAATGTGAGGCGTCCTTGATCAACTTGAAAGAACTCGTCGAAAAAAGAAAAGAAAAGGCGAAGTCGCCGAAAAAATGCAAAGAAATTGTAAAGTTGTGTTGTATTGGATGTGTATGAAGTTTTTTCGGTTCCTTACAACTCATATTAATAGCCTAGTGCTACCGAGTCCTAGCCGATTACGGCAAACATTACTTGACTCTAAAGAAAAGACTTATTAAAGATAAACTACTTTAAATATTACAACCGAATCATCAAGATTTTCGCAGAGTCCGGATCCTCTTCTCCTTCCTTGACCTCATCGGCAACTCTCCGTCGGCCGACTACCAGAACGGGTAAATCAGCATCTTCGAAGCATATTCTTCTGGCCCATCGGACAAGCTCCATCGGCCGATTCCAATACTGTGCGTTTTTTGGTTTCTTCCAAATCGGCCATCTTCCCTTTTCTAAAATCACCTTTCCTGACACGTGTCAAAAAATGGTGTCAACACAGAGTTTCACAAAGGCATAGATACATGAGGAAGGCAATTGTCTCTGAAAGCTCTAGTGGCTATCTATTCCTCTAACAATGCCTGAACACAGCAACAAAGCAAATAAGAATAGGAGATAAAACATGAATCAATAATCCATGTAACTAGAGTGTAGAAGTGATCAAAGACAAATGTGCATACATACCAGCACCTCTCAATCAAAAGGCATGTCCGGCCAGTGGGCTTTTGCATTGGCAGCTTCCAAAGGAGGTCAGTAACAATAAACTTTAATCATTTACATGGGCTCATCTTAGTCCTCTTATGTATTCAACAACTACAACTGGTATTTCAAGGACATTAGAAACCAAAAGCATGTTAAACCAGTGAGAGAACAGACCTTGTGATCAAAATCAGACATCCTCAGCACAATTGGAACAATTATCGGTTCAGCGACTGGTTTGTCTTTCTTAGCGGTCTTATTCTTCGGTTGGCCCAAATCTTTGTGCCCATCACCTACAATGCATAGATAATAGTGGCTTCTTCTGAGGGCAACAGCAAAATTCACGTAGTCACCTGGCACCTAGCATAGTACAGTACTCTAAAAACTTGGGAGGTACTTAAGATTTTGTTTTTTGCTTCCTTATTTCAATTGTCCTATTTGGAATGCGCCCACACTTCAAAGAAAGATTATGCTCGTCTTATGCTAGTCTGAATATGGATAATTGAGCACTCAAGTGCGCTTCAAACTTGTTGGTTTTTGCAAGTAAAGACAAATTGACCACATACTAATAACAAATTAATGCAGATTTCCTTTTCACTTACTTTCATCTTTGGGATTTTTTTCTTGAGAATGTGCAGAATCATGAGTAACAGTTCGTGGCTCTCAGCATAAGATACCCCTTCACTAATTCTACCTTCCTCCAGCGTGCAGTCCTTGATTTTGACAAAATTTTCATTTTCCTTTGTGGGACTTATTCTGTTCTCCGCCAGTCCATTTTTGGATTGATGTTCTATCTTCCTTTCTACAGAGATGCCTGAATTTTCGGAATCCGGTATCGTTTTCCCTATCCTAGAATTATCATCTCTCTTTTCCTCATCCATAAGATAAATGCTTGGATCCAAATGTATTCCTTGCAGTGAGATACAATCTAACATAAGATATGATTTATCTATACATATAGCCCCATATTAACAGGTGCACATTATAAATCAATCATATGGATTGAACAGATCAATGCTTTTTAGAAATTAAATTTACAATTTACTAGACAGGCAATACCTGCTACCAAACAAATAGAAACACCAGGTCGTAAAAGACAATGTTATTATGCACAAAGGACCAATGCAGCACAAACATCCCACCGGATTTGTAAATGCATTAAACACATCATGTGCTTGGAGGTGTTTGATTTAGATTTACCACCAGCCAAAAGAAACAAATTTAGGTGGCAACTTGGTCCTGCCATCACTACAAGAAATTAAATGTGAATGCCATGTTGTACAAATAGTCATATGCATAGGAGAATTCACTCACAGAACAAGACGTATGCAGGACAATGCTTTAATCTACCTAGCACAACCATGTATCTAAGCCTCCATACTGATATAAACATACATAATTCTCTTTTCTAGATATTATTTCTTGGTAATCATGCTCTCATGTACACAATTTTTTTAATGCATAACCATGTCATTTTTTTCTTTCCAGGAAAAAAAAAGCAAGATGGTCTGTGTGTGTCTCGCATCCTCTATCCATAGTCCATACATGCTTGCATCCATGAAACGCTGGCAACAACAATGATCAAGGAGAAAGGTACGAGAGATCATAGTATGGTATGGTGGTCTTTTGTGTGGTAGGGCTTGGAGAAACATATGAGTGCAATATTGAAATTTATCATGACACAATGCGGCATACCTCAATCATAATTGGCTTCCCATCTTTCATGGCCTTCTTCAAATTGCCAGCCAAACCTAGCAAAAGGTAGTACAAACTACGGGGCCTAAGTTATAAGGTTACCAAGATAAATCAATGGAGTGACTATAGCTAGGTTTGTCCAGATAAAATGTCAATGACATTTGCAGAATAGAGTACCTTTTCTGTCATAGAACACTGCATACCTTTTCATACAACTCTGCATTCTCTGCAGAATTCAGTGATAAGCTCTTCAGGAGAATTAAAATCACGTGCCCAAACAGGAACTAAAGTAAGTGGTGCACTGCATGTGTTAATTTATATGTCCAAATTCGAATCACGAGTGTTCCACAATTCTTTGGAAAGACTGAAAAAATAAGAGGCAACTTACTCTGTTGATGTCCGCAGCTGCTCGTGCACCATATCTTTCTGCATGTTATAGTCAGTAAAAATGGTAGTCAAGATGAACAAGGGTAGTGAAGCAAAGCATATGAGACATGAGTGATAATGTGGCGAAGATAACTAAACCTGTAAAACATTAGGCAAATTGAGCCTCTAAGCAAGTTGCGTAGCAATTGTTGATTTTCCAGTACAGGCAGTTCCACACACCAATATTACTAGTGGTACTCTTTGATGATGGAACTTGCATGCAGTCAGGGATAAGCGCAGCAGAAACATGTTATTTGAATGCTGCTGAAGTAAGAGATAAGAAGAATTTTCTTAAAGTACTAGGCGTAGGCACATAGTAGAGTACCTTGTCATCATTTTATAGCGATTTATATAGTCCTCCCCGTATCCACGTTTCTCCATAAGCTGTGGAAGAAAGGAAGAGAAGTTGGGGTTATCAGTTGAGAAAGTAGCATGCAGCAGGTATTCCTTCCCCGGAAGCAGGAAGGTGCCTTACCTTGAATAGATTAGCCTCTAGACCACTCTAGGAACTGCAAAATGGTGAATTCCAGGAGTTGAAAAGAGGATGAGCCGACAAGATTATTAGAAGGCTAGCATGAAAACAGGATAGATGGTGGGGACGTGCAACATGCATAGCATAACCTTGAGAGCACAGCAGAATGAGAAGGGCATAAAGGTGATGAGAAACAAGGTATAGTGGTAGTCCTTCCACATCAAGTAGGCTGTTGCCGACAAGCAGCTTCTTGAGCTCAAGGGCGATCTTGATGGTGACATGATTAGGAATCTACATGTATGACAAGTAATATGTGTTGTGTTAAAAAACAAAGGGGGCGATGGATTGATTGATAGAAAGAGTTAATAAGAAACAAGAGAGAGAGAGACACAGAGAGAGAGAGAGGAAAGATTGGACCTTTGTGACGACGAGCATCCTGCTGAGGAGGAACCTGGAGAGGACGTAGTAGTGGTCGGCGTTCTCCCTGAGCTAGACCTTGACATTGACGAAGTCGTAGTTGGAGGAGGCGTTGTGATATGACCACGTCGACCACACCACCAAGTAACATGTTACAACCTCCAATTCAAGCCACACCAACTCAAGTATCACATACATCGACACCAGCCCAACTCTTTGATGGACCAATTACACGAAGCCAAGCTAAGAAACTACAACAAGAGGTGAACGTCCTACTTTGTGAAATTATATACTGCCTAAGTCATGCACATTACTATTGCTCAGGTTCACCAAGGAGGATGGCAAGAATACAAAAGGAGAAGAATATAGAGAAAGACCACGATCGAACCCAACAAGTCCTGCAGAACAGTAAAAAAGGAGCAGTCATAACTTTTGATTCCCAAAAGATATAAAGGTCAATGAGGACATTTTGGAAAGCTTATCAAGTCTAATTTCCAGTACCGTTCAAATTGAGTACTTTCAATTACCCACTAATGAGATTCGAGTGTGGTTCTTTGAGAGTGTGGTTGGGCGAATCCTTGATTCAGGTTGCCGGTTAAAAACGGTGGTTGGCTTCGAGTTTTATTTGCCAGGTTGCACTAGTTATCGCTACTTGCAACAAGTTATCCGGCTGTTCTACAGCTAGTTATCAAGAACAAGATCCTACGTCATGAAGATCGGGACCCCATGACATATCATCTGGTATCAAATCTTTCGTTGCCATGGTAGGATTCTTTATCCTTAGCTACACATATTTTTGCCTTCGTCCAAAAAAAACATGTCATAGCCTTTGTTTCAATATGTTTTTCTAGTGAGTTTGATTAAGTTTCAGTCCATTAGAGTCTTTGTTTAGCTGCTGATCATATCATCCTTTGCGTGTCCTTTTGTGCCTTTCCATATATCTGAAAATTCCCACAAAAAAAGTAAACCGATTCTATCCTTTGCGTAAACTTTTTATCCTATCAAGATAGCTGTTGGTTATACTTGGTTTTATCATTCTGAATTTGTGCAAGTGTTATATTTGATCTTGTTCAGTATAGTGCAAAAAAATAGAGAGTAAAAAAATAAGAAGAAAGAAAGTTGCAAAAAAAAAATGTGTTGAGAAAGTTGCAAAAGAAAGGAGACGGATCAGATTGTTGTATGCACAAGTGCTGAAAGTTTTCATATCAAGTTGTACAACCAGTCTGCTATCGCTGTTGGTGTGAAATTTTGATTGGGTTTGATTGCAACACTTGCATCCCAATCATATTCCTTGTTTGCATCAACTCTGAAATTTTTCTTTGTGCGTGTGTGTGATCCATTTATATCTCTCATATCTTGTGGTCAGCACTAGGCAAATAACTTCTAGTTTGGATTGTTACTTAGCTTTATAGCAACTATATCTTTACATCAACTAGAATTCAGATTCCTTTCCTTGTGTAATACTCCCCACCAAGCTCCACATACAGGCTGTCGTAATTGGTACCTCGGTCTTGAATTCGCCTAACCATCACTTTCTGTTTCCACCACACATTTGTATCTCTGTAACCCGCAGGGAATTCATAAGAGCTTCGGTTGGTAAGAGAAGTGAGGTTGTGAGATTCCACATATTTTTTTACCCTATTCCACATATATTGTTGCTTTGTACTTACTGATTGTACAGGAAGATGTTTGGTCAACCTGAGATTGACGATTGTGTAACCATGACACAATTCAATGAGTTGAGGCAAAGCATGGAAGAAAGGTAGGAGAGGTTGACACAAGATCTCCAAGCTTTTATGGCTTAAATCAGAGGATGTCGCCAATGTCAACATAACGCAAGTAACCTTGGTGATGATGGTGAAGAAAGTGCAGGAGCTGCTGCTAGAAGAAGAAAAGAACAAGGAAGGAGGAACCGAGGCGCTGCACATGATAGAAGAAGGGGACAAGGTCGAAGACATAGTGACAATGATGAATCTGAAAATGTGGATGATGATAATCATTCCCAATATCGTTTTGGTCGCCGACATCATAGAGGTGGAAACCATGAGGAGAGGAAAGTTAAAGAGTTGTAGAAAATGCAATTTCATGATGCATTAGTTTGTACAAAGACAGTGCTACAAGGTTACATGCTGATTCCAAGCCCAAAGTGCCATTGATTGTTGGAAGTAAACAAGCATCATTTCCATGCAAGAAGAAAATTTCTGCTATTGCATCACCAAGTATGAGTGACAAATCTATTCAAAGGCAAGTTGAACATGTTCTACCTGATCTAAGGTTGCAAAATGATGTTGTTCCAAGCTCGGATGAGATGTCCACATGTACCACACCATCCAATGTAGTATGCGAGGAATTATTGGATAGAGGTGCTGAAATAAAGAGCACTAATATCTCCCATGAAGTTCAGGTTGAAGGCATAGCTAAGATTGATGGTTCCACTAAAACTGTTGGTGTTTCATTGCCATTGGAAGTTGGCAAAGTTGGTTGTTCCACTGCGACCTTTGCTGGTCAATGTTCACATGAAAAGTTCATGAATGAAAGTGTTCATGCTCTTGCTGCTCCAAATATTCATGCGCAAGTTGTGCAGCAAACCCCATGTGAGAATGAGAGCCTCATAGCCAAATTGAGTGCGAGTGAAAATAAAAGCAAGTTGTGTGATCTCACAAAATGTGACATTAAGAGCATCCATAATGAGAGTGAGAGATATACACCACACAAAAAGAGAGAGCTTTATTGCAAGATGTGCGAGGATGTTTATGAATCTAACCCACTCATCCCTACTTCTAGTGTTGTCTTTCAAAGTGTGCAGATTTGCAACGACATTGAGCTAGAGATGTTTGCTCATCACACCACACCACTTGATCAGAGAAGTGAGAAGATTGCTGATGTCCAAAATTAATTTGTTGCTGCCACAAACATGAAGCTCGATGATGGAGGTAAAAATTCAGAAGTTCAATCCAATGTACAATCACCAAAACCGAAAGGTAATGAAAATAATTCAGATCTGAATTTTCAAGAACACAAGGTGAATAATTATGATGAAACATCTTCAATAATTTCAACCGAATTTACTCGGAATCGTTGTGCTGATTCAATTCAATCGCAAGTCAAGTTAAGTGCTGAAATTTTGCAAAATAAAACCCATTGCTCTAGCATGCATAATTCTTGTCATGTTTTGATTGATCATTGTGATGATTTACATGATTCTAAACTTCATCATTTTCAGTTGATGACTCAAGCTGAATTATTTGCAAAGATCTCACCTACTGAATGCTTGTGTTACACCATGCTGGATAAACCTGTTGATATTAATAAAATGCTTGAGAATGTTTCTATGATAACATCCATGAGATCTTTGAATAATGCTTATAGCTGCAACTTTACATTCAATTTGATTGTTGAACATGTTGTTGATAAGTTACTTGTATGTGTAATGTGCATAACATGTGACAAGATTGTTGATTTTAAGTTGAACATGCCGAATAACAAATCTTGTGAGCCATATTTTTCTGAGGTTGAGATGAATAAATTGTTTAATGCCTGTTGTTCAGAACCATTATTCTCTTTTACATATTTTTCCCTGAAAGAAAGAGACCATGCAGAAAGTAGTGCAATTTGTGCACCCAAAATTTTTTCGTCTACACCAGGGGGCAATGAGTTTGGAAGGTATACATCTAAACCTTTGAATAAATTGTGCAACAAGAAGTTTTGTGACATAAGAAATGCTCCATCGCTAAATTTTGAAATGTTCAATGTTGCAACGATGAAATCTGAAATGTTGAATCAATTGTGTTGCTTGAAAGAAATTATTGTTCTCCCATCAACCATGTTGTTTGCAGTATTACAAACATCAAGGAAATTTAATCAAGATGAGACCATCTCAAGGACTTCAACAAGTACTCTCAATATTGAACGTTCATATAAGGTGAAAGCTATATTTAACTCCAAATCTTATTTTTTTTTCCTTTAGCCAGTCTACTACTTGGTTTGTATGATTACTGGTTAAAGCACCTTGCTATACTCGAAGAAATAAATACAACTACAACTCCAAAGTTTTACTTCAGCTACAATAATATTTATTAATAACCAAGATGATGACCATGGTGTTAGCAAAATGTTCAATGTTGTTGACTTGACACCATACTTCGGTCTGGAAGAATCAGAGTCGAGGACGACTCCTTTTCTAAGGGGAGAGGTTGATATGACCACATCGACCACACCAGCAAGTAACATACTACAACCTCAAATTCAAGTTACACCAACTCAAGTATCACCTACATCGACACCGGCCCAACTCTTTGACGGACCAATTACGCGAAGCCGAGCTAAGAAACTACAACAAGAGGTGAACGCGCTACTTTGTGAAATTCATTTTAATATTAATGAGAATTATATACTGCCTAAGTCATGCACATTGCTATTGCTTAGGTTCACCAAGGAGGATGGCAAGAATACAAAAGGAGAAGAATATAGAGAAAGACCACGATCGAACCCTACCAGTCCTGCAAAACAGTCTAAAAGAAGCAGTCATAATTTTTCATTCCCAAAAGCTATAAAGGTCAATGTGGACATTTTGGAAAGCTTATCAATTCTACTTTACAATACCATTCAAATTGAGTACTTTGAATTACCCACTAATGAGATTCGAGTACTTGACTGAAGACTGGTCAGAAGGTCAACAGTCTACTAGATGTTTAACTTCCCATGCAAAACTGTACCACTGTACAATGTTTCATGGTGCATTCTTCATATGGTGTGAAAGATTATCAAGTTAACTTTCCAACGCAACAAACACCATGTCGTTTGGACTTCCCAATAAAGAGTTATGACTGACTTGGTAGAGACTGCACAGAAGACCATCAGCCATGCGAGGCTCTTCGGGATTTTAGTTCGTGGAGGCTCTTGAGCTACTATTACTCTAGAAACTCTAAGGTCCATTCACACCTAACAAGGAGGGTTGTTCCTTGTATACACGCCCTATGTATCTCAGAGATTGAACGAGACTTTGATAATGAAATAGAACTCCTTTTGTTCAGCTGTGTGCTAACAAAATTCAGAGAGTGATCTCTACCCCGTTGCTCTTGTTATTTCCTTTGCGGGATTGCAGAAGCGGCAGCTTCATCCGCTCCCAATTGGTGCTCGTTCTCCCTTCAGGGTTCGCCTTGATTGATTGTAGGCTATGTTGGTTGGTTCTTTGAGAGTGTGGTTAGGCGAATCCTCGATTCAGGTTGCCGGTTAAAAAAGGTGGTTGGCTTCGAGTTTTATTTGCCAGGTTGCACAAGTTATCGCTGCTTGCAGCAAGTTATCCGGCTGTTCTATAGATAGTTATCCAGAACAAGATCCTACGTCGTGAAGATCGGGATCCCGTGACGTATCACATTGCGGGAGGGGAGCGCCTGCGTGGCGGAGGAATTGGCGGCATCACCGCGGTCGGGCGGCGGGTCAGGATCGCGAGTGCGGGTGATGGTATTTGGCCCAGCTCCAGCAGATGCTGCATCGCGCACGGTAGGGTGGGAGAATGGGATCGATGAGATGTGGTGGATCGATCGATCGGAGAAGAAGACAGAGGAAGAGGAAGAATCCTTCTTCGCATGAGCCAATCACCACTTGCCTCTGCCTCTGCCTCTGCCTGGCTGCTTGGGTAAGCGTAGTGGGCTGTGCCCCGACCTCTTGTCTTGTGTGATGGGCTGGGCCCAATAAAAGTACCAGTTCTCTTCCTTCTTCGTGCTCCCTATCTGTGATGGGCTAGGACTAATCAAATGTGACCCTTACAGTTTTTATTTATTATCAAACAAATAATAGTTTCTCGAAAAATGTCAAACAAATAATAAACATTTTATTAAATTTTCCAGTGACACAAATCAGAATTCAGAAATCTAAAAAGGAACACAAGAGCTGCAAACTAATCAAATGTGATCCAAAGTACTCTAAAAACTTGGGAGGTACTTAAGATTTTGTTCTTTGCTTCCTTATTTCGATTGTCCTATTTGGAATGCGCCCACACTTCAAAGAAAGATTATGCTCGTCTTATGCTAGTCTGAATATGGATACTTGAGCACTCAAGTGCGCTTCAAACTCGTTGGTTGTTGCAAGTAAAGACATATTGACCACATACTAATAACAAATTATTGTTGATTTCCTTTTCACTTACTTTCATCTTTGGGATTTTTTTCTTGAGAATGTGCAGAATCATGAGTAACCGTTTCGTGGCTCTCAGCATAAGATACCCCTACACTGATTCTACCTTCCACCAGTGTGCAGTCCTTGATTTTGACAACATTTTCATTTTCCTTTATGGGACGTATTCTGTTCTCTGCCAGTCCATTTTTGGATTGATGTTTTGTCTTCCTTTCTACAGAGATGCCTGAACTTTCAGAATCCAGTATCGTTTTCCCTATCCTAGAATTATCATCTCTCTTTTCCTCATCTATAAGATAAATGCTTGGACCCAAATGTATTCCCTGTAGTGAGATACAATCTAACATAAGATACGATTTATCTATACATATGGCACCATATTAACAGGTGCACATTATAAATCACTCATATGGATTGAACACATCAATGCTTTTTAGAAATTAAATTTACAATTTACTAGACAGGCAATACTTGCTGCCAAACAAATAGAAACACCAGGTCATAAAAGACAGCATTAGTATGCACAAAGGACCAATGCAGCACAAACATCCCACCAGATATGTAAATGCATTAAACACATCAAGTGCTTCGAGGTGTCTGGTTTAGATTTACCTCCATCCAAAAGAAACAAATTTAGGTGGCAACTTGGTCCTGCCATCGCTACAAGAAATTAAAAGTGAATGCCAAGTTGTACAAATAGTCATATGCACTCGAGAATTCACTCACGGAACAAGACGTATGCAAGACAATGCTTTAATCTACCTAGCACAACCATGTATCTAAGCCTCCGTACTGATATAAACATACATAATTCTCTTTTCTAGATATTATTTCTTGATAATGATGCTCTCATGTACACAATTTTTTTAATGCATAACCATGTCATTTTTTTTCTTTCCAGGAAAAAAAAGCAAGATGGTCTGTGTGTGTCTCGCATCCTCTATCCATAGTCCATACATGCTTGCATCCATGAAACGCTGGCAGCAACAAAGATCAAGGAGAAAGGTACGGGAGACCATAGTATGGTAGGGTGGTCTTTTGTGTGGTAGGGCTTGGAGAAACATATGAGTGCAATATTGAAATTTATCATGACACAAGACCGCATACCTCAATAATAATTGGCTTCCCTTCTTTTATGGCCTTCTTCAAATCGTCAGCCAAGCCTAGCAAAAGGTAGTACAAAGTACGGGGCCTAAGTTATAAGGTAACAAAGTGAGATCAATGTAGTGATTATAGCTAGGTTTGTCCAGATAAAATGTCAATGACATTTGCAGAACATAGTACCTTTTCTGTCATAAAACACTGCATACCTTTTCGTACAACTTTGCATTCTCTGCAGAATTCAGTGATAAGCTCTTTGGGAGAATTAAAATCACGAGCCCAAACAGGAACCAAAGTAAGTGGGGCACTGCATGTGTTAATTTATATGTCCAAATTCGAATCACGAGTGGCCAACAATTCTTTGGAAAGACTAAAAAAATAAGAGGCAACTTACTCCTTGGATGTCCGCAGCAGCTCATGCACCATATCTTTCTGCGTGTTATAGTCAGTAAAAATGGTAGTCAAGATGAACAAGGGTAGTGAAGCAAAGCACATGAGACATGAGTAATATAGTGGCAAAGATAACTAAACCTGTAAAACATTAGGCAAATTGAGCCTCTGAGCAAGTTACGTAGCGATTGTTGATTTTCCAATACAGGCAGTTCCACACACCAATATTAGTTGTGGTACTCTTTGATGATGGAACGTGCATGCAGTCAGGGATAAGTGCAGCAGAAACATGTTATTTGAATGTCACTGAAGTAAGAGAGAAGAAGAGCTTGCTTAAAGTATTAGGCATAGGCGGATAGCAGAGTACCTTGTCATCATTTTATAGCGATTTATAGAGTCCTCCCCATATCCACGTTTCTCCATAAGCTCTGGAATAAAGGAAGAGAAGTTGGGGACTGCAAAATGGTGAAGTCCAGGAGTTGAAAAGAGGATGAGGCGACAAGATTATTAGATGGCTAGCATGAAAACAGGATAGATGGTGGGAATGTTGTAACACCCCAGGATAGCAGCAACATTCTGGAGCATTACCACACAATGCTGTGGCTAAAACAAGCGCACCGCACAAAAAAACAGCAAGAAGGAGCTACACAAAAAAACAGAGTATGCGGAAGCAACTTATAAAATGTTGGGTTAGATAAAAAGAAACACTAGAGTGAAATAAACATTTTACAAACTAAACCACACTAGAGAATTTAAAACAACATCAGAGTCTCCACATCCAAACATGTATTAAAATATTTGTTCAACATATATAAATAAGTGTGTGTGCACACGTGCTGCTACTCCCATCCAACGCTGCACCCTCCAACTCGAGAACCTGTGGAGGGGGGAAAACATATGAGGTTTATGGAAAAACCTCAGCAAGCAAACTGCTTCAACCAAGCTATTCAAATTACAATTTGATTAAACATTGGATTAATAACTTGACATAAAAAGAAGTATCGTAAAGACACAATATATAACTTCACATAAACATATATAAAAAAAACTTCATATCAATGCTTCAATGCACATGCAATTGGTGCAATGCAATGCATGACTTCACTTCTACCCACAAATCCCAAGAAAGAAAGTGAGGGCTGCAACCACATTGCTATATCTCAACGTGCATTTCTGTACCGGTACTTACTGCACCAATCCGGCTACGGTTTCTTCATATGCATATTCAATATGAGAGTGCAAATGTATGATTGCAATGCATGAACTTTATGTATTCCCATGTAGAAAGCGTATTTGGCCCTTTATTCATCTTGGGTGTTATATTCTCCCCTCTTTAGAGGAATTCGTCTCCGAATTCAGCATCACTAACGCAAGAGTGGGGAAAAGAACCACATATAAGCAATTAATTACTTACCAGACTCGAAGAGCTCCAGATATTTCTCGCATATCTGCGCCTCCAATACCCATGTGGCTTCTGACTCTGACTGGTTCGTCCATAGCACCTTCACATACTTGATGGTCCTATTCCGCATAACACGGTCAGAAAAATCCAATATGTGCACTGGGCGACACTCCATAGTCAAGTCCTGCTAAATAATCAATGGCTCAGCATCCATCTTCTGCTTTGGATCCTTTAGATACTTCCTCAGCATCGTGTGACAGCCCAGTTAATTAAAAGGCTCAGCAAGAAAAATTAAACATGTCATCATGCATCATTAACCAGAAATCAAAATAGTTGCATACATGTGTGTATGTGCTTGTATTTGAGAGCAACTACAACTTTTATACAAAGCTAGTCTACTTTTATACTTACCATACAATGACACACAAAATACATCAATGCACACCCTAGATGATGTTGCATAAACTCATTAGGATATTATAACAAGAATTGAATAAATGGCACATGAAATGATGTTTTAATTCGAATTGTAACAATAGGCTTTAAAAATAAATTTTTGAACCGTTGATCGAATGAACTTTTGCTTAAAATCAAAGTTATAGGTTTTATGTGTTGAACAACTTTCGTGTTTAAAGCTTTCGATTTGCAACACAAAAATAGAAGAAAAATTTGAATTTCGAAGCGTATAGGATACCAGACTCGAAGAGAGCTCCAGATATTTCTCGCATATCTGCGCCTCCAATACCATGTGGCTTCTGACTCTGACTGGTTCGTCCATAGCACCTTCATATACTTGATGGTCCTATTCCGCATACACGGTCAGAAAAATCCAATATGTGCACTGAGCGACACTCCATAGTCAAGTCCTGCTAAATAATCAATGGCTCAGCATCCATCTTCTGCTTTGGATCCTTTAGATACTTCCTCAGCATCGTGTGACAGCCCAGTTAATTAAAAGGCTCAGCAAAAAAAAAACATCATCATGCATCATTAACCAAGAATAATCAAAATAGTGCATACATGTGTGTATGTGCTTGTATTTGAGAGCAACTACAACTTTTATACAAAGCTAGTCTACTTGTATACTTACCATACAATGACACACAAAATACATCAATGCACCCTAGATGATGTTGCAAACTCATTAGGTATTATAACAAGAATGAATAAATGGCACATGAAATGATGTTTTAATTCGAATTGTAACAATAGGCTTTAAAAATAATTTTTGAACCGTTGGTCGAATGAACTTTTGCTTAAAATCAAAGTTATAGGTTTTATGTGTTGAACAACTTTCGTGTTTAAAGCTTTCGATTTGCCACACAAAAATAGAAGAAAAATTTGAATTTCGAAGCGTATAGGATAATTTCAAATACACGCGAGTTTCGAATTTTAACTTTCAAACGAAGCTTCAAACGAAAAAGTGCCTGAAACGAAAGTTGTAGGATTTTGAATTTTGAACAACTTTCGTATTCAAACTTTTTCGAGTTTCAATGCAAATTTTGGAGAAAAACTCAGTCAAACACGTTTGACTTCTCTTTCTCTCTCTCTCCCCTCCCGTCCCTGTTCACGCCGCGAGCAGAGCTCGGCCTCCAGGTGGCCGGCGATGCCTGATGGCTGAGCCGCGCCAAGCTGAGGACGGCGACCGGCCGCCGACCAGCTGCACCGCGCCTGCCCTGTCCCGTCGCCGCAGCCAGGCGGGTGCCATGCGCGCGCATCTCCGGCGCGCCGCGCGCGACCATGCCGGCCACCACGGCCTATCGCGCCGCTTCACCCCGCGCCCCCTCCCCCCCCCTCTGCTGAGCTCTTCCTTCCCCATTTGCTTCCCGGACGAGCGCTTCACCCCGCCCCACATTCGCCCAACGCCAAGGCCAAGCCAGCCCCTTTTCCCGTGCCCAGAACGGCGCCGCCGCCTGCCATTGTCGCCGCCGTGCGCAGCACACCGCGGAGCTCCACTTCCCGTGCCGCAGCAGCCCAAACCGAGATCGGAAATAGGTTCCCCTCATTCCCGTGAAGCTTTCAGACCCCTTCTCACCCCCAATCCCTCACTGGAGTACCCTCGCCGCCGTTCACCATTGCTGCCCCCTCCACTGCTCACGCCGGGGACCCCCAATCCGGCCATTCCCAACCCAAAAAACACCCTCTACAGGTAACCCTCGACCTCCTCGTGCTCTTCCCCCTCGCCGCCGGCGACCAGAATCGCCGGAATCCGACCGCCCAAACCGCCCCCTTCTTCAACCTCCGTTCAGGGGCTTTTCTGCGAGAAGGAAAGATCTTCCAAGGACCCCAGCGCAAGATTCAGGGACTTATCTGCGATTTCGTTTTTCCAGTTTTAGATCCAAAAAACAGCGAGCTTGTAAATTTGATATAAATTCGTAGACAAATCAGAAAAATACAAACTCAATTTTTCTGAGTTCCTTGTAACTAGACCTACAACTTTCGTTACATGAACCTTTTTGATTTGATCAACAGTTTTTGCTCTAAAATAAATGCAAGTTTAATCCACTTTTGTTTAGATCTCAAGTTCTGTCAATTGGGTGTCTTCCATTTTTGGCCAGTGTGATATATGCTGTGCTGTGAATGTAGACTTATGTCAAAATTTGGTAGTTAGTTGACACTCCTAGCTATGGTTTTCATCACATTTTGTTTTATGCTAGGGGTAAATTGATTTAATTTTCCAAGTTGTTCCACTGTGAATCATGAGTTGAAACTTTTTCAGTGCTCCTTAAGTGCTACCTACATGCTGTATAAAAATTTAGGGACTTTTCATTCAAGTAGAACATGCTCAAGTAATTTATGCCATGAGTAAATGCACTAAATCAAGAAAAATAGTTTTTCTTCCTGAAAAATTCTAATATTTTTACTAGGTACTTTAATTGAGTATATGGACTTGCTGGTAAAATTTAAGACTCATAAACTAAGTATAACTCTCTGTATAAATAAGTTTTGAATAGTGATAGTATAGTTTTTCTTATTTTTCATGCTCTATGTACTGCTCAATAAAACCTGAGCAGGAGACTCCATATAGGAAAAGTCAGTAACATTCCTAGAACCTTTACTTTCATGGTTTGTTCTGTACAAATAGATTCATATCCTAGCAGGGTCTGTGTATTTGGTTTTTCATAATTGTTCTGCCGCTTGAAAATTTCTGAATTTTTTACACTAAGATCTGCACCTGATGAAGTACACTGCATAAAATTTTGAACCCCAAAAGCTCTGTGTAACTATAGTTTTGGATAGAACACTTTATCTCTTGTTTTTGTTAAAAGAAATTACTTTTGTATGTTTTGGCAAATGATGAAAAACCCTACCTTGACTTTATGAACTAATTAATATTGTTTTCTACTCAGTAAATGATTGCCCAAGAAATTGAAAGGAAAATAATCTCCAACTTAAATTGAGTTTTGTTGGTTTACAACTATATAGTGAAGTAAATAATGACTTCTTATCATCACCACACTCATGCATGTGCATGTCATATAGATACGTCTACTCTCGCCGATGGTACGTAAAGCTGGTGCCCAAGTCCGAGAGTGAGCCACGTGAAGCTTAACTAAATCTAACTGAAGCTGCTGAAGACCCGAACCAAAGTTCGTAAGAGCCCAAGGCTAGCTTTGCTCGACAAGGCAAGCCCCGGAGCATGACCTATCTATTTGCAATTTATGCAATTTATTGTTCCTATCTACTTGTGCACTTAAGTTGAAAGGAGTTGTTTGGAACCTTAGTTGCATGATCCTAGGTACCTATGTTTGAACACTAGTATGTGTAGGTCGCTAGATAGCTATGCTAATGATTCGGTAGAAATCGAGTGATTTCCTGTCACTCGCAAGCTTATAGGAGTTGAATGTTTACTACACGCTGCAACCATAAGGTCCAAGGGCGGGGCTATGGTACTTGTTGATGCCCTGTCTGTTTAGTGAAAAATGTTAAGGCCGCAGTGTGTGGTAGTGGTGGTTAAGCGTTTGAACGTACTAACCACATGCCGAGAATATGGTATTCGGTAAGTTTAAGTACTGGATTGAACTGAGGCCAGAACATACTCCCCACCATCTTGAACTCGTTCACATCTAGCTAATGGCGAGTACAGAGTCGTCGTGCTGCTGTACTTGAGGGCGGTAGGCCTGTTCCATGAAGCGGGAATTGAAGGGGACTGTTGCGTTGGTGACTCTGTTCCCATGCATGTGTTTAGGTCTGCCTTCCAAGGTTAAGAAACTCGATTCGAATCGTCTGCTTCTCGGGGCCAATGAGACTGCTTGACCCTTTTACCACATAGAGTAAGAAGTGAAATATAATGATGATCAATATTGTTGGATGATGATGAAAGATAATTGTTCTACCATGTTTACTATTGGATAGTTGCTCACTTAGAATGGTTAATTGTATTTGAATCATGAGGCTAAAATCTAAAAATAAGGACCTACTCTTAGTTGCTTTTCGGCAAAACAAGTCCCTCAAGCCAAAAGCCTTGCATGTCTAGATAGTGGGCTAAGTATACCCATAGTCGGGTAAGCCTTGCTGAGTATTAGTATACTCAGCCTTGCTTGTGGCTCTACTTTGTTTTCAGGTGAGACTTTTGAGGACATGATTGCTAGTTTGACTTGGCCACACACTCTTCCTCCTGGTTGGTCGGTGGAATGGGATCCGACTCCGGCCAATGATGACAATGCCGAGTGATGTCATGTACGGGCTTCATCATGACATCTTGTATCGTCGTTTAGAACTCATTTTATTTCCACTGTAATTTGAACTCTGAACCAGTTTACTGTTTTTGAACTTGAAGTACTTTTATGATCTCGAACTTGATATGTAATAAATTCAGTCAAGACTCTGTGATGTAAGAAATTGTGAATTGTTGTAATCTCTGGTCCTGCCTTCGTGTGGGCTACGTTTGCTTTGCCGATCCCGGAAGTTAAGTGGGTTTTATCGGGACTTTACCTGAGGGACTGCCGTGGTCTTCCGGTTGAGGTGCGAGTTAAACCTAATTGCCTTTGCAATAATGGTTAGCGCACTTAAGTCGGATTTCTTCGGGCGGTTCTGCCACACATCGATCCATGGAACACAGGGTGCACACCACTCATCGACTCAGGCAACTGCAAACAATAAGCTAAAGCTCCAACTCGAGTGGTAATCATATACGGTCCAATGTACCTCGGGCTGAGCTTTCCTCTAGTACCAAAACAAACAACACCTTTTGTTGGTGACACCTTGAGAAGAACCTCGTCACCAACTGAGAACTCTAGATCCCTCCGTTTGACATCTGCATAGCTCTTCTGACGACTCTGAGCGGTCAACAAGTTCTGACGGATCTCTCGTACCTTATCATAAGTCTGTTGTACCCAATCTGGACTAACCAAACACTTCTTACCAACAACATCCCAACAGAGTGGTGAAATACACCTCCGGCCATACAATGCTTCATATGGAGCCATTTTGATACTAGCCTGATAGCTTTTATTATAAGCAAACTCTACCAAAGGCAAGTAATCTTCCTAACTACCCTTCCAGGAGAGGACACAAGATTGCAACAAGTCTTCTAATGTTTGAATAGTACGCTCTGACTGACCATCTGTCTGAGGGTGAAAAGCAGTGCTTAGATCCAATCCAGTGCCCAAAGCACTATGCAAACTTTTCCAAAAATTAGATACAAATTTGGAATCGCGATCAGAAACAATAGACTTAGGCATACCATGCAACCTTACCACTTCCTTGATATACAAGGGAACCAAATCCGAAGCAGAACTTGTAGTCTTCATGGGAATAAAATAGGCAACCTCCGTGAGTCTATCAATTACAACCCAAATAGCATCCTTACCCCTAGGGGAACAAGGTAAACCAACCACAAAATCCAGAGTAATGTTTTCCCATTTCCACATAGGGATCTCCAATGGTTTCAACAATCCAGCTAGATTCTGATGCTCAGCCTTCACTTTTTGACAAATACCACATGAAGCCACATATTTAGCAATATGAACCCTCGTCTGCATCCACCAGAAGCTTTGCTTCAAATCTTGATTTATCCTTATCTTACCAGGGTGTACTATATATGGACAGCGATGAGCTTCCCTCAAAATCTCCATCTTTACTACAGTTTTCTTTGGTACACAAAGGCGGCCTCTAAGAAAAATAGTGTCATCCTCCTCCATACTGAACTTGCAGGGTTTCCCCGCCTCAATACGCTTGCAAACAGCCTGAAGCAAGCGATCCTACAATCTTGCAACTGCTTACGCCATGGTGACTGAATCAACAACCTAGTCTCCAAATGGGCAACACCAGCATAACAGGGAGAAAAATACCCATACGGCCCAATTCAACTATCAAAGACATACAAATCTTAGGAACACTGGTCCTATTAAGCGCATCTGCAACAACATGTGCCTTGCCAGGATGATACTGGATAGTCAAATCATAGTCCTTAATCAACTGAAGCCACCTCCTCTGTCTCAAGTTTAACTCCTTCTGAGTGAAAATATACTTGAGACTATGATGATCTGTAAAGATATTACATGACTCACCATAGAAATAATGTCTTCAAATCTTCAATGCAAAAACCCACTACTTATAACTTGTGTTGGATAATTCGCCTCATGCTTCCTCAACTGCCTGGATGCATAAGAGTCACCCTACATTCCTACATGAACACACAACCAAGATCGTCACGAGAGGCATCCGTGTACACTGTGAAATTCTTGCCACTATTTGGCAAAACAAAAATAGGAGCACTCACCAGCTTCACCTTCAGAGTACGAAAGCTCGCTTCACAATCATTAGTCCAAACAAATGGAGCACCCTTCATCCTGAACAAACGGATGATAGTGTCCAGCAAGACCAAGAAAACTTCAAACCTCTATAAGAGTAGTTGGTCTCTGCTAGTCCACAATAGTAGCTACATTATTGGGATTGACAGTGATTCCATCCAGATTAAGTCTTCTATAATCCACTCAAAGCCTTTTGGTTCTATCCTTCTTCTCCACAAATATCATAGGAGTCGCCCAAGTCAAGACACTTATTTAATAAATCCCTTTGCTAGAGGATCATCAATATGTTTCTTTAGTTCCTCTTGCTCAATGGCTGCCATCCCATCTGGACACTTAAAGATGGGCTGAGTTCCCGGAATCAACTTAATTTTAAATAGAGGCTCCCTTTTAAGAGGCAAACATGTCAGCTCATTAGATGAATCCTTTGCCTTTTAACCATGGTAACAAGAGTTATCCTTCACTATGTGACAAACTTGCATAATAACCACACATTCTTCTTTGACATGTCTCAAAACAAAGCACCTACTATTACAACTAAGCTTAGAGAGAACTCTTCTCCAACTTTGTCTTTGGACTTCTTGTAGATGATGTTAAAACACTTGTACTCCTTCATAACTAGCTAAAAAGAAAAGACTAAGGAATCACATATGAATCCATTGGGACAACACAATCCAAGCATTACACTTTCTTCACTTGCAACTCCAACCACATGATGTCACATTGTCAAGGGAACAAACCTTTTTGATATAACAACTATGCCAAACACTTCAATTAGCATGTGTATCCATCCGCAAATCAAAACTTTGCTTCAAATAATCCACTTAATGAGAATACTTTGTTCAACCTTCTCATCAAAGACCCTAGAACAACTACTCAATCCTCCACTACAATCTAAAACTTCAAGCTAAGAGTTAGCTTCACTTTCTCAGCTCCACTCAGTCCATCAGAGAAAATAGTAGGGAAAAGCAAAGCACTTAGGTCTCAAGAAGGACTGCCAAAGTAATGAAGCATGACCAAATTACCATGAAAAAACCTCCAGAACTTTTGTCCTCATAGGCACTAGCTAGGAACAACTATAAGTCATCATCCTCGCAAATTGGTCCCTTGCACCGTATTGTCGAATGTCATTTATCCTATGTGAATAGAAGAACATTTGATACACTTCTACTATTAGATCATCTGGACCACTATGGTAGGATAAAACAAAACCACTTACATCCTTCTTGCAGCCATTAAAGCCATTAAAACACATAGACTAGTCAAACAAGGCTACAAAGCCTCTGTGTCTTCAAGTTACATTAAGCATCCAAACTAACACCAAGCACAACACTAGGCTTAAACACTAATAACCTCACAGAACTCCACCTCAGTCTATTAACACCTCACCTTGACGACCAACTGGGGACATTGAATTGAGTGGAAAGAAACCTACACCAGGCTAAGGCTAGGCAGAAACATCATCACTCCAGTCTATAGGATATGGCACATAATGACCAACCCATTTGATATATCAAGAGAAAATAGTTACAATGCACGAAATGGTGGCCAATCCATCCGTCATTGAACCATTTCCTTTGAATATAAATAGTTGGGTCAACCTAACCCTCGGCCAACCTCACTTGGCAAAGCAGAGGGGTATTGTGGGGGCCCTCCACTCCACCTATCTACAAAAGCCAAACTCTATATATAGGTTTCAAAATTCTTTTAGGATCTTACAGGACACGACAACAATAAAAGCCTCTCAAAGCTTTGACGCATTAACAAAAGACATTTAAATCTTCTTAAAATAACAGCAAAAAAAAACATCAACACATGAATACAATAATAACAAGCTAAAGATAAAGTATGGAAAGGTAATGCACTTATATATGAAAAAGAACTCCCAACCTACATGTGCAAGTGTGTCAAGTTTTATTGTTGGTCAAATTTTAGCATAACAACTTAAGCCTAGAACATATAACCTAGGCTCTGATACTAACTGTAACACCCTAGAACAACAGCAACATTCTAGAGCGTTACCACACAACGCTATGGCTAAAACAAGCGCACACATAAAAAAATAGCAAGAAGGAGCTACACAAAAAAACAGAGTATGCGGAAGCAACTTATAAAATGTTGGGTTAGATAAAAAGAAACACTAGAGTGAAATAAACATTTCACAAACTGAACCACACTAGAGAATTTAAAACAACATCAGAGTCTCCACATCCAAACATGTATTAAAATATTTGTTCAACATATATAAATAAGTGTGTGTGCACACGTGCTGCTACTCCCATCCAACGCTGCACCCTCCAACTCGAGAACCTATGGAGGGGGAAAAACATATGAGGTTTATGGAAAAACCTCAGCAAGCAAACTGCTTTCACCAAGCTATTCAAATTACACTTTGATTAAACATTGGATTAATAACTTGACATAAAAAGAAGTATCATAAAGACACAATATATAACTTCACATAAACATATATAAAAAAACTTCATATCAATGCTTCAATGCACATGCAATTGGTGCAATGCAATGCATGACTTCACTTCTACCCACAAATCCCAAAAAAGAAGTGAGGGCTGCAACCACATTGCTATATCTCAACGTGTGTTGCTGTACCGGTACTTACTGCACCAATGCGGCTACGGTTTCTTCATATGCATATTCAATATGAGAGTGCAAATGTATGATTGCAATGCATGAACTTTATGTATTCTCATGTAGTGTGAGCTTTTGAAATTTAATGGAGGCAATTCAAATAACAAAGTTAAAGCGAGTAGACCACATCGCTACGTTTACTTGCCTTCACCGAAGATCAAGAACGTGATCTAAGCACGATCCGAAGGTGCACCACCTGTTCACAAACATAGCTCAGCACCAAAATAAACACACTTCAAAATAAAAAACATCGAGTAAAGCAATCCTATGCCCGAACTCAACATCTTCACGTCAACATATGCTAATCTAGTGAAAACAACAGTTTCAGATGGACAAACATAGCTCACGCACAAACACGCTTCTTTTTTTTTGGAATCTTTAATTCTGATGGACAAAAATTCTGATATTTTGCCACAAAAAAAATAATTTCGGTACCTAAAAGTTTCTAGTTATCCAAAAGTATAATAAAAATCATTAACATTGAGTAAATTCGCGGTGAACCTTAATCTGACAATCTGATGGATTCTGCAGAATAGTTCTAGTGAGACAGTCATAACTGAAGCTGCAAAATTTGGATGAATATGATCTTTACCAACCTGGAAAGCTTGTGAAATTCTCTACAACTCTTATAACTACCAGAAAGTCCAAAAATGCCATTGAGATTTCCTAAACTTCAGGTTAACAGACACTGCCCGGAATTACGAGACTGAAAAACAGTCGAATTCCAACCTTAGTCTCTCTCTCATCTTAAATCTAATTGAGGTGATGTTTACGGCC
Organism: Panicum virgatum; assembly: GCF_016808335.1. Lineage (NCBI taxonomy): Eukaryota > Viridiplantae > Streptophyta > Magnoliopsida > Poales > Poaceae > Panicum > Panicum virgatum. The sequence continues at coordinate 35,631,983 of NC_053138.1, read as the reverse complement.
ATGGAAAGATCTCGAATCCTTCTCCAACTCATAGAAAGGTTTAATATTTTTTTGAGATCATTAAGAGCACGAAAAACAGCCACGAACAGAAACTGCACATATTGATGCAGTGTTGAGAATAGCGACGAGGACAAAACCTTAACCCTAATCCAAACGGCGACTAATACCGCTACTCCCATGAGTTAAAAACTTCTAAAACTAGAGGTAAAACAAGTTCTACAGAAAGGTCAAGTCTCACCTAGGGTTTACCCTTGCAAACAACAAAGGCGACGGCGGTGATGACAACTACTACAACGATGCCGCTCTGTTTCCCCTTCTTCCTTGCATCCAACCTCGCTGTGCTACTCCACACAAAATGGCACCACCATGAACAACGAGGAAAACCATGGAGATGGGGAAAAACGGAAAGAGGAAAGGAACCCCAACCAATTTTTGGAGAGGAACGACGAGGATCGATGAAGACGTGCCCTAGTTCCCCTCTCTTCCTCTTCTCATCTTCTCCTTTGTTTCCACGGCAAAAAAGGGTGGCGGCGCAGGGAGGGGTGACGGCTTTAGGGTTTGCCAGGGGAAGGGTCGGGTTACTGTAGCACGCATACTGTAGCGTGGGCCCGCCCTCCTAGCAACTTAAAATAACTATAACTTTTTGATCCAAACTCCAAACGCGACATGTAAATAGTCATATGGGATGTACTCGATGAGCTCTACGCAACCACAGTGTCCGTTCGTCCATTCGAGCAACGGATCAAAAAGTTTAATTTTAGGTATCAACTTTATGTATTCCTATGTACAAAGCGTATTTTGCCTTTTATTCATCTTGGGTGTTACAAAGGTGCAACATGCATAGCATAACCTTGAGAGTGCAGTAGAATGAGAAGGGCATAAAGGTGATGAGAAACTTGTTCTACAACTTGATATGGAAACTTTTAGCACTTGTGCATACAACAATCTGATCCTTCTCCTTTTTTTGCAACTTTCTCAACACAAATTTTTTGCAACTTTCTTTCTTTCTTATTTTTTAATCTCTTTTTTTTTGCACTATACTGAACAAGACTTGATCTAACACTTGCACAAATTAAGGATTGTAAAACCAAGTATAACTAGCAGCTATCTTGATAGGATAAAAAGTTTACGCAAAGGATAGAATCGGTTTACTTTTTTTTGTGAGAATTTTCAGATATATGGGAAGGCACAAAAAGGACATGCAAAGGATGATATGATCAGCAACTAAACAAAGACTCTAATGGACTTAAACTTAACCAAACTCACTAGATAAACAGATTGAAACAAAAGGCTATGAGAGAATTTTTTTATGGCTTTATGGTGGATAGGACGAAGACAAAAATATATGTAGCTAAGGGTAAAGAATCCTACTGTGGCAACGAAAGCTTTAATACCAGATGATACGTCACGGGGTCCTGATCTTCACGGTAGGATCTTGTTCTTGATAACTAGCTATAGAACAGCCGGATACTTGCTGCAAGCAGTGATAACTAGTGCAACCTGGCAAATAAAACTCAAAGCCAACCACAGTCTTTAACCGGCAACCTGAATCGAGGATTCGGCTAACCACACTCTCAAAGAACCAACCAACACAACCTACAATCAATCAAGACGAACTCTGAAGGGAGTAGGAGCACCAATTGGGAGTGGAGGAAGCCGCCGCTTCTGCAATTCCACGAGGGAAATCATAAGAGCAAAGGGGTAGAGATCACTCTCTGAATTTGTTAGCACATAGTTAACTTGGTAAGCTTTCACACCATGTGCAGCATGCACCATGAAACATTGTATAGTGGTACAATTTTGCATGGAAGTTAAACGTCTAGCAGACTGTTGACCTTCTGACTAGTCTTCAGTTAAGTACTCGAATCTCATTAGTGGGTAATTTAAAGTACTCGATTTTAATGGAATTGGAAAGTAGACTCGATAAGCTTTCCAAAATGTCCTCATTGACCTTTATAGCTTTTGGGAATCAAAAGTTATGACTGCTTCTTTTAGACTGTTCTGCAGGACTGGTCGGGTTCGATTGTGGTCTTTCTCTATATTCTTGCCATCCTCCTTGGTGAACCTGAGCAATAGCAATGTGCATGACTTAGGCAGTGTCGATGTAGGTGATACTTGAGGTGGTGTAGCTTGAATTGGAAGTTGTAACATGTTACTTGGTGGTGTGGTCGATGTGGTCATATCATCCTCCCCCCTTGAAAAAGAGTCGTCCTCGACTCTGATTCTTCTAGACCGAAGTATGGTGTCAAGTCAACAACATTGAACATTGTGCTAGCACCATGGTCATCATCTTGGTTATTGAAATCATTATTGTAGCTGAAGTAAAACTTTGGAGTTGTAGTTGTATTTATTTCTTCGAGTATAGCAAAGTGCTTTAACCCGTAATCATACAAACTTAGTAGACTGGCTAAAGAAAAACAATAAGATTTGGATTTAAATATAGCTTTCACCTTAAATGAACATTCAATATTGAGAGTATTTGTTGAAGTCCTTGAGATGGTCTCATCTTGATTAAATTTCCTTTGTGTTTGTAATACTGCAAACAACATGGTTGATGGGAGAACATTAATTTCTTTCAAGCAACACAATTGATTCAACATTTCAGATTTCATCATTGCAACATTGAACATTTCAAAATTTAGCAATGGAGCATTTATTATGTCACAAAACTTCTTGTTGCATAATTTATTCAAAGGTTTAGATGTATACCTTCCAAACTCATTGCTCCCTGATGTGGACGAAAAAATTTTGGGTGCAAAAATTGCGCTACTTTCTGCATGGTCTCTTTCTTTTAGTGAAAAATATGAAAAAGAGAATAATGGTTCCGAACAATAGGCATTAAATAATTTATTCATCTCCACCTCAGAAAAATATGGCTCACAAGATTTCTTATTCGGCATGTTCAACTTAAAATCAACAAGCTTGTCACATGTTATGCACATCGAACATACAAGTAACTTATCAACAACACGTTCAACAATCAAATTAAATGTAAACTTGCAGCTATGAGTGCTATTCAAAGATCTCATGGATGTTATCATAGAAACATTCTCAAGCATTTTATTAATATCAACAGGTTTATCAAGCATGGTGTAACACAAACATTGATTAGGAGATACCTTTGCCGATAATTCAGCTTGAGTAATCAACTGAAAATGATGAAGTTTATAGTCATGTAAATCATCACAATGATCAATCAAAAAATGACAAGAATTATGCATGCTAGAGCAATGGGTTTTAATTTGCAAAATTTCAGCACTTGACTTGACTTGCGATTGAATTGAATCAGCACAACGATTCCGAGTAAATTCGGTTTAAATTATGGAAGATGTTTCATCATAATTATTCACCATGTGTCCTTGAAAATTCAGATCTGAATTATTTTCATTACCTTTCAGTTTTGGTGATTGTACATTGGATTGAACTTCGGATTTTTTACCTCCATCTTCGAGCTTCATGTTTGTGGCAGCAACAAATTGATTTTCGACATCGGCAATCTTCTCACTTCTCTAATCAAGTGGTGTGGTGTGATGAGCAAACATCCCTTGCTCAATGTCCTTGCAAATCTGCACACATTGAAAGACAACACTAGAAGTAGGGATGAGTGGGTTAGATTCATAAACATCCTCACACATCTTGCAATAAAGCTCTCTCTTTTTGTGTGGTGTATATCTTTCACTCTCATTATGGATGCTCTTAATGTCACATTTTGTGGGATCACACAACTTGCTTTTATTTTCACTCGCACTCAATTTGGCTATGTGGCTCTCATTCTCACATGGGGTTTGATGCACAACTTGCACATGAATATTTGGACCAGCAAGTGCATGAGCACTTTTATTCATGAACTCTTCATGTGAACATTGACCAGCAAAGGTCGTAGTGGAACATTGCCATCTTCCAATGGCAATGAAACACCAACAGTTTTAGCGGAACCATCAATGTTAGCTATGCCTTCAACCTGAACTTCATGGGAGATATTAGTGCTCTTTATTTCAGCACCTCTATCCAATAATTCCTTTCATACTACATTGGATGGTGTGGTACATGTGGACATCTCATCCAATCTTGGAACAACATCATTTTGCAACCTTAGATCAGGTAGAACATGTTCAACTTGCCTTTGAATAGATTTGTCATTCATACTTGGTGATGCAATAGCAGAAATTTTCTTCTTGCATGGAAATGATGCTTGTTTACTTCCAACAATCAATGGCACTTTGGGCTTGCAATCAGCATGTATCCTTGTAGCACTGTCTTTATACAAACTAATGCATCGTGAAATTGCATCTTTCTGCAACTCTTTAATTTTCCTCTCCTCATGGTTTCCACATCTACGATGTCGGCGACCAAAACGATATTGGGAATGATTATCATCATCCACATTTTCAGATTCATCATTGTCACTATGTCTTCGACCTCGTCCCCTTCTTCTATCATGTGCAGCGCCTCGGTTCGTCCTTCCTTGTTCTCTTCTTCTTCTAGCAGCAGCTCCTGCACTTTCTTCACCATCATCACCAAGGTTACTTGCGTTATGTTGACATTGGCGACGTCTTATAATTTCAACCATAAGGGTCTGAATATCTTGTGTCAACCTCTCCTGCCTTTCTTCCATGCTTGGCCTCAACTCATTGAATTGTACCATGGTAACACAATCATCAATATCGGATTGTCCAAACATCTTCTTATATGGTTAGTGAGAACAAAAATAGCAATTATATGTGGAATCAAAATTATATGGATCTCACAACCTCACTTCTCTTACCAACCAAAGCTCTTATGAATTCCCTTTGGGTTACAGAGATACAAATGTGTGGTGGTAACAAAAAGTGATGGTTAGGCGAATTCAAGAACGAGGTACCGATTACGATGGCTTGTTTGTAGAGCTTGGTGGGGAGTATTACACAAGGAAAGCAATCTAAATTCTAGTTGTTGTAAAGATAAGTAACAATCCAAACTAGAAGTTCTTTGCCTAGTGCTGACCGCAAGATATGCGAGATATAAATGGATCACACACACGCACAAAGAAAAATTTCAGAGTTGATGCAAACAAGGAATGTGATTGGGATGCAAGTGTTGCAATCAAACCCAACCAAAATTTCACACCAACAGTGATAGTAGACTGGTTCTACAACTTGATATGAAAACTTTCAGCACTTGTGCATACAACAATCTGACCCTTCTCCTTTCTTTTGCAACTTTCTCAACACAATTTTTTTTGCCACTTTCTTTCTTTCTTATTTTTTACTCTCTTTTTTTTGGACCTTATTGAACAAGACCAGATATAACACTTGCACAAATTAAGGATGATAATACCAAGTATAACCAACAGCTATCTTGATAGGATAAAAAGCTTACGCAAAGGATTTTCAGATATATGGAAAGGCACAAAAAGGACACACAAAGGATGATATGATCAGCAAATAAACAAAGACTCTAATGGACTAAAACTTAACCAAACTCACTAGATAAACAGATTGAAACAAAAGGCTATGATAGAATTTTTTATGGCTTTATGGTGGATAGGACGAAGACAAAAATATATGTAGCTAAGGGTAAAGAATCCTACCGTGACAACGAAAGCTTTGATACTAGATGATACGTCATGGGGTCCCGATCTTCACGACATAGGATCTTGTTCTTGATAACTAGCTGAAGAACAGCAGGATAACTTGCTGCAAGCAGTGATAACTAGTGCAACCTGGCAAATAAAACTCGGAGCCAACCACCGCCTTTAACCGGCAACCTGAATCGAGGATTCGCCTACCCACACTCTCAAAGAACCAACCAACACAACCTACAATCAATCAAGGAGAACCCTGAAGGGAGTAGGAGCACCAATTGGGAGCGGAAGAAGCTGCCGCTTCTGCAATCCCGCGAGGGAAATCACAAGAGCAAAGGGCTAGAGATCACTCTCTGAATTTGTTAGCACACAGCTGAACAAAAGGGGTTCTATTTCATTCTCAAAGTCTTCCTAATCTCTGAGATACATAGGGTATTTATACAAGGAACAACCCTCCTTTTTGGGTGTGAATGGGCCTTGGAATTTATAGAGTTATAGTAGCTCATAAGTCTCCATGTGCAGCATGCACCATGTAACATTGTACAGTGGTACAGTTTTGCATGGAAGTTAAACGTCTAGCAGACTGTTGACCTTCTTACCAGTCTTCAGTTAAGTACTAGAATCTCATTAGTGGGTAATTCAAATTACTAGATTTTAATGGTATCAGAAAGTAGACTTGATAAGCTTTCCAAATTGTTCTCATTGACCTTTATAGCTTTTGGGAATCAAAAGTTATGACTGCTTCTTTCAGACTGTTTTGCAGAACTGGTCGGGTCCGATCGTGGTCCTTCTCTGTAATCTTCTCTTTTTGTATTCTTGCCATCCTCCTTGGTGAACCTAAGCAATAGCAACATGCATGACTTAGGAAGTATATAATTCTCATTAATATTAAAATGAATTTCACAAAGTAGCGCGTTCACCTCTTGTTGTAGTTCTTTAGCTCGGCTACGCGTAATTGGTCCATCAAAGATTGGGGCTGGTGTCAATGTAGGTGATACTTGAGTTGGTGTAGCTTGAATTGGAGGTTGTAATATGTTACTAGGTGGTGTGGTCGACGTGGTCATATCAGAAAAGGTACTCTGTTCTTCAAATGTCATTGACATTTTATCTGGACAAACCTAGCTATAATCACTCCATTGATTTCTTTTGGTTACCATATAACTTAGGCCCCGTACTTTGTAGTACCTTTTGTAGGTTTGGCTGGCGATTAGAAGAAGGCCATGAAAGATGGGAAGCCAATTATTATTGAGGTATGCGGCCTTGTGTCATGATAAATTTCAATATTGCACTCATATGTTTCTCCAAGCCCTACCACACAAAAGACCACCCTACCATACTATGATCTCCCGTACCTTTCTCCTTGATCTTAATTGTTGCCAGCATTTCATGGATGCAAGCATGTATGGACTATGGATAGAGGATGCGAGACACACACATACCATCTTGCTTTTTTTCCCTGGAAATAAAAAAAATGACATGGTTATGCATTAAAAAACTGTGTAGATGAGAGCATGATTACCAAGAAATAATATCTAGAAAAGAGAATTATGTACGGTTATATCAGTATGGAGGCTTAGATACATAGTTGTGCTAGTTAGATTAAAGCATTGTCCTGCATATGTCTTGTTCTGTGAGTGAATTCTCCTGTGCATATGACTATTTGTACAACATGGTGTTCACATTTAATTTCTTGTAGCGATGGCAGGACCAAGTTGCCACCAAAATTTGTTTCTTTTGGATGGTGGTAAATCTAAACCAGACACCTCCAAGCACTTGATGTGTTTCATGCATTTACAAATCTGGTGGGATGTTTGTGCTGCATTGGTCCTTTGTGCATACTAATGTTGTCTTTTACGACCTAGTGTTTCTATTTGTTTGGCAGCAGGTATTGCCTGTCTAGTAAATTGTAAATTTAATTTCTAAAAAGCATTGATGTGTTCAATCCATATGATTGGTTTATAATGTACACCTGTTAATATGGCGCCATAAGTATAGATAAATCGTATCTTATGTTAGATTGTATCTCACTGCAGGGAATACATTTGGATCCAAGCATTTATCTTATGGATGAGGAAAAGAGAGATGATAATTCCAGGACAGGGAAAACGATACCGGATTCTAAAAATTCAGGCATCTCTGTAGAAAGGAAGACAGAACATGAATCCAAAAATGGACTGGCGGAGAACGATACTTATTCTGTTCCCCTCCAGTCCATTTTTGGATTGATATTCTGTCTTCCTTTCTATAGAGACGCCTGAATTTTCGGAATCCGGTATCATTTTCCATGTCCTGGAATTATCATATCCCTTTTCCACATCCATAAGACAAATGATTGGATCCAAATGTATTCCCTGCAGTGAGATACAATCTAACATAAGATACGATTTATCTATACATATGGCCCCATATTAACAGGTGCACATTATAAATCAATCATATGGATTGAACACATCAATGCTTTTTAGAAATTAAATTTACAATTTACTAGACAGGCAATACCTGCTGCCAAACAAATAGAAACACCAGGTCGTAAAAGACAACATTATTATGCACAAAGGACAAATGCAGCACAAACATCCCACCAGATTTGTAAATGCATTAAACACATCATGTGCTTGGAGGTGTCTGGTTTAGATTTACCACCATCCAAAAGAAACAAATTTAGGTGGCAACTTTGTCCTGCCATCGCTACAAGAAATTAAATGTGAGTGCCATGTTGTACAAATAGTCATATGCACAGGAGAATTCACTCACAGAACAAGACGTATGCAGGACAATGCTTTAACCTACCTAGCACAACCATGTATCTAAGCCTCCATACTGATAGAAACATACATAATTCTCTTTTCTAGATATTATTTCTTGGTAATGACGCTATCATGTACACAATTTTTTTAATGCATAACCATGTCATTTTTTTTCTTTCCCTGAAAAAAAAGCAAGATGGTCTGTGTGTGTCTCGTATCCTCTATCCATAGTCCATACATGCTTGCATCCATGAAATGCTGGCACCAACAAAGATCAAGGAGAAAGGTACGGGAGATCATAGTATGGTAGGGTGGTCTTTTGTGTGGTAGGGCTTGGAGAAACATATGAGTGCAATATTGAAATTTATCTTGACACAAGGCCGCATACCTCAATCATAATTGGCTTCCCATCTTTCATGGCCTTCTTCAAATCGCCAGCCAAACCTAGCAAAAGGTAGTACAAACTACGGGGTCTAAATTATAAGGTTTGATAAATCGATGGAGTGATTATAGCTAGGTTTGTCCAGATCAAATGTCAATGACATTTGCAGAATAGAGTACCTTTTCTGTCATAAAACACTGCATACCTTTTCGTACAACTCTTCATTCTCAGCAGAATTCAGTGATAAGCTCTTCAGGAGAATTAAAATCATGAGTCCAAACAGGAACTAAAGTAAGTGGTGCACTTCATGTGTTAATTTATATGTCCAAATTCGAATCACGAGTGGTCCACAGTTCTTTGGAAAGACTGAAAAAAATAAGAGGCAACTTACTCTGTTGATGTCCGCAGCTGCTCGTGCACCATATCTTTCTGCATGTTATAGTCAGTAAAAATGGTAGTCAAGATGAACAAGGGTACTGAAGCAAAGCATATGATACATGAGTGATGATGTGGCGAAGATAACTAAACCTGTAAAACATTAGGCAAATTGAGCCTCTAAGCAAGATGCGTAGCAATTGTTGATTTTCTAGTATAGGCAGTTCCACACACCAATTACTAGTGGTACTCTTTGATGATGGAACCTGCATGCAGTCAGGGATAAGCGCAGCAGAAACATGTTATTTGAATGCCGCTGAAGTAAGAGATAAGAAGAATTTGCTTAAAGTACTAGGCATAGGCGCATAGTAGAGTACCTTGTCATCATTTTATAGCGATTTATATAGTCCTCCCCATATCCATGTTTCTCCATAAGTTGTGGAAGAAAGGAAGAGAAGTTGGGGTTATCAGTTGAGAAAGTAGCATGCAGCAGGTATTCCTTCCCCGGAACAGGAAGGTGCCTTACCTTGAATAGATTAGCCTCTAGATCACTCTAGGAACTGCAAAATGGTGAAGTCCAGGAGTTGAAAAGAGGATGAGCCGACAAGATTATTAGAAGGCTAGCATGAAAACAGGATAGATGGTGGGGAGGTGCAACATGCATAGCATGACCATGACAGCACAGCAGAATGAGAGGGGCATAAAGGTGATGAGAAACAAGGTATAGTGATATTCCATACACATCAAGCAGGCTGTTGCCGACAAGCAGCTTCTTGAGCCCAAGGGTGTAACATCTCGAAAATACGCCCAAATAAATCACCCGCTAAAAATATTATTTTCCAAAATCTTTTTTGTCGCTGAGCTCAAATCATTCCAAATTCTCTCCTGTCCGAGCTCCTGATTCCCCAAAATCTTTTTCCGATGATCCGCTGTTCCGACACCCGAATTCAATCCCCGTCCTTGTGTTCCCCTTTTCCTCGTTCCGTGTGCGAGTCGCTTCCGACTGACGCAGCTGCGCGCGCGTGGCCGACCGCCGCTGCGAATCCCGCCGACAGCTCTCTCTCTTTCTCTCTCTCTCTCCATTTTTCTTTTTCCCTTTTTCTTTTTCTTTTTTTTTCCTTTTCTCTTTTCTTTTTCTCCTTCCTTCCCTTTCTTCCTTCTCCCTCCTCCTCCTTCCTCCCACACGTGACATGAGCAGAGCAGCTCGGCGCCGGCCATCGCCCCCACAAGCGGCCCCCTCTGCCTACCCTCCCTGCGCAGCCATGCCCCCTTGCCCGCCTCGACATGCGCGCGCCCAAGCAGTAGCAGCAGAGCTCGTACGGAGCCGAGCTCTCGTGCAGCACGCCGCCGCGCGGCACCTCGCCGTTGGCCGCCGCACCACCCCTGGGCACCGCCCCCCCTCCACTTGCCCACTTGTCGTCCTTCTCTGCGCCGCCCGTCACCTCGTCGTCGCCTCCGAGCACCACCGCGCCACTCCACAACAACGAAGCAAGCCCCACCTCCGTTAATCGCCGTCCTTCAAAGCTCACCGGCCGGCCACCGCGGCCCCTCCTCCTCGCCCCAGCCCGGCCTATAAATACCCCTCCCCGCTGCTCCCCACCACCACCAAGACCACCTCCACCACCGCGCGCCCCCTCCATCGCCCCGCAGCGCCGCCAACAGAGCAACCGCCGGCCACCTCCGCCCACCACCGTGGGCAGGCCGCCTTGGGCCGCCTTTGCGCAAGGTGAGGGCGGGAATCGATTCCCCGCGCCTCCCTCTCCGTTTTCCCCTTCTTCCCGAGAGCCGCCAAGCCCCTAGGGCCGCCAGCCCCTAGCGCCGCCGCCCCCATGCGCCCTCCCCTGTTTCGGTCGACAGGAGGAAGAAGAAGGGGCAATTTTGCCCCTAGGCCCCTCCCTTCCTCTCTATTCTTTTAAGAACCCTCCCCTCCTATGTCCATTTCCAAATAAACCCTACATGTTTCCCTATTTAGGAAATAACCCCTGTACCATATAAAAATAATTCCAGTTAGACCCCTGCCCATTTTTAGAATAGCCTAGATATTTTCTATAATTCTAATCAAGTCCTTGCCATCCCAAAAATAATTACAAAGAAGCCCTCTCTTATTTCTTTTAATGAATAAGCCCCTCCACTATATAAAATATTTATGAGTAGGTCCCTACCTAATTCCCAGAGTAGCCCGAACCTTTTCCAAAATTCTATTCAAGTCCTGCCACTCCCAGAAATAATTACAAATGGGCCCCTGGATCCTTGTTTAGCCCCTAAACCCCTCTTCGGCCTATCATTTCATGCGCCAAAAATCCTCTGTTTGCCCCAAAACTTTACACGCCATTTCTAACATAATTTCGGCCATGCCATTAAGAAATCTCCCAAAAATATCCTTTCTACCATCATTTCTTAAGTTATTCCTGATTCGAGCTCAACGATTAAACCTTTATTTCTTTTTCTTTATTGTGTGTTTGTTTGTGTGCGCCGTAGATCATGGTGTGAACGAGGGAGAACCCGTCGACGAGTAGTACCACGAGCAGGTGTGCGAGGATCAGTACCGCGACCCCGAAACCGAAGGACGGTACCTCGATCAGGACCTCTTGGAAGGCTTTGAAGACGGCAAGTTCAATCTCATCCTTTGATTGCATATTTTGACCCAGTTTTATAAACACAACCTATTGGCCTGTTTTGCAAAATTGTATATATTTTTACTGCTGAAAACATGGTTGGATAGACACCCCTTGATTTGTTATAACCATTACTGGACCACCTAGATTAATGTCTAAATATGATTTATTCTATTTGGATGTTGATCGCTGCTAGAGCGCCGCTTAGGACCCGGTACTCGTTTTATTACACTCTAAAATGGTTGTAACATGCTATATAAAAAGGAAAATGCGTGAGTATTGAGAAAACGGAAATTGGGTTATAAAGAATAAAATGTTAGGATAGGATGGATGAATGGCATTCCCTGGGTGTATTGTCATGCGTTGGAGGCTCGTACCATTGTGGTAGAGCAAGGAGGTTGGGAGATAGCCATCCTGTCACAATTAAGGACCGAGTTGATGTGTCATCTTGCCTGACTCAACTATCGTACAAACAACTCGACCGTTGTATGTGGGAACGGCATAGCATAAACTGCACTAGTTAGTCTTATAGCCATTAGGAGAGCTGAGAGCAACGGGTGACCAAGGAGAAGGGATAAGGTCGTGGTGACTTATGCCCCAGTTAAACCTCGGTGTCAGGTCAATCACCCCTTGGTGGAGCCCGTGTTGCCTAGTCAGATCTAGCTAAGGAGGGTAATGGCTTTGATGGGATCTACACCGACACTAAGGTGATCGTGTTGTAGTACCCCACTTGTGGGTAAAGTTGCACACCTCTGCAGAGTGTAAAACCTATTCGAATAGCCATGCTCACGATATTGAGCGGGTTACGGTTTGGTCACACAACTAGACTTTTGTGAGGGATGTTTTCACAGTGTGAGTTGTTTTGGAAGATGTCCGGCAGTTGTGCCGTGAGCTACTGTGGATGAGGAGTCCAGTAGCATTAAAACTTGGATTCTTTGTGTAGGATCAACCCCACTCATGATTCGGTTAAGAAGGAACCGCTTTTAGAAAATCTTTTCAAAACAAAACCCCTGCATGTGTAAAATCTAGCTTTACCACAAATAAACCTCAGCCCTATCTTTGATTTATCCTGTGCATATCTGTGTTACCGCGTCCGTGGATGGGGTTGGACTTGTTGAGTACTTTTGTACTCACCCGATATATTTTTTGTTGTTTTTCTCCAGAAGAAGATCTAGACTTTGTTGTTGAAGACGTCGAGTAGAGGTTGCGTCCGAACCCCAACCTTGCCTGTGGTGTTGGCCCTCTGCAAGATGATTCTGCTAGTGCATCACTCTGAGCCAGAGCTGGAGACTGTCTGGGGCATGCTCTGGTGTATCACCGTAGCTATTTTATTACTTATTATCATTTGTATCGAGTGTCCGCCTCCTCGGAGGTTTGTACGATGACTGTATCATCTGTTGAATAAATGTGTTATCAGCCTCCTGAGACTGATATTTGTATCACATTTGAGTCTCTACTTATGTGGGGACGCTTCAGGTGGTATCAGAGCCATAGGTTGGCCGTAGGACGTGACCCCTAGGATCGAAACCCTTTTTCTAAGCCTTTCCACATTAGAACTTTCCTTGCTTAATCCTTTTTCCACACAAATACTCACCACTGACTCTTGCCTGTTCTAGATGGCTGAGGAAGGATGGACCCAGGGCCTTTGCCCAGCTTCACCTGGCTTCCCCAGCCTTTTGATCAATGCCCTGGAGAGCCTTGGTGTTTCGGAATGCCCAAGGTACTACAGCAAGGAGTACGAGCACCATGGTACCCTTCGCTGCAGGGTGATCCTGGTCATCGCCAAAAGTGATCGCTACCTCGACATCCAGCCATGGCGAGTGACCACCACTGGGTTTAGGTACCAAGACACCTATCCCATGGTCGTCAGGAAGGCGCTCCGTTATCTGTGTCAGATTTTCGAGGAACATCTCGCCCCCACACCAATGAGGATCTTTTCTCCGGCCATCAGAACCCCAGTTTGGGAGGATCGCATGAGAAGCCTAGAACGGCGCCGCCATGAAGAGGACCCCTTGTACCAAGTGGCTACTTACCTAGCCTCCTTGGATCAGATCTTTGACGAGCAAGCCAGCATCATGAGGGTGCAGACCCATCGGGCCGAGCAAGCAGAGCTCGCAATAAGAATGCATCAAATCCGGGTGGCTCAAGCCGAGGCAAGAGCCGCAGCCGCGGTCAGTAGTGAAGCGGTTGCCCAAGAGAGCCTCAGGCAGGCTCGGGACCTGCGTATACAAGAATGGACTAGAAGTGGAACGCCAGTCCCGGCAATTGGAGAAATCCATGTCCTACTTGGTACGCCCATCATGGGATGGGGACCACTTTTTGGGACCCCACAAGCCCCACCCGAGAACCCTGAAGGGCCTACTGACGCTATTGAAGGAGAATCTGCTGAGCACCCCTGGAAAATGGAGACCTAGAGAACGGCGAGCAAGGAGTGCTCATTCCCCTGGAGGATGTTAGTTCTCTTCCAAGGGGAGAACCCACTCAAGCCAATGAGTCCGCCTAAGTGCTAGTGACCGTCAAGGGATGAAGCTGCGTGGTCCGAAGTTAGGGTTGTGCCCCCTTCTTTTGGAGTTGTGTACCCCGGTGTAGTACGCATTTTGGCCATGCCCCAGTGTTGTACCCCCCTTGCAGTAATGAAGTTGTTTGTGCTTGTTGCTTGCTAGTCTGTGTGTTTGTTGTTAGTGGGTGTGCCTTCGGCAGGAGGTGGATTCTGTCTTTTCAAAAATACGAACTAAATAACTTAAACATCACTTAATCCTAATTCCAATCTCACAAAAACTCTATCCAATCTACAGATGGCTTCCCGGCACGATTCAAGAGCCTCCCATAGTTGGAACTCTGCAGCCCCTGGCGCAGGAGGACTGCAAAATGGGCACAGACAAGACCCTCTCAGAGAATAGGAAGTGAACTAGGATGAAGGAGAAGTGCCACTGCCACCACCTCCACCTGTCGGAGACCTGGCACAGGCAATAAACAATCAGACCCTCATACTGGAAGCCCTGGCTAATGCCATCATCAATAAGCGGCCACGAGAGCAGACCATGAATGACAAGCTGACAGCTTTCCTGAGAACCAAGCCACCCACTTTTGCCGGATCTAGCAACCCCTTGGAGGCAGATGACTAGCTTCGTGTAATCGAAAGAAAGCTCGACCCATTCGAATGCCAAGACGAGACAAAGTTCTTCTGGCAGCTCACCAACTCACAGGAACTGCCTTAGCTTGGTGGGAGAATTAATGTGCCGCTGCTGAAGATGCCACCTCCATCACTTGGAACGAATTTGTGAAAGAGTTCCGTCGCTACCATATCCTTGCAGCCACCATAAAGCGCAAGGTGAATGAGTTCCGCACACTGCAGCAAGGGAGCATGTCTGTGGAAGAATACACCTACCAGTTCATGGAACTTGCCCGCTATGCACCAGAGGAAGTGGACAAGATGAAAAGAAGCAGGACATGTTCAAAAAGGGATTAAGCCTAGAATTTTCGGACCCTGCTTACCCCTCAGATATGTCCCCGTCGGCAACAACAAGGTCAACAACAACAGCCAGCAGCCTTATGGACGAGCCCGCGTCAACCACATCAACGCGCAGGAGGCTCGGGGTGCACAAGGAGTGGTGCTTGGTGAGTTTCTAGTCAGCTCAACTCTGGCAACAGTATTATTTGATTCTGGAGCATCACACTCATTTATGTTGTCAAGCTTTGTGGATAAACATAAAATACCTACAGTACTACTAAAAACACCCCTATTAACCCGGACGCCTGGAGGTGACATCAAGTGTCAACTAGGTTGTTTACGGGTAAGGATCAATTTAAGTGGGGTAGAATTTCTAGCAGACCTAGTAGTACTTAAGTCTAAGGGAATAGACATTATCCTTGGAATGGACTGGTTAAGCCTACACAATGGCCTCATAGGTTGTGCTGACAAGGTAGTACACCTAACCAACTCAGATGGGATACAATTAACTTGCCATACCCGGGGAAGTGGACCAGACCCATTGGTTTTCAGTATGGATGGGAAATCCCTAGAAGGAGTTCCAGTTGTGAACGAGTACCCTGATATTTTCCCGGAAGAACTCCCCGGAATGCCACTAGACAGAGATATAGAGTTTGTCATAGATTTTATCCCCGGGACCTCTCCTATTGCCAAGAGACCCTATAGGATGGCAGCCTCAGAACTAGCAGAGTTGAAGAAACAACTAGAAGAGTTACAATGAAGTGGTTTTATCAGGCCTAGTTCATCCCCGTGGGGAGCCCCAGTCCTGTTTGTCAAGAAGAAGGATGGGAGTATGAGGTTGTGTGTAGATTATCGTGCACTGAATGAGGTTACCATCAAGAATAAGTACCCCCTCCCCAGGATTGATGATCTTTTTGATCAGCTAAAAGGAGCCAAGTACTTCTCCAAGATTGATCTGAGGTCAGGATATTATCATCTCAAAATTAAGGAAAGTGACATCTCAAAGACAGCTTTTGTCACCCGTTATGGGCAGTTTGAGTTTGCTGTGATGTCATTTGGACTCACTAATGCACCTGCTTATTTCATGAACCTCATGAACAAGGTATTTATGGACGAGTTGGATAAGTTTATCATAGACTTTATTGACGACATACTCATCTACTCCAAAAGTGCTGAAGAGCATGAGCAACACCTTAGAGTGGTCCTGGAAAAGCTAAGAGCACATAAGCTATATGCCAAGTTCAGCAAGTGTGAATTTTGGCTCGAGAAAGTAGCCTTTCTTAGTCATATTCTGACCGTAGAAGGAGTAGCAGTCGACCCCGAGAAGGTTGAGGCAGTTTCCAATTGGCAGCATCCGACCAATGTTAGTGAAATCAGAAGCTTTCTTGCATTAGCTGGGTATTATCGGAGGTTCACTGAAGGATTCTCCAAGATAGCCCGGCCAATGACAGAGCTACTTAAGAAGGAAAAGAAGTTTGTTTGGACGGAGTCTTGCGAAAGGAGTTTCCAGGAATTGAAGAGAAGATTGACAACCGCCCCAGTACTAATCCTACTAGATATTCATCTGGATTTTGTCATTTATTGTGACGCATCACGACAAGGATTGGATTGTGTACTGATGCAAGACGGGAAGGTAGTAGCTTATGCCTCCCGACAGCTCAGGCCTCATGAGCAGAATTACACAACACATGATCTAGAGTAGTTTGCAGCCGTAGTGCATGCCCTTAAGATTTGGAGACATTACTTGATTGGAAATAAGTGCGAGATTTACACCGACCATAAGAGTTTGAAGTATATCTTCACCCAGCCAGATTTGAACTTAAGGCAAAGGAGATGGCTGGAATTGGTTAAGAATTATAATCTGGAAATCTATTACCACCCCGGCAAAGCTAACGTGGTAGCCGATGCCTCAAGCCGGAAATCTTATGGACCCAAGGATGCCCATCTACAAGAGAAAATGGCACGATTGAATGTGCACATTGTCCCTCGAGGCACCAGCCACAAGCTGAGTGTCCGACCTGCCCTGGAGGACAGAATTAGAAAAGCCCAAGGATCATACAAGGATTTAATGAGAATCCGCAAACATACCGGAGAAAACAAAGCACCGGATTACTGAGTAGACGAAAAAGGAACCTTGTGGTACAAGAATATAATCTGTGTGCCCAAAGAAGGGGACTTCCGGCAAATGATTATGGATGAGGCTCATAACCCGGCATATTCTATTCACCCAGGGTCCACCAAAATGTATTCTGATTTAAAACAAAAGTATTGGTGGAATGGAATGAAGTCGGACATTGCCTAGTTCATGGCCCATTGCGACACATGTCAAAATATCAAAACTGAGCATCAGAAGCTAGCAGGATTACTGCAACCCCTACCTATCCCAGTTTGGAAATGGGACGAGATAGGAATGGATTTTGTGGTAGGATTGCCCAAGACCCAGAAAGGTTATGATTCCATTTGGGTAATAGTGGACCGGCTCACCAAAGTCGCTCACTTCGTACCCGTACGGACCAACTATGGAGGAGAAAAGCTAGCCCAGCTCTATGTGAATAACATAGTAAAGTTGCATGGTGTGCCCAGCAAAATCGTTTCAAATAGAGGGACCCAATTTACCTCTAAGTTTTGGAAAAGCCTGCATAAAGCCATGGGCACAAAGTTGGATTTTAGTTCGGCCTATCACCCGTAGACTGATGGACAGACTGAAAGGGTAAACCCGATTATGGAGGATATGCTAAGAGCTTGCGTCCTTACCTATGGTAAGGATTGGGAAAGGAGTTTGCCCTATGCTGAGTTTTCATACAACAAAAACAACCAAGCAAGCTTGGGCATGTCGCCTTTTGAGGCTCTTTATGGAAGAAACTGTAGAACCCCTTTGATGTGGTCAGAAGTAGGGGAACGTACTTTAACCGGACTAGCTCTCATAAGTCACCCGTTAAAAATATTATTTTCCAAAATCTTTTTCGTCGCTGAGCTCAAATCATTCCAAATTCTCTTCTGTCTGAGCTCCTAATTACCCGAAATCTTTTTCCGATGATCCGCCGTTCCAAAACCCAAATTCAATCCCCGTCCTTGTGTTCCCCTTTTCCTCATTCCGCGTGCGAGTCGCTTCCGACTGATGCCGCAGCGCGCGCGTGGCCGACAGCCGCCGCGAATCCCGCCGACAGCTCTCTTTCTTTCTCTCTCTCTCTCTCCATTTTTCTTTTCCCTTTTCCTTTTCCTTTTTTTCCTTTTCTCTTTTCTTTTTCTCCCTCCTTCCCTTTCTTCCTTCTCCCTCCTCCTCCTTCCTCCCACGTGCGGCACGAGAAGAGCAGCTCGGCGCCGGCAATCACCCCCACCAACGGTCCCCTCTGCCTACCCTCCCTGTGCAGCCGTGCCCCCTTGCCTGCCTCGACGCGCACGTGCCCAAGTAGTAGCAGCAGAGCTCACACGGAGCTGAGCTCTCGTGTAGCACGCCGCCGCGCGGCACCTCGCCGTTGGCCGCCGCACCACCCCTGGGCACCGCCCCCCTCCACTTGCCCACTTGCCGTCCTTCTCTGAGCCGCCCGTCACCTCGCCGTCACCTCCGAGCACCACCGTGCCGCTCCACGACATCGAAGCAAGCCCCACCTCCGTTAATCACTATCCTTCGAAGCTCACCGGCCGGCCACCGCGGCCCCTCCTCCTCGCCCCAGCCCGGCCTATAAATACCCCTCCCCGCTGCTCCCCACCACCACCAAGACCACCTCCACCAACGCGTGCCCCCTCCCTCACCCCGCAGCGCCGCCAACAGAGCAGCTGCTGGCCACCTCCGCCCGCCGCCATGGGCAGGCCGCCTCGGGCCGCCTCCGCGCAAGGTGAGGGCGGGAATCAATTCCCCGCGCCTCCCTCTCCGTTTTCCCCTTCTTCCCGAGCGCCGCCAAGCCCCCAGGGCCGCCAGCCCCAAGCGCCGCCGCCCCCCATGCGTCCTCCCCTGTTTCGGTCGACAGGAGGAAGAAGAAGGGGCAATTTTCCCCCAAGGCCCCTCCCTTCCTCTCTATTCTTTTAGGAACCCTTCCCCTCCTATGTCCTTTTCCAAATAAACCCTCCATGTTTCCCTATTTAGGAAATAACCCCTGTACCATATAAAATTAATTCCAGTTATACCCCTGCCCATTTTTAGAATAGCCCAAATATTTTCAAAAATTCCAATCAAGTCCTTGCCATCCCCAAAATAATTACAAAGAGGCCCTCTCTTATTTCTTTTAATGAATAAGCCCCTCCACTATATAAAATATTTATGAGTAGGTCCCTGCCCAATTTCCAGAGTAGCCCGAACCTTTTCCAAAATTCTATTCAAGTCTTGCCACTCCCAGAAATAATTACAAATGGGCCCCCGGATCCTTGTTTAGCCCCTAAACCCCTCTTCGGCCTATCATTTCATGCGCCAAAAATCCTCCGTTTGCCCCGAAACTTTACCATGCCATTTCTAACATAATTCCGGCTATGCCATTAAGAAATCTCCCAAAAATATCCTTTCTACCATTGTTTCTTAAGTTATTCCTGATTCGAGCTCGACGATAAAACCTTTATTGTGTGTTTGTTTGTGTGCACCGTAGATCACGGTGTGAACGAGGGAGAACCTATCGACGAGCAGTACCGCGAGCAGGTGTGTGAGGATCAGTACCGTGACCCCGAACCTGAAGGATAGTACCTTTATCAGGGCCTCCTGGAAGGCTTTGAAGACGGCAAGTTCAATCTCATCCTTTGATTGCATATTTTGACCCAGTTTTATAAACACAACCTATTTGCCTGTTTTACAAAATTTCATATGTTTTTACTGCTGAAAATATGGTTGGATAGCCACCCCTTGATTTGTTATAACCATTCCTTGACCACCTAGATTAATGTCTAAATATGATTTATTCTATTTGGATGTTGATCGCTACTAGAGCGCCGCTTAGGACCCGGTACTCATTTTATTACACTCTAAAATGGTTGCAACATGCTCTATAAAAAGGAAAATGCGTGAGTATTGAGAAAAGGGAAATTGGGTTATAAAGAATAAAATATTAGGATAGGATGGATGAATGGCATTCCCTGGGTGGATTGTCATGTGTTGGAGGCTCGTACCATTGTGGTAGAGCAAGGAGGTTGGGAGATAGCAATCATGTCACAATTAAGGACCGAGTTGATGTGTCATCTTGCCTGACTCAACTATCGTGCAAACCACTCGACCGTTGTATGTGGCAACGGCTTAGCATAAACCCCACTAGTTAGTCTGATAGCCATCAGGAGAGCTGAGAGCAACGGGTGACCAAGGAGAAGGGATAAGGTCATGGTGACTTATGCCCCAGTTAAACCTTGGTGTTAGGTCAATGGCCCCTTGGTGGAGCCCGTGTTGGCTAGTCAGATCTAGCTAAGGTGCGTAATGGCTTTGATGGGATCTGCACCGACACTAAGGTGATCGTGCTGTGGTACCCCACTTGTGGGTAAAGTTGCACACCTCTGCAGAGTGTAAAACCTATTCGAATAGCCGTGCTCACGGTATTGAGTGGGTTACGGTTTGGTCACACAACTAGACTTTTGGGAGGGATGTTTTCACATTGTGAGTTGTTTTGGAAGATGTCCAGCTGTTGTGCCATGAGCTACTGCAGATGAGGAGTCCGGTAGCATTAAAACTTGGATCCTTTGTGTAGGATCAACCCCACTCATGATTCGGTTAAGAAGGAACCGATTTAAGAAAATCTTTTCAAAACTAAACCCCTGCATGTGTAAAATCTAGCTTTATCACAAATAAACCTCAGCCCTATCCTTGATTTATCCTGTGCATATCTGTGTTACCCCCTCCGTGGATGGGGTTGGACTTGTTGAGTACATTTGTACTCACCTGATATATTTTTGTTGTTTTTCTCCAGAAGAAGATCCAGACTTTGTTGTTGAAGACATTGAGTAGAGGTTGCTTCCGAACCCCAACCTTGCCTATGGTGTTGGCCCTCTGCAAGATGATTATGCTAGCGCATCATTCTGAGCCTGAGCTGGTGACTGTCTAGGTCGTTCTCTGGTGTATCACCGTAGCTATTTTATTACTTATTATCATTTGTATCGAGTGTCCGCCTCCTCGGAGGTTTGTACGGTGACTGTACCATCTGTTGAATAAATGTGTTATCAGCCTCCTGGGATTGATATTTGTATCACATTATAGTCTCTACTTATGTGGGGACGCTTCAAAGGGCGATCTTGATGGTGACATGATTAGGAATCTACATGTATGACAAGTAATATGTGTTGTGTTAAAACAAACAAAGAGGGGCAATGGATTGATTGATAGAAAGAGTTAATAAGAAACAAGAGAGAGAGAGAGAGAGAGAGAGGAAAGATTGGACCTTTGTGACGATGAGCATCCTGCTGAGGAAGAACCTGGAGAGGACGTAGTAGTGGTCGGCATTCTCCCTGAGCCAGACCTTGACCTTGACGAAGTCGTACTTGGAGGAGGCATTGTGATATGACCACGTCGACCACACCACCAAGTAACATGTTACAACTTCCAATTCAAGTTACACCAACTCAAGTATCACCTAAAACGACACCAGCCCAACTCTTTGATGGACCAATTACACGAAGCCGAGCTAAGAAACCACAACAAGAGGTGAACGCGCTATTTTGTGAAATTCATTTTAATATTAATGAGAATTATATACTGCCTAAGTCATGTGTATTTCTATTGCTCAGGTTCACCAAGGAGGATGGCAAGAATACAAAAGGAGAAGAATATAGAGAAAGACCACGATCGAACCCGACAAGTCCTGCAGAACAGTCTAAAAGAAGCAGTCATAACTTTTGATTCCCAAAAGGTATAATGGTCAATGAGGACATTTTGGAAAGCTTATCAAGTCTAATTTCCAGTACCATTCAAAAGGTGTACTTAAAATTACCCACTAATGAGATTCGAGTACTTAACTGAAGACTGGTCAGAAGGTCAACAGTCTACTAAAAGTTTAACTTCCCATGCAAAACTGTACCACTATACAATGTTTCATGGTGCATTGCTGCACATGGTGTGTAAACTTATCAAGTTAAGTTTTCAAAGCAACAAACCTCATGTCATTTGGACTTCCCAATAGAGAGTTATGACTGACTTGGTGGAGACTGCACAGAAGACCATCAGCCATCTGAGGCTCTTCGGGATTTCTGTTCGTGGAGACTCTTGAGCTACTATAACCCTAGAAACTCTAAGATACATTCACGCCTAACAAGGAGGGTTGTTCCTTGTATAAATACCATGTATCTCAGAGATTGAACGAGACTTTGAGAATGAAATAGAACCCCTTTTGTTCAGCTGTGTGCTAACAAAATTTAGAGAGTGATCTCTAACCCTTTGCTCTTGTGATTTCCTTCGCGGGATTGCAGAAGTGGCGGCTTGATCTGCTCCCAATTGGTGCTCCTACTCCCTTCAGGGTTTGCCTTGTTTGATTGTAGGTTGTGTTGGTTGGTTCTTTGAGAGTGTGGTTGGGCGAATCCTCGATTCTGGTTGCCAGTCAAAGACGGTGGTTGGCTTTGAGTTTTATTTGCTAGGTGGCTCTAGTTATCGCTGCTTGCAACAAGTTATCTTGCTGTTCTACAGCTAGATACATTGTGAAGATCGGGACCCCGTGATGTATCATCTGGTATCAAAGCTTTCGTTGCCATGGTAGGATTCTTTATCCTTAGCTACATATAATTTTACCTTCGTCCTATCTACCAGAAAGCCAAAAAAAATATGTCATAGCATTTGTTACAATCTATTTTTCTAGTGAGTTTGATTAAGTTTTAGTCCACTAGAGTCTTTGTTTAGCTACTGATCATATCATCATTTGCGTGTCCTTTTGTGCCTTTCCATATATCTGAAAATTCCCACAAAAAAAGTAAACTGATTCTATCCTTTGCGTAAACTTTTTATCCTGTCAAGATAGTTGTTGGTTATACTTGGTTTTATCATTCTGAATTTGTGCAAGTGTTATATTTGGTCTTGTTCAGTATAGTCCAAAAAAATAGAGAGTAAAAAAATAAGAAGAAAGAAAGTTGCAAAAAAATGTGTTGAGAAAGTTGCAAAACAAAGAGACGGATCAGATTATTGTATGCACAAGTGCTGAAAGTTTTCATATCAAGTTGTACAACCAGTCTGCTATCGCTGTTGGTGTGAAATTTTGATTGGGTTTGATTGCAACACTTGCATCCCAATCATATTCCTTGTTTGCATCAACTCTGGAATTTTTCTTTGTGCGTGTGTGTGATCCATTTATATCTCTCATATCTTGTGGTCAGCACTAGGCAAATAACTTCTAGTTTGGATTGTTACTTATCTTTACAGCAACTAGAATTCAAATTGTTTTCCTTGTGTAATGCTCCCCACCAAGCTCCACATACAAGCCGTCATAATCGGTACCTCGGTCTTGAATTTGCCTAACCATCACTTTTTGTTTCCACCACACATTTGTATCTCTGTAACCCGTAGGGAATTCATAAGAGCTTTGGTTGGTAAGAGAAGAGAGGTTGTGAGATTCCACATATTTTTTTTACCCTATTCCACATATATTGTTGCTTTGTACTTACTGATTGTACAGGAAGATGTTTGGTCAACCTGAGATTGACGATTGTGTAACCATGACACAATTCAATGAGTTGAGGCAAAGCATGGAAGAAAGGCAGGAGAGGTTGACCCAAGATCTCCACGCTCTTATGGCTGAAATTAGAGGACGTAGCCAATGTCAACATAACGCAAGTAACCTTGGTGATGATGGTGAAGAAAGTGCAGGAGCTGTTGCTAGAAGAAGAAGAGAACAAGGAAGGACGAACTGAGGTGCTGCACATGATAGAAGAAGGGGACAAGGTCGAAGACATAGTGACAATGATGAATCTGAAAATGTGGATGATGATAATCATTCCCAATATCGTTTTGGTCGCCGACATCATAGAGGTGGAAACCATGAGGAGAGGAAAATTAAAGAGTTGCAGAAAGATGCAATTTCACGATGCATTAGCTTGTACAAAGACAGTGCTACATGGTTACATGCTGATTCCAAGCCCAAAGTGCCATTGATTGTTGGAAGTAAACAAGCATCATTTCCATTCAAGAAGAAAATTTCTGCTATTGCATCACCAAGTATGAGTGACAAATCTATTCAAAGTCAAGTTGAAAATGTTCTACCTGATATAAGATTGATGGTTCCACTAAAACTGTTGGTGTTTCATTGCCATTGGAAGTTGGCAAAGTTGGTTGTTCCACTGCGACCATTGCTGGTCAATGTTCACATGAAAAGTTCATGAATGAAAATGCTCATGCACTTGCTTCACCAAATATTCATGTGCAAGTTGTGCAGCAAACCCCATGTGAGAATGAGAGCCACATAGCCAAATTGAGTGCGAGTGAAAATAAAAGCAAGTTGTGTGATCCCACAAAATGTGACATTAAGAGCATCCATAATGAGAGTGAGAGATATACACCACACAAAAAGAGAGAGCTTTATTGCAAGATGTGCGAGGATGTTTATGAATCTAACCCACTCATCCCTACTTCTAGTGTTGTCTTTCAAAGTGTGCAGATTTGCAAGGACATTGAGCAAGAGATGTTTGCTCATCACTCCACACCACTTGATCAGAGAAGTGAGAAGATTGCTGATGTCCCAAATCAATTTGTTGCTGCCACAAACATGAAGCTCGAAGATGGAGGTAAAAATTCAGAAGTTCAATCCAATGTACAATCACCAAAACTAAAAGGTAATAAAAATAATTCAGATCTGAATTATCAAGGACACATGGTGAATAATTATGATGAAACATCTTCTTTAATTCCAACCGAATTTATTCGGAATCGTTGTGCTGATTCAATTCAATCGCAAATCAAGTGCTGAAATTTTGCAAAATAAAACCCATTGCTCTAGCATGCATAATTCTTGTCATGTTTTGATTGATCATTGTGATGATTTACATGATTGTAAACTTCATCATTTTCAGTTGATAACTCAAGCTGAATTATTTGCAAAGATATTAATGGGGACGTGGGTTCCCGATCTTCCGTCAGGTTCTGGATAGCTCTCGTTGTAGGCGGAGCGAGACACACCGATCCGGCTTCAGATCCTAAGACCCGAATCCAGCAATCTTAGCACCACAACTCCTTTGGTTATCAACCGTGTCACAACCCGGTTGACCTCGCCAAGAAGGCTAATCCCTGCAAGCGCAACGAAGAACACAAGCAAGAACTCGAAAGAACGCAGCTCAATTGAAGTGACTCCGCAGATGAAAGATTAATCTCAAGTTGGGGTCTCACAAACCGACACGGCGGCGAAACTGTTCTCGACAGAATAATCTAAGCAAAACCCCCAGTAACCTAATGGCGGCTGCTGTGTATAGAAGAGAGAGGCTAGGGGGGCGGCCAAGGGGGTGGCCGGGCAACCCTAGGGAGTACAAGGCCTTCGGGCCCAAAAACTGGCGTCGCTGCATCCAGGCAGATTCTGGTCGTCATGTTGTTTCGACGATTCCCGTCGACTCCGAGCGTATTTTGATATGGGATCAGTTGGGTTGGAAAGCTTATCTCCTTAGCTTTCCAACGATATATAGAACGCCCAAAACAGAGCCCGTATGTGGCCTGGGCGTCCGTTTTCGTGAGGCCTGCTCCTGCAGTCCGAACCGGACTCGCGAATAAATCGGACTTCAATGTGGATTGGGCTTTGAACTCTATCTTCACTTGGGCCTTGGTCATATGCATATTGGTCATGTCCTCATCATTCTCCCCTTCTTGGTTTTGAGTCGTCCTCGACTCAAAGTCGCTGATGCTTGCGGAAGTAGTTGTTCCCATTCTTGACATGATCCTGCGTTGCTCCCCTTCTTGAAATTGAACCTGTTGCGACAAAACAAACAAAGAAGAACAAGAGGAACTCTGCGTGATAGGATTAGTCTTAAAATAGCCCTCTTTTTCATCAAATTGTTGCATAGCAAAAGGAGATTTCAGATTTGAACACATATAAACACGATGCACCATGTACTCTCCTTTACAATTATAATTGCCAATAAAGTGATATGTACATCGAGATAACCATGGCAATCCAACACATTTAAATTTCTCCTCCAAACTACTAAGTGCACACAAAGTATCAAACTCTATATAACCCAAAGTATTTAAAGAAGACAACAATTTCCTTTCATCCTTTTCTGTAGCAATTGGAATCAAATGTTTATTTTTAGCATAAGTCTTTGGTTCCAAAATAAAAGGATCAGTTTCCTTCACAAGTTGTGGCACAGGGATAAACATAGAACTATCACACAACTCTTCTTTATCACAAAATTTAGTAGAATATTTATCATGTGACAAAGTCAATTCAGATTTGGTGTCCACTAAATGTTGCTCTATTATAGCATGAGTGGTGGACAATTTCAGCACATCAAGAGAGCTCTTACCTGAGACAATTACCTGTTCCTTCTCTATCACCTTGTCTTCTGTTTTAGATACATGCTGCAAAATATTAGGTCCAACAGAAGACAAAGCGATATCTTTAATTTGTACAAAATCAGATTTAGAGGAAGGCACTGTAACATCTGAAATAATCCATTCTTTTCTAAAAGGCTCATTCTTTCTTCTCTCTGCTCTTTCAAGATCGGCTTCTAAAATTTCAGTTGCGGTCATAGATTTAAGTGTAATTTTTCGTCCATTGTAATTGAAAGAATATCTATTAGCAACCTTTTTATGTACCACATCATTTATGTTAATCCATGGCGTTCCTAGCAATAATTGACATGCTTGCATGGGTACTATATCAAAATCAGCACTACTCTTGTAAAAACCAATGCTAAATTCAATATGTGCAATTTCAGTTACCTTAATCTTATCGTAAGAATTTACCCATCGCATGTAGTATGGATGTGGATGTGGCTTTGTGGTCAGACCAAGCTTCTCGACTAGCTCTAAACTTGCAAGGTTGGTGCAAGTCTCACCATCAATGATGACTCGGCAACGTCGTTCCATCACGGCAAAGAAAGTCTGGAACAAATTGTTGAATTGATTTTGCTCCACTTTCTCCATTTGAGAACTCAACACTCGTTGAGCAATCTCAGTGTTTCCTGACATTGTTAGTAAGTAGACAAGAGAAAATACAAAAGGTTATCCCTATCAACTACTATATGTGGATGTGGATGGTGGAAACACAATCTCGCACGTCTTACCCAGCTCTTACAAGTGTTCTTACCAATGCAAAGCAGAGGATGGTACAACCGGTGGCTGGTTCGTGATACCTGTGAGGAAGTGGTACCAAGATTGCAAGATCCTCTGGGTGTACTGATCTGAAGTAATATGTGGAGCTTCGGGGGGCTTTATTTAGTAGCAAGGATTAGCACAATTGAAAATCAGATAGCAAAAATTGAATAAATATCCAAAGTACTTATCAATGTTGCTGGCCTAAACGTGTTCCTAGAACTAGTTCAAGCAAGCAAGAGACATATACCAAGCACAAAGGACACAAAAGGATGCAAGCACTTCTGATTTTTTTTTCTTTTTTTTTTTTGCGGCTCTTTTTTATGCACTTGCCTTTTTCTTTCTTTCTTTTTCTATTCAAAAGTGCCACAAGAGCAAGAGACAACTCCACACTATCACAAAATTATTGTCTGTAAATTACAGATTTGCTACATAAACTTATACAGGCTGTTTGACAAATTTAGAGACCCCAAACACGAAAACTTACAACACGAAAGTTGTAGATACTCTTTTTCTCTTTCTTTTCAATATATGGAAAGTCTCTTTTGGATAAAGGAAGTAGAAGATATTGACCCCGAAATACAGACTACTCAGAAATTTCTGGGTAACCAACAGATTGGCTTCCAATACAGATTAGGCGCAGATAACTACGTTTTCTGGAATTCTCACAATTGATTAAGTTGTAGATAATTTCACAAGCTTTCCAGAAAGTACTAGAACACAAAAATCCGAGTTCGTATGTGAGAGATATCAACAAAATACCGAACTGGACAGAAACAAGTCTGAACCGGACGTGATGACGAGATGGAAAAGGACACGGTGACACGATGCAAAACTCAAACCAATCTAAGAACTCGATCTAAACCAGCAACAAGACCACGACTATGGACACAAACTCAATGATGCGGACTCCGATATCAAAATATGCAATGGCTTAAAAGGGCTAATGGGATGGGAAAACAGCACGAACACAAAATTTTCTAGGGCTTTTTGGTGGACTGTGGGACAATGGCGAAATTGATGAAACTAAAGATAGATGTGAAACCTGACAGTAAACCTGAGTCTCTGATTCTTGAGTGGATCCCCATCTTTTGATCGTGGTTCATCGTAGCTACGGGTGGAAGAATTATCTGGGTTTGCATTGCACTGTAAGCTGAATCCTTATATCTATCTTTGTGGGTTTCTTATGAGATATTGTGGTGCCAGCGGTTTCTATTGATCAGACCATTAAATATCTTCAAATTGATCTGTCCTCGTACGTGAGGCTTTTGTTTTGTGTTGAGGCTGTCGTTTTGATTATATTAATCCAGTAATTGCTACGAGATCACAAGGGATCCACACATATACTAGCTATACACTTCTTTTGGTATTCATTAAGATTCAAGATATTATTTCCTGCTGCCGTGAGAGTTTCTTTTCTAGTGACTGCGCACTGTGTTGGGCTGAATAATTTAATCACAATTATAATTGATCTGGAAGTCTTATTTAAGGTTGAAAGTGCCACTCCTAGTATAATCAGATTCCGAATCGCTCTGTTTATCACCAGCGAGGCCAACATATATATAGTTATTTACCTAGCTGTTATCTCTGGGAAACTGAAATTAAGAAAAGTGTTTTGTACCGTGAAAGATTGGGCAAACTCTTGGACAGCGTAGCCGTGTCCTTATCAGATATCTCCCACTGAATGTTTGTGTTACACCATGCTGGATAAACCTGTTGATATTAATAAAATGCATGAGAATGTTTCTATGATAACATCCATGAGATTTTTGAATAACACTCATAGCTGCAACTTTACATTCAATTTGATTGTTGAACATGTTGTTGATAAGTTACTTGTATGTGCGATGTGCATAACATGTGACAAGCTTGTTGATTTTAAGTTGAACATGCCGAATAACAAATCTTGTGAGCCATATTTTTCTGAGGTTGAGATGAATAAATTGTTTAATGCCTGTTGTTCGGAACCATTATTCTCCTTTTCATATTTTTCCCTGAAAGAAAGAGACCATGCAGAAAGTAGTGCAATTTCTGCACCCAAATTTTTTTGTCTACACCAGGGGGCAATGAGTTTGGAAGGTATACATCTAAATTCTAAACCTTTGAATAAATTGTGCAACAAGAAATTTTGTGACATAAGAAATGCTCCATTGCTAAATTTTGAAATGTTCAATGTTGCAACGATGAAATCTGAAATGTTGAATCAATTGTGTTGCTTGAAAGAAATTATTGTTCTCCCATCAACCATGTTGTTTGCAGTATTACAAACATCAAGGAAATTTAATCAAGATGAGACCATCTCAAGGACTTCAACAAGTACACTCAATATTGAACGTTCATATAAGGTGAAAGCTATATTTAACTCCAAATCTTATTGTTTTCCTTTAGCCAGTCTACTACTTGGTTTGTATGATTACAGGTTAAAGCATCTTGCTATACTCGAAGAAATAAATACAACCACAACTCCAAAGTTTTACTTCAGCTACAATAATGTTTATTAATAACCAAGATGATGACCATGGTGTTAGCAAAATGTTCAATGTTGTTGACTTGACACCATACTTCGGTCTGGAAGAATCAGAGTCGAGGATGACTCCTTTTCAAGGGGGGAGGATGATATGAACACATCGACCACACCAGCAAGTAACATATTACAACCTCAAATTCAAGCTACACCAACTCAAGTATCACCTACATCGACACCGGCCCAACTCTTTGAAGGACCAATTACGCGAAGCCGAGCTAAGAAACTACAACAAGAGGTGAACGCGCTACTTTGTGAAATTCATTTTAATATTAATGAAAATTATATACTGCCTAAGTTATGCACATTGCTATTGCTCAGGTTCACCAAGGAGGATGGCAAGAATACAAAAGGAGAAGAATATAGAGAAAGACCACGATCAAACCCGACCAGTCCTGCAAAATAGTCTAAAAGAAGCAGTCATAATTTTTCATTCCCAAAAGCTATAAAGGTCAATGTGGACATTTTGGAAAGCTTATAAATTCTACTTTCCAATACCACTCAAATTGAGTACTTTGAATTACCCACTAATGAGATTCGAGAACTTGACTGAAGACTGGTCAGAAGGTCAACAGTCTACTAGATGTTTAACTTCCCATGCAAAACTGTACCTCTGTACAATGTTTCATGGTGCATGCTTCATATGGTGTGAAGGCTTATCAAGTTCACTTTCCAACGCAACAAACACCATGTCGTTTGGACTTCCCAATAAAAAGTTATGACTGACTTGGTGGAGACTGCACAAAAGACCATCAGCCATGCGAGGCTCTTCGGGATTTCAGTTCGTGGAGACTCTTGAGCTACTATCACTCCAGAAACTCTAAGGTCCATTCACACCTAACAAGGAGGGTTGTTCATTGTATACATACCCTATGTATCTCAGAGATTGAACAAACTTTGAGAATGAAATAGAACCCCTTTTGTTCAGCTTTGTGCTAACAAAATTCAGAGAGTGATCTCTACCCCGTTGCTCTTGTTATTCCCTTCGCGGGATTGCAGAAGCGGCGGCTTCATCCGCTCCCAATTGGTGCTCGTACTCCCTTCAGGGTTCACGTTGATTGATTGTAGGCTATGTTGGTTGGTTCTTTGAGAGTGTGGTTGGACGAATCCTCGATTCATGTTGCCGGTAAAAAAAGGTGGTTGGCTTCGAGTTTTATTTGCCAGGTTGTACAAGTTATCATTGCTTGCAGCAAGTTATCCAGCTGTTCTACAGCTAGTTATCAAGAACAAGATCCTACATCGTGAAGATCGGGACCCCGTGATGTATCACATTGCGGGAGGGGAGCGCCTGCGTGGCAGAGGAATTGGCGGCATCACCGCGGTCGGACGGCGGGTCGGGATCGGCGAGTGCGGGTGATGGTGTTTGGCCCAGCTCCAACAGATGCTGCATCGCGCACGGTAGGGTGGGAGAATGGGATCGATGCGATGTGGTGGATCGATTGATCGGAGAAGAAGGGAGAGGAAGAGGAAGAATCCTTCTTTGCACGAGCCGATGACTACTTGCCTTTGCCTCTGCCTCTGCCTGGCTGCTTGGAGAAGCATAGTGGGCTGTGCCCCGACCTCTTGTCTTGTGTGATGGGCTGGGCCCAATAAAAGTACCAGCTCTCTTCCTTCTTCGTGCTCCCTATCTGTGATGGGCTGGGACTAATCAAATGTGACTCTTATAGTTTTTATTTATTATCAAACAAATAATAGTTTCTCAAAAAATGTCAAACAAATAATAAACATTTTATTAAATTTTTCTGCAACACAAATCAGAATTCAGAAATCTAAAAAGGAACAGGAAAGAAGATTCTTCCATGTGTTGGAACCTACTAGCAGGCTACACAATTTGTTTTTTTAAGAAACAGATGGCACTAGTTGTTGTACAGCAACAGCAATGCGAGCAGGGAAGAATCTTCTTTCCTATTCCTTTTTGGATTTCTGAATTCTGATTTGTGTCCCTGGAAAATTTAATGGAACGATTATTATTTGTTTGATTGTTTTTTGAGAAACTATTATTTGTTTGATAATAAATAAAAACTGTAAGTATCACATTTGATTAGTCGCAGCTCATCACAGATAGGGAGCACGAAGAAGGAAGAGAGTTGGTACTTTGATTAGGCACAACCCATCACACCAGACAAGAGGTTGGGGCCTAGCCCACTACGCTTACCCAAGCAGCCAGCCAGAGGCAGAGGTACAGGCAGAGGCAGAGCCAAGTTGTGGTCGACTCGAGCGAAGAAGGATTCGTCCTCTTCCTCTCTCTTCTTCTCCGATCGATCAATCCACCACATCGCGTTGATCCCATTCTCCCACCCCTACCCCTCGCGATGCAGCAATTGCTGGAGCTGGGCCAAATACCATCACCCACACTCGCCGATCCCGACCCGCCGCCCAACTGCGCTGATGCCACCGCTTCCTCCGCTACGCAGGCGCTCCCCTCCTACAAAGCCTCCTCCATGTACGACTTCGTCAAGGTCAAGGTCTGGCTCGGGCAGAACGCCGACCACTACTATGTCCTCTCAAGGTTCCTCCTCAGCAGGATGCTCTCCGTCACAAAGGTCCAATCTTTCCTTTCTCTCTCTCTCTTGTTTCTTATTAACTCTTTCTATCAATCAATCCATCGCCCCCTTTGTTTGTTTTAACATAACACATATTACTTGTCATACATGTAGATTCCTAATCATGTCGCCATCAAGATCGCCCTTGAGCTCAAGAAGCTGCTAGTCGACAACAGCCTGCTTGATGTGTATAGACTACCACTATACCTTGTTTCTCATCACCTTTATGCCCTTCTCATTCTGCTGCACTCTCAAGGTTATGCTATGCATGTTGCACCTCCCCACCATTTATCCTGTTTTCATGCTAGCCTTCTAATAATCTTGTCGACTCATCCTCTTTTCAACTCCTAGACTTCACCATTTTGCAATTTCCAGAGTGATCTAGAGGCTAATCCATTCGAGGTTAGGCACTTTCCTGCTTCTGGGGAATGAATACCTGCTTCATGCTACTTTCTCAACTGATAACCCCATCTTCTCTTCCTTTCTTCCACAACATATGGAGAAATGTGGATACGGGGAGGACTATATAAATCGCTATAAAATGATGACAAGGTACTCTGCTATGCGCCAATGTCTAGTACTTTAAGCAAACTCTTCTTCTCTCTTACTTCAGCGGCATAAAAATAACATGTTTCTGCCGCGCTTATCCCTGACTGCATGCAGGTTCCATCATCAAAGAGTACCACTAGTAATATTGGTGTGTGGAACTGTCTGTACTGGAAAATCAACAATCGCTACGCAACTTGCTCAGAGGTTCAATTTGCCTAATGTTTTACAAGTTTAGTTATCTTCGCCACTTCATCACTCAAGTCTCATATGCTTTGCTTCACTACCCTTGTTCATCTTGACTACCATTTTTACTGGTTATAACATGCAGAAAGATACGGTGCACGAGCTGCTGCGGACATCAACGGAGTAAGTTGCCTCTTATTTTTTCAGTCTTTCCAAAGATTTGTGGACTACTCGTGATTCGAATTTGGACATATAAATTAACACATGCAATGCACCACTTACTTATGTTCCTATTTGGGCTCGTGATTTTAATTCTCCCGAAGAGCTTATCACTGAATTCTGCAGAGAATGCAGAGTTGTACGAAAAGGTATGCAGTGTTTTATGACAGAAAAAGGTACTCTATTCTTTAAATGTCATTGACATTTTATCTGGACAAACCTAGCTATAATCACTCCATTTATTTCCCTTGGTTACCTTATAACTTAGGCCCCGTAGTTTGTACTACCTTTCGCTAGGTTTAGCTGGCGATTTGAAGAAGGCCATGAAAGATGGGAAGCCAATTATGATTGAGGTATGCGGCCTTGTGTCATGATAAATTTCAATATTGCACTCATATGTTTCTCCAAGCCCTACCACACAAAAGACCACCCTACCAAACTATGATCTCCCGTACCTTTCTCCTTGATCTTTGTTGTTGCCACCGTTTCGTGGATGCAAGCATGTATGGACTATGGATAGAGGATGCGAGACACACACAGACCATCTTGCTTTTTTTCCTGGAAAGAATAAAAATGACATGGTTATGCATTAAAAAAATTGTGTTTATGAGAGCATGATTACCAAGAAATAATATCTAGAAAAGAGAATTATGTATGTTTATATCAATATGGAGGCTTAGATACATGGTTTTGCTAGGTAGATTAATCATTGTCCTGAATACGTCTTGTTCTGTGAGTGAATTCTCCTGTGGCAGGACCAAGTTGCCACCTAAATTTGTTTCTTTTGGATGGTGGTAAATCTAAACTAGACACCTCCAAGCACTTGATGTGTTTAACGCATTTACAAATTTGGTGGGATGTTTGTGCTGCATTGGTCCTTTGTGCATACTAATGTTGTCTTTTACGACCTGGTGTTTCTATTTGTTTGGCAGCAGGTATTGCCTGTCTAGTAAATTGTAAATTTAATTTCTAAAAAGCATTGATGTGTTCAATCCATATGATTTATTTATAATGTACACCTGTTAATATGGGGCCATATGTATAGATAAATCGTATCTTATGTTAGATAGTTAGGTGCCCGTGCTAACGCCACGGGTAAATTTTAGAGTACACAAAACAACACATGATCTCTAGTCCAAACTGACAAATATATGTTTCACACAGAAGGAGTGTTATTATGTTGATTAGACAAACACATCCATAGAGTAAAATTCATTGAGCGGTGAGGAGTAAAATAGACAGAAAGGTAGAAGTTATGGTGGAAAGAGTCACGTAAATTCAGTTGACATACATCAGAATTATGTTTGAGATATAAGACATAATTATAGTGGAGCAAGATCATTTCTTCTTTCCACAGATTTGTCTCATCACACTTACAAAACAAATCCAAAAACAAATCCAAACGATGGAGCATATGCCAAAGCTTCCTAGCTGCTTCACTACTAAAAACATGTGAAACCTTTAAAAAAATTGTGCCTGAAAACTTCGAGATGTTATGCACTAAACAGATTAATTGAAAGTTTTGTTATAAGCTCATGCTCTCCAATAGAAATATCGATCATGTAGTTACTTTATTCATGCACTCAAACAGTGGATTGGCAGAATGGCTTTGATTCTGAACTGCCAATGTGGAGGATGTCATGGTTGGAGTGAGGACGCCTGTAGGGTAAGTGCGGTTTGACTCTGCCTTTTTTCGCGCACGATACTCATGTTGTTTCCTATTAATCTCTTCTCTTTGTTCATCAGACATCTCAGATCGCCGTTTGCGTTGTTGCTTATTCCTTTCTTGCCTCCTCGGCGCAGCAGCATCCACGGCACCGGCTTGATCTGCATATGAATTTAAACTCATATAAATGAACTGACGTCAGTTTACTTAGAAATATTGGCCGTTTAAACGCCTGTAAATTACCTGAGGTTGAGGTGTTGGTGATATCGGTAAGTGTCACGCGTGGTTGTCTCGGCATGTCCATAGTACAAGAGATGCCAATAACCCTGAGTGGTGGCATGATGACACTGAAAGAAGATAAATTATGAGGAAGTGATAATTTTTCCAAAACAAATGAAAGTCTGAATTATATATATGTAGAGGAAGATAGCCAATGTAGGATCCATCCCCTAAATTCAGTAACATGCTTTATACATGGATCATCGGTAGTTCAGAATGACACAAAAGGTCAGTAACATGGTTTTTGCAGTTAACCAAAACTGAAAGTAAGAACCTGCCCTCTTTGGTTCTTTCATAAATTGATTAGTACTCGCACTAACTAATTTTGAATTGTTTTAGATACAAATAGCAGAGACCATTGCATTATGGAAGTTCAAAAGGAAAGAATACATCAATTTACTTGAAGCAAAGAGAAACAATACATCAATCTACTTGAAGCAAAAGGAAACAATGCAAGGCAACCAATTAGGCTTAATATATCTTTTTTCATCTCATACAAGGCATTTAGGCAAGAGATATCCATAAACAGCGATCTGAGTTGATGTCTATTTTCATCGATTAAATAAACTTGCAAACACAATTAGCAAAGCAAGTAGTAATATGATGGCAAGCACAACTATAACAAGAGTATTAACAGAACGAATACACACGTACACGTTGGAGGGCACGGGCATGCCGACGTCCAGACGATGGTTTCTCACCCGACTTGCGTAGTGTCTCTGGCCGGCGAGCGCTGCACGACGGCAGCAGAGGACGTCGGCCGGACGGCGAGCAGCGGATCGTGGCGCCGTTGGCCAGGGCGCCGGTGCCATCGACGAACCGGTCGGAGGCAGGGATGTGGGCGTGCATGCCGGCCGTGGAGTGTCTCGACCCTGGTGGTGCTTGTGTCGGATCTGCGCGGCATACGCAAGGGACTTGGTCATGCAGCTGCCGCAATCGGCCGCGAGGGGGCAGGGTGCCTCGACGGCATCTTGGAGTGGCTTGAGGGTCTTGAGCTTGGCGGCAGCAGCGGACGGGCGCGGTGCAGGCAGCCGCAGGAGCGGGACAGGCAGGCAGCCGCGGCCAGCGCGCGGGGCAGCAGCGGCCGGCGGGGGAACGGCGTGGAGCCACGGCGGCCGGCGCGGACAGCCACGACACGCGCGCGGGGCAGCGGCACGCCGGCGCGCGTGCGTCCTTCCTCCTGCCAGATCCCGCGACGGCGGTGGCGAGGTGCAGCTCTCCTCCATCTCCTGCACCACTGTGGCGAGGGTGTCCCTGGTCAGCTAGAGCGATGCGTGCGGCGACGGCCTGGTGGGGCCGTGGGGGAGGACGACGCGCCCTGACTGGCGGAGAAGGAGGACGCGCGCGGCGGCGGGCGGGCGGGGGAGGAGGAGAACGCGTGCGACGGGGCGGATCCTCGAGGGACGGAGCGGCTCGGGCGGGTCCTCCTCCAGCCCGAGCGCCACCGCTCGCTTTTGCCGGCTGCCAGCAAGGAGGAGCGCCAGATCTGGGGGACCGGTGGCCGGGTTCGCAGGGGCGCGGCGAGTGGCGGCCGGATCCCAGCCCGGCCCGCGAACGGCGGTGAGGGGAAGCGGCGGCCGGACCTGGAGGCTAGAGGCGGAGGCGGGCGCCGGACCTGGAAGCGGCGTCGGAGGCCGGGGCGCCGGATTCCGCGTCTGCGGCCGCGGCAGATTTTTTTTGGTGGGAGCCAAAAGATGGGGGGGGCGGACGCGCGGGCGATGGGCTGACGTGGTGCGTTGAAGCCGCGGATCCATATAAGATCAGCCGTCCGATTGAGTTGAAGCCGCTGAAGGGAAGGTATCACCCGTAGATTTTTATGAGGTTGCTTTCCTGAGTACACATTATTGGGTACAGATCAAGTTTGTTATCTTAGCAGGGGACTTTTTTTGGGGTGGCTTTAGAGTAATTTGTTTCGTGCTTTATTGGGTAGATTGTATCTCACTGCAGGGAATACATTTGGATCCAAGCATTTATCTTATGGATGAGGAAAAGAGAGATGATAATTCCAGGACAGGGAAAACGATACCGGATTCTGAAAATTCAAGCATCTCTGTAGAAAGGAAGACAGAACATCAATCTAAAAATGGACTGGCGTAGAACAGAATAAGTCCCACAATGGAAAATGAAAACTTTGTCAAAAGCAAGGACTGCACACTGGAGGAAGGTAGAATCAGTGAAGGGGTATCTTATGCTGAGAGCCACGAAACTGTTATTAATGATTCTGCACATTCTCAAGAAAAAAAATCCCAAAGATGAAAGTTAGTGAAAAGGAAATCTGTATTAATTTGTTATTAGTATGTGGTCAATATGTCTTTACTTGCGACAACCAACGAGTTTGAAGCGCACTTGAGTGCTCAAGTATCCATATTCAGACTAGCATAAGACGAGCATAATCTTTCTTTGAAGTGTGGGCGCATTCCAAATAGGACAATCGAAATAAGGAAGCAAAGAACAAAATCTTAAGTACCTCCCAAGTTTTTAGAGTACTGTACTATGCTTGGTGCCAGGTGACTATGTTAATTTTGCTATTGCACTGAGAGGTAGCCACTGTTACCTATGCATTGTAGGTGATGGGAACAAAGACTTGGGCCAACCGAAGAATAACACCCCCAAGAAAGACAAACCTGCCGCTGAAATGATAGTTGTTCCAATTGTGCTGAGTATGTCTGATTTTGATCAAAAGGTCTATTCTTTGACTGGTTTAACATGCTTTTGGTTTCTAATGTTCTTGAAATACCAGTTGTATTTGTTGAATACATATGAGGACTAAGATTCGCCCTTGTAAATGATTAAAGTTTATTGTTACTGACCTCCTTTGGAAGCTGCCAATGCAAAAGCCCACTGGCCGGACATGCCTTTTGATTGAGAGCTGCTGATATGTGGGCACATTTGTCAAGGATCACTTCTACACTC
This sequence comes from Panicum virgatum, assembly GCF_016808335.1. Taxonomy (NCBI): domain Eukaryota; kingdom Viridiplantae; phylum Streptophyta; class Magnoliopsida; order Poales; family Poaceae; genus Panicum; species Panicum virgatum. The sequence continues at coordinate 35,593,793 of NC_053138.1, read as the reverse complement.
TAGTTACATGGATTATTGATTCATGTTTTATCTCCTGTTCTGATTTGCTTTGTTGCTGTGTTCAGGCATTGTTAGAGGAATGGATAGCCACTGGAGCTTTCAGAGATAGTTTCCATCCTCAGGTATCTATGCCTCTATGAAAGCTTTGGTACACATACAATTGGCAAACTGTTATTTCTTTGAATTTTTTGTGCAGTCTGTATGCGCAAAAGAAATTGTACTTGACATAAAATATAGTTGTTTTCCAGGGGAGGAAATATTGCATGGTGAATGGTGGTACTTGCCTGACACCTAATATCGTACAGCTATGCTGCCAGTGGTTATTTATCTACAATGCTTGTATGATGTCTCAGTCACCTAGCTTAGTCATGGATGGGTACTACATGGAAGATACTTCACGATTGGTGTCCACCTGTCTCGCAAGGTTGCACCTTGAAGTTGTATGAGTCCTCCTATGGGGATAACTGTATGCGACAATAGGTTGATGCGTGGTACAATTATTCCTAATAAGTGGTGGACTTGTTGGCCTACCTTCAAGTTTTTTACCTCATACTAGTAGTATCTGACTGTTATACTATTCTCTGATGTTACTCAGGATCGTCGAGAACTTATAAACAACCTTAAGCTTATTCAGGACTACATTTGTTCTTTTGAGTCACAGGTAAGTTTTCCTTGATCAACGGGGTATTGTATATTTTCGATTGTTATGTTATCATCTAATGTATTTTGTCTGATGTTAGAGTGTATATTTCTAAGCTTTTTTATATAAAAAAATCTTGCTCAGGGATTGACCATTGTTGACATCTCAGCAAATTCTTTTCCTCAGACGTTGGATTTGCTTCACAGTTATCTTCTTAAGGTACCTACAAATAACAAACATTATCTACTTTACTTTCTTGCTAGCCATTGTCACCTCCCCCCCCCCTTGTTACTTCATGCTAATGTCTTTTGCTTAATGTTTCTGGGAGAAAGTCCAACTCCTTCATATTTGTGTAATGCAACATAGTCCCCTCAGTCACAAATAAGTGGCATTTTTGGGTGTCTCCAAAATACAACTTTGAGTCTTTCATTAATATTATGAAACCACTTTCCGATGCAAAACCACTCAAGCCATTCTTAAATATCAGAACAAAACACATAGGATGACTTTATAATTTAAGTTTAGAATAGTTGACTTCGGATAACCAAAGAACAAAACTTATCTGTGAGATTGGAGGTGGTATCTCGCTAGAAATATTATGTTCTTATCAAATTGCCAAATGAAAAATTATGCATCTTAGGATTTGCATATACAGAAGTTGTTGTATAGTGGTCAATCATTATTTCTCTTCTTGCCAGCTGATTTTCATTGGCAGTGTATCGAGCGAGGTCTTCTGGCTGCGTGTTCAGAAAGCTGCAATCAAGGGAAAAATTGATCGATATATGCGCCTGTTTCCTGGGGCATTTTATATCTGGTTGTCTTAATCTATTGTGCTGCCAAGGACGATTCACTGCAGTGGCAGTGTGCACTTGTATTCAATCCACATTTGTATTCGTATTAGATTGACAACATATAAAAGTCAAAACTTGGTGAGTGTTGTTCATGCAAAGAGAAGCACTCTCTCTGCAAGCAGGGGTATAAAAGTCAAAACTTGTTGACTCTGTTATTCACCAAATAATCACTTATTTGGTGAGCAGATTGATTAATTGTTAGTCATCTTGTGCACAACATGTAATGTTGACTACAGAGACAGGCCCAATGCAATGACGACATGTGTTTCTAGCAAGCAAAGCAATGCGACAGGGAAGAAGAAATTGCGGCAGTACTCAGGTGTTACTGCTGTTGCTACCTATGTCAAGATCAAGCTTCATCCGTTGCAAGAAGCTCTTGCCCTCCAGCTTGGCAGAGAAGAAGAGCCTCATGAAGCTCTAGTGGTCCACCATCTTGTACATGGGCACCTCCGGCTCCTGGTCTGTCACTGTCAGAAGAGGGCCAATCGTGGCATGGATGTTTGGTGAGTGGAATGCTGCAACGGACAGGCGCGCGCGCTCCATGTTGATCACGGCACGGTGCTCTATGCTCCGGTACCTTCCGTTCGTGAAGATCTACTTGTTGCATTGCATGCATTCGCATCACCAATAAATCCATCTAGCGGCATCCATTAGCAAAATTTTAATTTTAAAGTTCTGATATCTACCGTTACAATTCATCTATTCCGAAACTTGCCATTATAATTCATCTACCTGATTCTTGTCATTTTCTTTGTGTTCTGGATATCTAGGCTCTCTGTCAGACTACTATAAGCATGCATATCTTCCGTATGGACCAAAACATCCCTGCTGCATCTCTCCTCGCTGACATGTGGTGCCCACACGTCAGTTTCTTCTTCAACCTCCGGCCATCCTAAACCACATAGCGGGCGCAGTACGGGGTGGCTCTAGCTTGCTCACACTGATCTCCTTCAGGAGCTTCTCAAATCCCTCCTCATCACCATGCATGGAGTACATAGCAAGGACAATGTTGTACCCATCAAGGCGGTACGGTGTATAATTTTTCTTGCCTCCAGTCTTCATATGAAGCAGCATCAAGTAGTTTTGCAGAGTCCAGCCCCCTCAGCCTGGGAAGCTAGGTGAGTCGTAGAAATCACGCCGAGTTGTTTGTGCCGACGAAGTGATAGCCAAGTAATGCAGCTCTCGGGAGCACACCATACCCAGCGGTATGCTCCAGGTCCGATCTCCTGTAAGACAAATATAGAAATATGTTGTAAAAACGATATACATGATATCGAGTTGGGTGCAAATCCTAGCTTTGCAGAATGCATTCTTTAGAAAAAAAACAAATTGTGCAGCCTGCAAGTAGGTTCCAACACATGGAAGAATCTTTTTTCCTATTCCTTTTTGGATTTCTGAATTTTGATTTGTGTCCCTGGAAAATTTAATGGAATAATTATTATTTGTTTGATTTTTTTTTGAGAAACTATTATTTGTTTGATAATAAATAAAAACTGTAAGGATCACATTTGATTAGTCGCAGCCCATCACAGATAGGGAGCACGAAGAAGGAAGAGAGCTGGTACTTTGATTAGGCACAACCCATCACACCAGACAAGAGGTTAGGGCCTAGCCCACTATGCTTACCCAAGCAGCCAGCCAGAGGCAGAGGCAGAGCCAAGTTGTGGTCGACTCGAGCGAAGAAGGATTCTTCCTCTTCCTCTCTCTTCTTCTCCGATCGATCGATCCACCACATCGCATCGATCCGATTCTCCCACCCCTACCCCTCGCAATGCAGTAGCTGCCGGAGCTGGGCCAAATACCATCACCCACACTCGCCGATCCCGACCCGCCGCCCGACCGCACTGATGCCACCGCTTCCTCCGCTACGCAGGCGCTCCCCTCCTACAAAGCCCCCTCCATGTACGACTTCGTCAAGGTCAAGGTCTGGCTCGGGCAGAATGCCGACCACTACTATGTCCTCTCAAGGTTCCTCCTCAGCAGGATGCTCTCCATCACAAATGTCCAATCTTTCCTTTCTCTCTCTTGTTTCTTATTAACTCTTTCTATCAATCAATCCATCGCCCCCCTTTGTTTGTTTTAACATAACACATATTACTTGTCATACATGTAGATTCCTAATCATGTCCCATCAAGATCGCCCTTGAGCTCAAGAAGCTGCTTGTCGACAACAGCCTGCTTGATGTGTATGGACTACCACTATACCTTGTTTCTCATCACCTTTAGACTCATAGATGAATCTCTTTGCTTCAGACTATGACATGACAGGTAATGTACGAGTCAAAGTGAATTTCTGATCAACAACCTAATTTGTCCTACTTTGCTCGAGACGAGCAAAGGATAGCTTGGGGGATCTTGTTGACGCTCACTAATGATCATTTCCAAGCGTCAACTTGATCAGAAAATCATGAGAGTTTGTATTTCTTCCATGCATCCTTATCCAATAAAGTCCCTAAACCATACTTTACCTTTTAGAATATGCAAGTTGTGTTTTCAATCTAATATGCAGGTTACAAGCACACTTTGGCCCGACATAAAATCACAGAAATTATCAGAGCACCGATTCAGGCTCAGATTGACCAAAATTGATGCAAGAACCCAATTCAGACAAGCCAAGATAGGCCAAGACCACCGTGGACCAGACAAGGAGGCCCAAGATAGCCTGCTGGACGAAGCTGGGTGTGACACTTCAGGTGTCTAGCTATTAGAACATAAGGTTTTGTGTGCATTTTGTGAATTTATCCTTGTGTGATAGTCAAAAATTTTCAATGCAAATTAAGGGCATATATGTAATTATGCAAAATTACTAGCCCCTTTTTGCAAAATGTTTTAACATAGGGAGTATTTTTAAATTTATGAAGGGATTTCTTGCAAATACGCTAGTAATCATTACTTTGGCAGCTTTGTTGCAAATAAGCCCTAAATTTATTGAATTTTACTACCAAAAAGGTATTTTCCTTATTTAATTCAAACTCTTTCAAACTTTTGAGAATATTTCAAAATCCTTTGATCTAGTGAAAATTTTCACGACATGAAAGTTGTAGGTTTTGAAAACTGAACAACTTTCATTTTGGGCACTTTTTCATTTGAGCCCTAGATCAATGGCAAATTTTAGTTTTCAAATAGGCCCCTGCACTTTTCTATTTTTACAATCTAGTCCACCCAGCCTTCTTCAACCTCCCGCTGGCTAGGAAGTCAGGGCAGGCCATCGCTGCCGCGGTATGCCCCACCCGCCTATTGCCCCTCGCCGCCCTGGCTGGCCACCCGTCGCCAGTAGCCGTCTCTGGGCCCCACTCCTCCATTCTGCTGGCCCGCGCGAGCTCGCCACGCCGCATCCCCAGGGTTCCACCTCTGTTTTTCCATCTCCGGCGAGCACGCTGCCGCGGGAAGTCACCCCTACGCCCCTGTTGGCCCTCCAGCCTCTCCACGCGTCAACACACGCGCTGCCACACCTCAAACCGCCTCTGCCTGGCGCTTTTAGCCTCGCACCATGCCGCCTCGACGATTCCTTGCATGCCACCTCGCCGACGCCCATGGAAAGTTAGCACCGTCGCCAAATTCACTTCCTCGGGGAGTCAATCCCCTCCAAATGCCTTTCTCCATGCTCATCCTTCCCTCAATTGGCTATAAATAGCCCTAGACAAACCCCATCGCCGGCCAAACCCCACCGCACCCCACTCCCATTTCCGGCAACCCCAGTCCATCATCGATTCGTCGCCACCGCTCTTCATCGGCCACCCTAACCCTCTAGACAGCTTCACCATGAGTCCCCAAAGCCCACCAGCCCCTCCTTTTTGTCAATCCTCCACCGGAACCTCACCATCATCATTTTCCTCTGCCGCCGCCTCCGTGCTCGTCGTAGCAACATCTCTCCGTCCACCCCGCACCTCAACCAAAGCCACCAATAGGTGCGCCTCAACCCTCTCTACCTCCCCGGCCCCTCAAACCTCACCGCCGGCGACGAGCCACGCCCGAATCGGTGGTCAAACCCCTTCCCCAGCACTGACCACGGCCAGGGACTCGATTGCAAGGATTGCAATCTTTCCCGAGGTCCTTTCTGCAAAAAAGACCTTTATCCTTTTATTCTTTTTGGAGTGAACTTCAAAACTTCCTAGAAAAATGTAGAAAATTCAAAAAAATGCCAAACCAATTTTGTTATCTTCCTTGTAATTAGCTCTACAAGTTTGAGGTTATGGGTTTGAGCTATTTTCTTTTGAATTTATTTCTAAAAATAAGAGTAGCATATAGCTCTTTTCATTTACAACTTTTGATTCAAACCTATTTTATAAATAAGCCTTTGGTCATGTGTAATGTAAGACATGACCCACTCTACATAATTTTTGCAAATTATTACCAAATTCTAGTTGTACTTTAAAAATTTTCTTTTTGAATGTATTGCTTTTATACTTCAAGATTTTCTTTTAAAAATCCTTTTTGTTGTTTATTTTGAAATAAAACTCCCTTTTCCATGATATTTTATGAAGTTTGTTTTGTTCACTTTTACTCTATAAATAATTGCCCAGTAAAGTAAAACTTTTAAGTTTAATCATAAATATTTACTTTATTGGTTTTCAACTCTTAAGTGAAAAAAAGCTATACTCAAGCACTTCACTAATTTTCAAATATTGCATCTCATATAGAAATCACCCCGCTAGTTGACGGGACATACGAGCTCACCCAGGAACCAGAAGGTGATTTCTCTGAAGTTCAGGCCAACGTGGTCGATTTAACTGAAGCCCCGAACTTTAGTTCGGAAGAGCCAGAAATTACTAACCCCACAAACACCTCTGCAGGCATGCCCCGGTGTATAATCCTATTATTTCAAATTATGCAACTCATAGTTATTTTTTACTTGTGCATTTAAGTTATTGGAGTTGATTGAAAACCCTAGTTGCATAATCTTAGGTACCTACTATTTGAACACTAGATCTGAGTTTGAGTTAGATGCTTTGCTAATAGGACCGGTAAAAGTCGAGTGATTGCCTGTCACTCACGAGCTTTATAGGAGTTGATTGTTTACTTTATTGCAATCACTATAAGGATCATGGGCGGATTTGTTGAAGTCCATCTATATTGATAAACTTGACCACCGTGACCAGACAATGAGGCCCAAGATAGCCTGCTGGATGAAGCTAGGGTCGGTTGGCCCACCTGGCAGGTCGGCCGGCCTGTCGACCGACCTACAGGCCGGCCGACCTGGCCCATGGATCCCACCGCCTCAACTTCGCCATGTGTCGCCTCTCCACTGATTGCTGAAATCGGTTGCAGTAGTCTCACCCCGTGGCTCCTTGCTATAAATACAAGGGGGGTAGAGATTAGAACACACACACACCACACACCTCACATCTCTCCTCTCTTGCATTCCTTGTATAGTCTTTAGGCTTAGTGGAGTTTAGGAGAAGTCTAGGAGTCATCGAGTCGCCGGAGTTGCTCGAGAGTTCTAGTATGGGTTCATCTCTATCTGTCTCCTATAATATTCGGTCGTTTGTAATAGAAATAGACTATGCTTACCGATATCTGCTTGAAGTATATTCTGAGTTATCGGGTATATGCTTCTTGTCATGGTTGCGTTATTATTCAATGCTTGCACTGTATGATCGCCCTGTGCTGGAGATGGTTAGTCTTTTGTTCTTAGAACTCTATCAACTGCTCCAGTATTCGTATGATTGCTCTAGTGTGATGTCTGTCTATCCAGAGGGTGGGGGCTCCGCGCGGGACACAAGAGTATCCCTTACTAGTGTAGACATGGTGTCTAGATTAGCTAAGTGTTGCTGGATGTCAACTATACCCATGGTTTGTAGAGGTAGCCGGCAGGTGGTGACAGCCCTGTCCGAGCCCGAGTAATCCTCCACGTTCGGTATGGGGGGTAGGAGGTACATAAAGTCGCCGGGGTATACGGGCTCTTCCCGTTGCTTCAATAGCGATCTCCCTGTTGTGTAGTTTAATCTCTGACGAGCTAACCAATGAGAAAGTGTAGATATAGCTCGCCTAGCACAGCTGACTCGAGCTCTGACTTCTACCTTGCTCCCGGCCTAAAGCATCTTTTATCTTTCTTTTATCTTTTATTTATCCAAGAGGGTAGTTTGTGTGTGTGTCACACTACCTCCTACCATGTTATTATCTTACCCCTGTTTATGCATGAGAATATCCAATCTAGATAGAGTTCACCAACTACTCTATATATCTTCTCACTCACCGCCTTCCTTGCGGAAATATAAATGACACCCCGGTATCCTCCCGGGTAAAATGCTACAGCGGTATTCCGGGCGCTTGCGGATTTATTCGTGGTTCATGAAATACTACCACCCCAAATTGGCGACTGCGGGCGTCATCGCTGGTGACGTTGGTAGGCGCCAATAGGCCATATGTATAGATAAATCATATCTTATGTTAGATTGTATCTCACTGCAGGGAATACATTTGGATCCAAGCATTTATCTTATGGATAAGGAAAAGAAAGAAGATAATTCCAGGACAGGGAAAACGATACTGGATTCTGAAAATTCAAGCATCTCTGTAGAAAGGAAGACAGAACATCAATCTAAAAATGGACTGGCAGAGAACAGAATAAGTCCCACAAAGGAAAATGAAAACTTTGTCAAAAGCAAGGACTGCACACTAGAGGAAGGTAGAATCAGTGAAGAGGTATCTTATGCTGAGAGCCACGAAACTGTTATTAATGATTCTGCACATTCTCAAGAAAAAAATCCCAAAGATGAATGTTAGTGAAAAGGAAATCTGCATTAATTTTTTATTAGTTTGTGGTCAATATGTCTTTACTTGCAACAACCAACGAGTTTGAAGCGCACTTGAGTGCTCAAGTATCCATATTCAGACTAGCATAAGACGAGCATAATCTTTCTTTGAAGTGTGGGCGCATTCCAAATAGGACAATCAAAATAAGGAAGCAAAGAACAAAATCTTAAGTACCTCCCAAGTTTTTAGAGTACTGTACTATGCTTGGTGCCAGGTGACTATGTGAATCTTGCTATTGCACTGAGAGGAAGCCACTGTTACCTATGCATTGTAGGTGATGGGAATAAAGATTTGGGCCAACTGAAGAATAACACCGCCAAGAAAGACAAACCTTCCGCTGAAAAGATAGTTGTTCCAATTGTGCTGAGTATGTCTGATTTTGATCAAAAGGTCTATTCTTTGACTGGTTTAACATGCTTTTGGTTTCTAATGTCCTTGAAATACCAGTTGTATTTTTTGAATACATATGAGGACTAAGATCCGCCCTTGTAAATGATTAAAGTTTATTGTTACTGACCTCCTTTGGAAGCTGCCAATGCAAAAGCCCACTGGCCGGACATGCCTTTTGATTGAGAGCTGCTGATATGTGGGCACATTTGTCAAGGATCACTTCTACACTCTAGTTAAATGGATTATTGATTCATGTTTTATCTCCTGTTCTTATTTGCTTTGTTGCTGTGTTCAGGCATTGTTAGAGGAATGGATAGCCACTGGAGCTTTCAGAGATAGTTGCCATCCTCAGGTATCTATGCCTCTATGAAAGCTTTGGTACACATACAATTGGCAAACTGTTATTTCTTTGAATTTTTTGTGCAGTCTGTATGTGCAAAAGAAATTGTACTTGACATAAAATATAGTTGTTTTCCATGGGAGGAAATATTGCATGGTGAATGGTGGTACTTGCCTGACACCACCTAATATCATACAGCTATGCTGCCAGTGGTTATTTATCTACAATGCTTGTATGATGTCTCAGTCACCTAGCTTAGTCATGGATGGGTACTACATGGAAGATACTTCTTGATTGGTGTCCACCTGTCTCGCAAGGTTGCACCTTGAAGTTGTATGAGTCCTCCTATGGGGATAACTGCGACAATAGGTTGATGCGTGGTACAATTATTCCTAATAAGTGGTGGACTTGTTGGCCTACCTTCAAGTTTTTTACCTCATGCTAGTAGTATCTGACTGTTATGCTATTTTCTAATGTTACTTAGGATCATCGAAAACATATAAACAACCTTAAGCTTATTCAGGACTACATTTGTTCTATTGAGTCACAGGTAAGTTTTCCTTGATCAACAGGGTATAGTATATTTTCGATTGTTATGTTATCATCTGATGTATTTTTCCCTATGTTAGAGTGTATATTTCTGAGATTTTTTATATAAAAAAATCTTGCTCAGGGATTGACCATTGATGACATCTCAGCAAATTCTTTTCCTCGAACGTTGGATTGGCTTCACAGTTATCTTCTTAAGGTACCTACAAATAAGAAACGTTATCTGCTTTACTTTCTTGCTAGCCATTGTCCCCCCCCCCCCTCCCCTTCTTACTTGATGCTAATGTCTTTTGCTTAATGTTTCTGGGAGAAAGTCCAACTCCTTCATATTTGTGTAATGCAACATAGTCCCCTCAGTCACAAATAAGTGGCATTTTTGGGTGTCTCCAAAATACAACTTTGAGTCTTTCATTAATATTATGAAACCACTTTCCGATGCAAAACCACTCAAGCTATTTTTAAATATCAGAACAAAACACATAGGATGACTTTATAATTTAAGTTTAGAATAGTTGACTTCGGATAACCAAAGAACAAAACTTATCTGTGAGATTGGAGGTGGTATCTCGCTAGAAATATTATGTTCTTATCAAATTGCCAAATGTAAAATGATGCATCTTAGGATTTGCATATACAGAAGTTGATGTATAGTGGTCAGACATTATTTCTCTTCTTGCCACCTGATGTTCATTGGCAGTGTATCGTTTTGGCTGCGTGTTCAGAAAGCTGCAATCAAGGGAAAAATTGATCGATATATGCGCCTGTTTCCTGGGGCATTTTATATCTGGTTGTCTTAATCTATTGTGCTGCCAAGGACGATTCTCTGCAGTGGCAGTGTGCACTGGTATTCAATCCACATTTGTATTCGTATTAGATTGACAACATATAAAAGTCGAAACTTGGTGAGTGTTGTTCATGCAAAGAGAAGCACTCTCCCTGCAAGCAGGGGTATAAAAGTCAAAACTTGTTGACTCTGTTATTCACCAAATAATCACTTATTTGGTGAGCAGATTGATTAATTGTTAGTCATCTTGTGCACAACATGTAATGTTGACTACAGAGACAGGCCCAATGCAATGACGACATGTGTTTCTAGCAAGCAAAGCAATGCGACAGGGAAGAAGAAATTGCGGCAGTACTCAGGTGTTACTGCTATTTCTAGCTATGTCAAGATCAAGCTTCATCCGTTGCAAGAAGCTCTTGCCCTCCATCTTGGCAGAGAAGAAGAGCCTCATGAAGCTCTAGTGGTCCACTATCTTGTACATGGGCACCTCCGGCTCCTGGTCTGTCTCTGTCAGGAGAGGGCCAATAATGGCATGGATGTTTGGTGAGTGGAATGCTGCAACGGACAGGCGTGCGCTCTCCGTGTTGATCACGGCACGATGCTCTATGCTCCGGTACCTTCCGTTCGTGAAGATCTGCTTGTTGTATTGCATGCATTCGCATCACCAATAAATCCATCCAGCGGCATCCATTAGCAAAATTTTAATTTTAAAGTTCTGATATATACCATTACAATTCATCTATTCTGAAACTTGCCATTATAATTCATCTACCTGATTCTTGTCATTTTCTATGTGTTCTGGATATCTAGGCTCACTGTCAGACTACTGTAAGCATACATATCTTCCGTATGGACCAAAACATCCCTGCTGCATCTCTCCTCGCTGACATGTGGGGCCCACACGTCAGTTTCTTCTTCAACCTCCGGCCATCCTAAACCACATAGCGGGTGCAGTACGGGGTGGCTCTAGCTTGCTCACACTGATCTCCTTCAGGAGCTTCTCAAATCCCTCCTCATCACCATGCATGGAGTACATAGCAAGGGCAATGTTGTATCCAACAAGGTGGTACGGTGTTGAATTTTTCTTGCCTCCAGTCTTCATATGAAGCAGCATCGAGTAGTTTTGCAAAGTCCAGCCCCCTCAGCCTGGGAAGCTAGGCAAGTCGTAGAAATCACGCCGAGTTGTTTGTGCCGACGAAGTGATAGCCAAGTAATGCAACTCTCGAGAGCACACCATACTCAGCGGCATGCTCCAGGTCCGATCTCCTGTAAGACAAATATAGAAATATGTTGTAAAAATGATATACATGATATCGAGTTGGGTGCAAATCCTATCTTTGCAGAATGCATGTGAAAAATCGGGAGTAAAACCCAGCATTATAAAAATGCATGTAAAATGTTTTCTGAGTCTTGCTCTTCCTAGGCCATGTAATTTCTCCGAGCAGTTAGCCTATTATGTTTACGCATCTGATCCCCGATATCCATAGCCCATAGAGCAGGGACGTGGCCGCATGCATGCGTAGAAACATAGGCGTATAGAAGAGTCTAGATTTCACGACCTAAGGCGTGTGCTCCTCGAGTACTTTAGCAACCGTTGAGAGGAGACAACGAAACAGAAAAGAAGTCGGCAAGGCGACAAATAAGATGCGCAGCGCGCATAAAGCAGTCGATGAGAGTGCGGGTTGCAGACAAAATAGTCGGCAAAAGTGCGGGTTGTGCACAAAAATGTCGATTATGATGTAGCCCCCGAGCATAACTCTAGTCAAGAGGAGTGCCCCAAAAAAGTAGTCGATCTTGTGAAAAACAAGTCGAAAAAGGTTATTATTGACTTAGCATGATTGAAGTCGACTAGTCGGAATTGATGATGCGATGCCCACTCTCGACTAGTTTTGTAGTTGTTGACACCGTTTTTTGACACGTGTCAAGGAAGTTGATTCTTGTGAAGGGAAGATGGCCAATTTGGAAGAAACCAAAAGATACATAGGGTTGGAATCGACCGATAGAAGTCCGTCCGATGGGCCAGGAGAATATTCTGCGAAGATGCTGGTCCGCTAGCTCTGGCGCTCGGACGATGGAGAGTTGCCGATGAAGTCAAGGATGGAGAAGAGGATCCAGACTCTACGAAAATCTTGATGATTCGGTTGTAATATTTTAAGTAGTTTATCTTTTAGATAGTCTTTTCTTTAGGGTCAAGTAATGTTTGCCGTAATCGGCTAGAAATTGATAGCGCTAGGCTATATGTATCAGTTGTAAGGGATCGGAAAAAACTTGATACACATCCAATACAACAAAACTTTACAATTCCTTTGCACTTTTTCGGCGACTTCACCTTTTCTCTTCTTTTTTCGACGAGTTCTTTCAAGTTGATCAAGGACGCCTCACATTCGAGCGACTTGATTTGCTGGTGAGTTTTCGTTTTAACGAGTATATTTGAGCTTTAGCTACCGGGCGCATCGCTGTGGCTTCGTTCAAATCTATTCAAAAGTTATCGAGTTTATCTAGGCTTTGACTTCCGGGCCCATCGCTATCGTCTCGTCTAGATTTGACTGGTTTAAGACAAAGAAATGATGAATCAGTTGCTGCTTTTATCCAGAGGTTCAGAGATGTCAAGAACCGATGTTACAGTTTGGTTCTGTCCGATCAGCAGTTGGCCGATGCAGCATTTAATGGGCTCTTACCGCACATTAAAGATAAATATGCATCGCATGAGTTTGAAAGTATTAGCCAGATCGCGAGTCGGATGACAGGAGAGACTCGATCCTACGAGTCCAAGAAGCCTTTTCAGAAGAAGATGAACTATGTGGAATATTCTGCTAATGATGAGTCTGAAGAGGAGCAAGAAATGGTCGCATCGGCTGAGTGGATACAGAACAGCAAGAAGCCGGTGACGTGTCCGTTTGGAAAGAAAGAGCCTGAGTCGTATGGGTTTGACATCACCAAAGCCGACAAGATCTTTGACTTGTTATTGTCGGAAGGGTTGATCAAGTTGAAGCCATAGTCACAAGATTCCATCGGAGGACGAGCTCAAGAATATGAAGTACTGCAAGTGGCACAACGCCACATCGCATGATACAAATGAGTGCAAGGTCTTCCGGCAGCAGATTCAGATGTCTTTTGAACAAGGGAGATTGAAATTTGAGGCTCTCAAGAAGATGATGAAGATCGACGGGCATCCTTTCGCCACAAACATGGTTGATGTGGCCAAAGATGAGGGTTCTCCTCAAGCCAAGATTCTGACGTCATCATCGGCCAAGAAATCTAGAGCTGTTGATCCTAAAGCGCAGATAGCGGCCGATGAGGTCAAAGGAAAGGGTCCGATGAAGGATGCTGAACGTTCATCGGCACCACGTAGACGTGTAACGTCTCAAATGCTGTTGAACAAGTTTCAGCGTGATCGTGAAAGGCGGCAACGTAGAGAAGAAGAGGAACGACGCGAGCAAGATCATTGGAGGTGTCCTTTCTTTGTCTACTGCTGGGAAGAAGGGTTGACATTGCCATCGGCATATGATTGTCCCGAATGCAATGGTCAAGGCAGCCGATCATATGAAAAGTCACGTCATGAGCCCTATCGGTGTGAGTGCACTCCTGTGCATGATCGTCTAGGAAAAAGGGTATCGTTGCATGATCGACTGGGGGGGCAGGACTATGACACCCTAGGTGTCTGCACAGTAGAACTGCATTTATTTTATGCATCATGTGCTTAATTTGTGTGAGCAACGGTCTTATTTTAAAATTTTAAGGTTAATTGTGTAAATATGATTTGATGCAAGGTCCTTTCTATAATTTAATTTGAATAGGGTGTGCAAATGTTGCTTTTGTAGAGGGTTTCTTTGTAAAATTCAGTGTAATCATTATATGGCAGGGAATTTTACTTTTCAATCTGAAATTAAGGTGAATTTGCTTTGGAAAAGACAAAAGTCCATTAAATTCAAAATTCTTTCTATGATTTCAAAATAACTCTTTAACCTTTGGTCAAATCAATTTTTGCACAACACCAAAGTTGTAGATCTTGAAAAGTTGAACAACTTTCATGTTGGACACTTTTTCATTTGAGCCCTAGTTTAGGAGTTATTTTTGTTTTACAGTAGGACCCGTGAACTTTTCAGAAATTGCAAAAAGGTCCAGCCTTCATCTTCCACCTCTCTCCCTCTCTGCTTCCTCTGCTGCCAGCGCAGAGCGGCGCCGCCCGCCGCCGAGGAGGGCCGCAGGCCACCTCCTGCTGCTCCACCGCCACACGCGGCACCCCCGCAACCTCCTGGCCCCACTCCACCCCGCGTTGGATCCCTCCTCTCGCCACGCTGTCCAGGTCGAGCTTCGTGGCCGCCTGTAGCGAAAATGGCCTCTCATGCAATATTTCAATATAATGTTTTGGTGATTGATATAGACAACACAACACTTGGACTAATATGATTGTTAAGATGACCATTCTCAGGCTTTTAGGTTCAAGTGATGACAAAGAGAAGATAGGCGTAACGGACGGGGGTCGAGAGGGATCCGCCCCTCGCGGGTCTCAGGGCAGCGCCCTGAAACCTCTTCGGTCCAAGGGACAAGAATTGAAGAGACCGTGAAGAAATTCAAGTCAAAATGAACAAGACAAAGACAATTTGCTATCACCGGTTAAACCGACGTTAGGCACCGGTTAAACCGACATTAGGCAAATTGTACTCATCGGTGCAATGGACCCAGAAAGCTGACTAGGGTTTTGCGCCGGTTGAACCGACGATGCCTGAAGACAACTCGTCGGTGCAATGACTTGAAGTGAAGACTGATCCAAAGGCACCGGTTAAACCGACAATAAAGAAAAAGTGAGCATCGGTGCAGTTGTCCAGAGACTCCATTTTTCGGGGGGGGGGGGTTCTGAGCTTGCACTCACCGGTTAAACTGACGTTAATTTTGAGAGCGTCGGTCGATTGATCAAATAGCCGTTGGAAAATTGTAACGGCTAGTTGCTTGGAAAATACACTCACCGGTTAAACCGGTGATGACAAAAACTGGAGCGTCGGTTTAACCGGCGTTAAGGGATTTCGTCAGCCTTTTTCCCAACGGCTAGTTTGGAGGGTTGGGCTATATATATGCCACCCCATGGCTCATTTGAGGTTGCTGGTGACTAAGGAAGTATACAAGAGCCAAAGATCAATCTCCAACCACCATAGAGCTTCATTGTATATCATATAGGCTTAAGCACACTTGTGAGAGTGCTTAGTGCTTGCAATAGGGATTAGTTCATGCGAGAGCTCCCTTAAGAGAAGTCTTGCTGCGGCAAGCAATCCTTGTGATCCGTCGTGTGACCCTCCGACTTGGTGTGGAGTGGCAACGACACTTTGTGCGGGGCAAGAGGAGACCCCCTCCTTGGTGGAGAAGCTCCATAGTGGATTTCGGCTGGGTGACCGAGAGAGACGGTGGCGGTGCATGAGACTCGGTGTCTTGTGGGCACTTGCCTTTGCTTGCCGGCATCGCCTTGGTGGCGTAGTGCAAGACGGTGATCGGAAGAGCCTCGGTGTCCCGTGGACGTAGGCGTTTGTGCCGAACCACGTTACATGACCGTGTCTACTCGGGAGTTTGCATCCCTCTTACACTTACCTCTTTACTTACCATATTACGTTTCCGTATTTACTCTACCTTGTGTGCCTCTACTTTCCTAGTTAGTTTGATTAGGATTGGTTATAGGTTGCAAGTTTTTTGGGGTAAGTAGAGAATAGCAAAGATAAACCTTAGTCATAACTAGCATGTATAGGACGTGTTAGGTTTATCTTATGCAAGTAGTTTGAGCCCTAGGTTAAAAAAACGATTAGCGACCCCCTCCCCCTCTAGGGTCGGACACCCCGGTGACCCTTACACCGCCACCTCGCCGCTGCCATGGCAAGCTCGGGGAAGAGCCCCGGCTCCCCATCTCTCACGCGCTTCAGCACATAGGGACACCCCGCAACCCAATCCCCTCACTCACTCTCCATTTCCCCACCCCAAACCCCCAGAACACCACCACCGCCCACCCGCACGCCGGCGAGCTCGAGCTCACCGTCGCCCCGCTCCTCCCCGGCCGCTCCGCCCGTGCAGACCCCGCCATCACCTCCACCTCGCTCTCGCAAAGCTCACTAGCCTCTCCTCGTCACCTATCCTCCGCCAGAACCCCCTCGCCGTCGAGCTCCTCCGAGCCGCCGCGCCGCCGCACGTCGACGAACCTCCTCTGGCCGCCTCCTCCTCGACCCAACCCCACTAGCAGGTAGCGCTTGGCGCCCTGAAGCTCCCCAGTCCCTCCACCCTTGTCGCCGACGACCAGAGCCGCCAGAATCGACCGGTCAAACCTCGCCTGACCTCTGACTCCGGCCAAGGGTAATTTTTCAAGCATCTTTTTCTTTCTAGGGACCTATCCGCAAGATTTCAGTTCCTTCTCATTTGTTTCTAGGCTGAACTTTGAAAATGCCTAGAAATTCGTAGAAAAATCAAAAAATACAAATCCAAATGTTTTGGAATCCTTGTTACAAGACCTACAAGTTTTGTTACATACACATCTTCAGTTTTGGTCTGCATGTTAATCCAAGAAAAAGAATAGAATAAATAGGCTTTAATTGTTCTATGAGTTGTACTCAGTAACTTCATGTGGTTTTTGGCTAGAATGTGTCTTGCAGTGTTACTAGAACCTGGTAAAAATTTCAACCATTTTTGACACCATTAACTAGGTCAAAGTTTCAAGATTCCTAGATCCACTAGTTTTACTAATGTATTTATACTGGTAGAAGTATCAAAGTTCTGAGTGTGAAACGTTTTCCATGCATGGATGTCACTAAAGCCTTGCTGTTGTGCAAGTTTGAGAAATTTTAGATTTGTTTAACTATTTATTTGATTTAATGCTTGTCAAGTAGGCTTTAATTTTGATAAATAGTTTCTTTGATTACAAAAATCTGAGAATACTTGTGGAACTCTATTTTGGTCATATGTTCATGTCTGTAAAATTTAGGATCCAGAAATGTTATTGAACTTTCTGTACTAATTAGTTTTTCCATATGTGGTTTAATTTTATCAAAATTATTACTTCTGTTTTATGCCTAGATAAATACTGAAAAATTTATAGGACGTTCATAAGCATATGAATCCTGTGCTGAGAAATTTTGAGCTTCATAAGTGTTATAGTTTGTTCTATAGAATTAAATCTTTTTCTAGGTGTTATCAGAGTAAATATTTTATTCTGAATAATTGGCTGCATAAATTGGCATGAAATTTACATCATAGATTTCTCTCTGTACTTCCTATTTGAAGTAATTTTGCTGAGTTTAAATGCTGTTTGTGTGTTGAGTTACTTATTTCTTAGTAAACCATGATTTATTTGGTATATGAACTAACTAAAACTTACTTTGTGAAGATAATCAAGTTGTCTTGTGAGGTTAATCATGTTGTTTTGTGTAGTAAGACATGTTAAATAACTACTCTATCAACGATTGCCTATATGCTAAGTTATGTTGGTTAATTTGTAGACTGCAATTTTATCGCGAAATGTGTATGTTGTAATACCGTTTCTTGAATCACATATAGATACGATTGTTTTAGCGGACGGGACGTACGAGCTGATCTCAGAGTCCGAAGGAGCTGATCAAGAAGCCCAGGTGAACGCCACTACACTGACTGAAGACCCGGACCAAAGTCCGGAAGAGCCCAAGGCTGATCTAGCTAGTGACTACCGCGAACGCAAGCCCCGGACATAAATCTAGTATTTCAAATTATGCACTTTATATACTACTTACTTGTGCATTTACAGTTCTTAGGATTTGAATTAAAACCCTAGATGCATGATCCTAGGAACCTATGTACTGAGTAGTAAACTTGAGTTCGAGTAACTGCTATGCTTATAGGACCGGTAAAAGTCGAGTGATTGCATGTCACTCGCGAGCTTAATAGGAGTTGCTTGTTTACTTTCTGCAATCACTATAAGGACGTCGGACGGGGTCATGTTCGATATCATGACCTTGGATGAGACCCCGTCTATGTTGATGAATTTTGCTAAGGTCGCGGTATGTGGTAGCGGTGGTTAAGTGCTTGAATGTACTAGCCACATGCCGTAAATATGGTACGCGGTAAGCCTAGTAGCTGATCGGACCGGTGAGTGGATATACCTTTCACTCTCTCTTAGAGATAGGTTTTTATGTTTCTGTTGCGCAACACCACGGGTGCAGGGAGGAAGTTGGTGCCCTGTAGTCGGGGAGAGTGACCCTATCCACAAGCCGGAATGAATTAAAGGTTAACGGTTGTTTGGGAATGACCCGACGGTGTTCCAAACGCGTGTGTGTTAGGTCTGTAGAGTGGGATCCGTCTCGGCCGGCAATGATCCCGACGAGTGATACCTTGCTTGGGCTAGCCAGGTATACTTTTGCGATGTGTTGTAGCCATCGTGTTTTCTTTCCGCTACTTAAACTCTGAACTTTAAACTTATGTTTTGTATAACTTTTACTAAGTTTGGACCTGTAATAACACTTTGAACTTGTTATAATAACTGCTATGCCTGTGTTATAAAATATATGGTTGTAATATCTCTGGACTCGCCTTCGTGCGGGGTATGCTTGTTCGATCCGAGATCCGGTGGTTGTATCGGGATGTTACCCGACTGACCAAGAATTATTCCGTTTGAAGTGCGTTTGAGTCGGTGTTGCCTTTATGGTGATGGCCAGCGCACTTGAGCCGGAATAATTCAGGTGGTTCTTCCACACCTGGTATCAGAGCTACAAGTGTACACCAGAGGTGTTGGAACCTTAAAAATTGATTTCGGTATAAAATTGGACCAACAAAGTATTTATAAAACTGCATTGGTTTTGTTAAGGATTGTGCATAGAATGTAAAGCCATAGGGAAATTTATGAGAGTTACTAGGTGGCTATCTACTTATGGTTTATTTATATCTGACTTCCAGCACTTTAAATTTCTGTCAAACCTTACTTTTGTGCACAATCAATCTTTTAAATTCTGTAATGACGCACCTACGCTAAGGTAAGAAGATAAGGATCCTCAGTCAGCTGAGGGAGTCTGACCTTCTCGTCGGTGATGCGAGCCGAAAGCTGCCCTCAAGCAGTGGCTTACTTGAGGTACTGCCAATATACCGACTATTAGTTGACTATATTGGGAGTAAAGTATACTCAGTCAGCTGAGGGAGTCTGACCTTCCCGTCGGCGATGCGAACCGAATGCTGCGCTCAAGCAGTGGCCTACTAGAGCTATTGCCAATATACTGACCATCGGTCGATTATATTGGGAGTAAAAGTACCCGTGAATACGTTGCCCCGGTAGCGTATGAGCACTGTCCATGCAGTGTTGGACGCATGGATGCCGCATCTATAGTGAGCGGTAATGTATGGGAACGCTTTCATGAGTGCTGGCATGAAAGGTTCAATGCATATATATGTTATGTCAATTTTCTGCAGGTACACTAACCGCGATTCGAGAAGTTAAAAACGGTTAGAATTTATCGACTAGATATTATAGGGATAGACGTATCTATGTTATGCCACCGTACTAACCACGTAAGCCCAACAATAGTTGGCAATTGTTTATCTTGTGAGGGCGAATAGATCGTGCATGCATAGTTTGATGATTTTTGATTTGATTCCTACGATTTGAATTTGTTACATGAGCCTTTTAAAGGAATTTCTAGAGTGGATCCTCATGAATATGTCTTAGTATGCTTAAACAATAAGTTGAGTTAAAACTTGATATTAGGAGCATGTTTGTTGAAACATTTAGACTTTCTTGGATGTAAAAGATGGAATTGAGTCATGCCTTTATCCTTAGCCCCATCTTGATGTTATAATGATCTTTTCGTTTCATAGAATCTCAAATGATGAACCAGTACCAATTGTGGTTTGTTTACTTCCTAAGTCTTGTGAAACCATATAATCTTTTGAATCAGAATCACATTTTTCCGCAGTCTTCTTAAAATCTTTATTTGAGAAGTCTTGAGATAATCATATAACTCACATTTGAATCTTTTTGATTCAAATGGTGGACCTTCCGAGTATCTTCTGGGATGATGATGGATATGCTCATACTGATTGCCTATACTGGGAGGGCTTTCCTAGGATTTTGTGAGATACGCTCCATATTTTCCACTACCCAGAACCACCCCGGTACAAGGGACGACAGTTTTCAGAGGATGGAGTTCAGAATTGCAGTGCCACCATGACCATTCCTCAGCATCCTACTTTGGCTTGGCCGCCTATTGAGATTGAGGTGGTTGGATATCGCCTTGTGGACGCTTTTGAGACAACAGCTCTCAAAGCTATTACTACCTTCTGTGAGCACCATCCGAATGAAGTGGCCGCTTATTCTATTGGCTCATTTCCGGCAGTCAATGCTGGCAATGCAGAGTGGATCTTCAGGACCACCCACTTTGGTCACTTATCTGGGGGATGTGGCTGATGAGACTATCCAGGCGGTGATTATGTATATGAATGCCCAGTACCGTTATCAGGTCCTTCAGCAGAGGCACATGGATCAGGTGATGGACTTGGCCCAAACTTTTTAGCGAGGTCTTAGCCTAAGAGACACTCAGATTCAGGGGATTAATGAGGCTGTTGCTGGGAGAGATAATGCCATTGCACAGTACGAGCTTCAGGTTCTGGAGCATGGTGCTGAAATAGTGCAGCGCAACACGGTGATTGCTTTTCTTCAGGAGCAGGTACACGAGCTCCAAATGGAGCTGGGTGATGCTATGGACCATATTGGTATGCTCCATGAGCAGCCAATACTCCCAGTTGTTCCAGCCGAGCCTGCAGTAGAAGAAGAAGACCCAGAGGAGATTGAGGGAGTCTCAGAGATAGATTTCGAGCATGCGCCTGCCGAGCCTAACCCTCAGCCGGACAACTCTTCCTCCGGCAGTGCTTCCTCTGTGGGCAACCTCGACGACTTCTAGGCATCTTAGGATTGTCCTAGATAGCATGTGATCATCCTTGTTGTAGTATATGTAAATAGGGAATGAAATATTGTAAAATAGCCCTAGGATGGAGTACCACTTGTTGTAACATATGTGGTAAGAAAGTGTGATGCTAGGTTTGTAATACAAAGACTACCTTGGATGTAATATAAGCAGTGGCTACCAGTTTGGAAATCACGACCTTTCTGCTTGCTGATTTTTCTTATCTCTTCATCCATGCAGTTTTAGGCTGTTTGATGAATACCAAAGTTGTTGCAAATTTTGTAACATGGGTGTTCACCAAATTTTAGCCTATTTGGATCTGTGTAGCTATATCTATAGTCAAAACACTACCATGATCTCTACTGGAAAACAGCATAGCATAGAATGACGAAAAGTGAATTTTTAGGTTACCTTCCTTAATATTTTGCTTCTGGAGTTGAATACCGAAATGATAGAGTATGAAGTTATCTAACAGCTGACCAATTTTGAGCTATGTTGGTTGAGCAAATGTGTGTTATGCATATTGTGTTACATCGCATTTTGTTAAATTCTGCTGATTTTGTTTTGCTGTCCAATGTATGATCATTGCATATACCATTGATTTTGGGAGCAAGGATAATGTATCTAATGGATATCTTCCATAATTACAGATGGTTGGTCATACCCGTGGATCGCCCGAAGGCTTCGGCCGTGAAACTGGCAGTGGATCTAAGCAGCCACCGCCACCACCGCCAAATATGGCCGAGCTAATGGCCATGCAAACCGAATTGCCTCGTCAGCTGGTGCAAGGGCAGCAGAATCCGCCATGCCAACAGCAGCATGGAGGATGTGATAAGCAACCAGCGGGTTACCAGGAATTCTTTGGTACCCAACCTCCACTGTTCAGCCAGACTGATGAACCATTGGACACCGATGCTTGGCTCCGTACTATTGAGTCCAAGTTTGCCCTGCTAACAGTACCCTATGCTGATGCAAACAAGGCTCAGTTCGCCGCCCAGCAGCTTTGTGGCACCACTCGCATTTGGTGGGATCACTATTATGCTATGCAGCCTGCTTAACATGTTATCTCTTGGGAGGTATTCCGAAATGCCTTTAGGACACATCATATTCCCGAGGGACTGATTGAGAGGAAGTTAAATGAATTCTTGGCTTTGAATCAAGGGATCCGCACTGTTCTTCAGTATGCACAGGCCTTCAATCATTTGTGCCAGTATGCGGGCCATCATGCGGATATTGACGCTAAGAAGCGCGATCGTTTTCATCGTGGCCTCAACACCAAGCTCAAGGAACGCCTGAACCTTATTTAACCAGATACTTATAATGAGCTGGTCAACGTGGCCATTACTCAAGAAGATTGTATCGCCGCGCACCATGCCGAGAAGAAGCGAAAAGCACCAACGGGATCCTGGAGTGCTCAGCGACCAAGGTATCGTCTGGTGCAGAATACCCCACCAAGAGCTCCACAGAGAAATGCCCCAACGGGTAGGTTTGTTTTTAGGCCGCCTCAGCAATAGGGAGGATTCAGACCTCCAGTCATTCAGCAGCCGCAGCAGTTTGGCCCAAGGCCAAATGCCCCACAGTTCAATCGCGGGAATGGCAACAATCGATGTTTCAATTGTGACAGTACTTCCCATTTCGCCAAGAATTGCCCACAACCTAAGAAGCCTTATCCAGGGCAGAACTCCAACCAGAACAACAAGGGCAAGGGAGAAGCAAATGGTGCAAGTCCGATAGGGGCGAGTTAATTTTACTACTCTTGCAGAGCTTCCCGAAGGAGCACCAGTCATGTCGGGTACTTTCTCTATCCACAATAAACCCGTAGTCATATTATTTGATTCTGGTATAACTCATAGTTTTATAAGTGCCAAATTTGGAGCAAGGGTAGGATTGGATTTTTGTCATACCAAGAGATCTTACATGATAGCAACCCCAGGTGGGAAGATAGCTTCCAATCAAATCATTAGACACGTGCCAATTAAGTTGGGTAGCAAATTGATAATGACAGATTTGATCTTGTTGAACTTAAAAGGCATGGATGTTATTTTGGGCATGGATTGGATGACTAGACATAAAGTACTGTTAGATATCTCTTCCTGAGCTATTGAGATAGATTCACCCTATCAAGGAACCACCATACTCTATCTGCCACAACGAGAGTGCTTCAACTCTTGTGCCTATGCCATAAAAGAAATTAAAATTGAAGATATTCCTATTGTGTGTGAGTATACGGATGTATTTCCAGATGACTTGCCTGGAATGCCCCCTGATAGAGATATCGAATTCGTTATCGAGCTTCAACCCGGTACCGCCCCTATTTCTAAGAGGTCGTACCGTATGCCTCCAAATGAGTTGGCAGAATTGAAAATCCAACTTCAAGACCTTCTTGACAAGGATTTTATACGTCTGAGTGCTTCACCATGGGGATGTCCAGCCCTGTTTGTAAAGAAGAAGGACAACAATTTGAGGCTATGTGTTGACTATCGACCACTCAATACGGTCACTATTAAAAATAAGTATTCTCTTCCCCGCATTGATATCCTGTTTGATCAGCTAGCTGGAGCCAAGATTTTCACTAAGATCGATCTTCGTTCTGGCTACCATCAAATAAAGATCAAGCCCTGTGACACTCCGAAAATAGCTTTCTCGACCAGATATGGACTCTATGAATATCTGGTTATGTCTTTTGGTCTTACCAATGCCCCGGCATACTTTATGTACCTGATGAATTCAGTCTTCATGCTGGAGCTTGATAAATTCGTCGTGGTGTTCATCGACGACATTTTGATCTACTACAAGAATGAAGAAGATCATGCTCAGCATTTACGCATCGTTCTTCAGCGATTACGAGATCATCACCTTTATGCCAAATTCTCCAAGTGTGAATTTTGGCTGGATAGTGTGAAATTTTTAGGCCATACTATCTCCAGTGAAGGTATATCGGTTGATCCAACTAAAGTGCAAGAAGTGATGAATTGGGAACCTGCTACTTCAGTCCATCAGATTCGCAGTTTTCTCGGTTTAGCTGGATACTATCGTCGATTCATTCCTGATTTCTCTAGAATAGCCAAACCTATGGCGGAGTTATTAAAGAAAGGAGTGAAATTTTCTTGGGATGATAAATGTGAAGAAGCCTTTCAAACTCTCAAAGTGCGACTGACTACTGCTCCAGTGCTGGCTACACCAGACAGTACCAAACCTTTTGATGTCTATTGTGATGCATCTGGTACGGGACTTGGTTGTGTACTTATGCAAGACAACCGGGTGATCGCTTATACATCAAGAGCTCTCCGGAATCATGAGAAGAGCTATCCAACACATGATCTGGAGTTAGCAGCTGTCATACATGCTCTTAAGCTCTGGAGACATCATCTTATGCGAACTCATTGTAACATTTACACTGACCATAAGAGACAAGGGACAGAGACGCTGGCTAGAATTGATAAAGGACTATGATCTAGAAGTGCACTATCATCCAGGGAAGGCTAATGTGGTTGCGGATGCACTCAGCCGCAAGTCACAATGCCATTGTCTATCTGTAAGCCAATCAACGAAACTCAATTCCAGGAAATGATGAAACTAAACCTAGAATTGGTACCTCAAGGAAGTCTGAACCATATAGCTGTCGAGCCTACACTTCATGATAGCATCATCATGGCACAATTACATGATGAAGGTATCAAAATCATCAAAGAAAAGCTAATCCAGGGAGAAGCAAAGTACAAATGTTTCCGTGTGGATCATAAAGGAGTTTTGTGGTTTGAATGTCTTGTTGTACCCAAGAATCACCAGCTTAGAAAACAAATCCTTGATGAGGCACATCTATCGAAGTTTTCCATTCATCCTGGTAGTACCAAGATGTACCAGGATCTTAAACAGAATTTCTGGTGGACTCGAATGAAAAGAGAGATTGCCAAATATGTATCTGAGTGTGATGTCTGTCAAAGAGTTAAGGCTAGCCACTTGAAAGTAGCTGGTACCCTCCAACCTTTACCCATTCCATCCTGGAAATGGGAGGACATTAGTATGGATTTTATTGTTGGCTTACCCAACACTTCTCAGAAGCATGATTCTATTTGGGTAATCGTTGATAGACTCACCAAGACCGCTCATTTTATTCCTGTGAATACAACTTATCCTGCCAAGAAGTATGCAGAAATTTATCCCGACCAGATTGTCCGTCTGCATGGAGTTCCAAAGACGATCATTTCTGATCGTGGGGCGCAACTCATTGCACATTTCTGGGAACAATTGCAAGAATCCCTTGGAACCAAATTGATTCGTAGTTCAGCCTATCACCCACAAACAGATGGGCAAACTGAACGAATCAATCAAATCCTTGAAGATATGTTGAGCGCATGTGCTATTCAATATGGCAAGAACTGGGATAAGTGCCTAGCACTGGCAGAGTTCTCATATAATAACAGTTACCAATCCAGCTTACAAATGGCACCATTTGAAGCGTTATACAGTCGAAGGTGTCGTACTCCTTTGAGTTGGTCACAAGCCGGAGAACGCAAAGTCTTTGGGCCAGATCTAGTCATTGAGGCAGAAGAGAAAGTCAAAGTTATCCAGACTAATCTTAAAGTAGCCCAATCAAGAAAGAAAAGTTATGCAGATAAAAGAAGAGAACCTTGACAGTTCAAGGTAGGGGATTTCGTATATTTGCGAGTATCTCCTACTAGAGGTGTTCAACGCTTCGGCATAAAAGGGAAATTGGCACCCCGATACATTGGACCATTTGAAATCATCGAAACTTGTGGTCCAGTTGCTTACCGAATCCGTCTTCCTTCTCAGTTGGCCGCCATTCATGATGTTTTCCATATCTCTCAACTCAAGAAGTGCATCAAAGTGCCCACTGAGATCATTAAACCATAAGATATCGAAATTGAAACTGATCTATCTTATGCTGAGTATCCAATCAGAGTTCTTGACACCAAAGAAAGAAGTACCAGAAGAGAGAAAGTTAAAATGTACAAAATCCATTGGAATCACCATACTGAGGAAGAAGCCACTTGGGAGACTGAAACTTATCTCTAAAGAAATTTTCCCGACTTTCTTAGAACCAATCCAGGTAGCAAATCTTTCTATTTTTTTTCTTCCTATAATCTCGGGGCGAGATTCCTTTTAGGGGGGAAGGCTGTGACACCCTAGGTGTCTGCACAGTAGAACTACATTTATTTTATGCATCATGTGCTTAATTTGTATGAGCAAGGGTCTTATTTTAAAAATTTAAGGTTAATTGTGTAAATATGATTTGATGCAAGACCCTTTCTATAATTTAATTTGAATAGGGTGTGCAAATATTGCTTTTGTAGAGGGTTTCTTTGTAAAATTTAGTGTAATCATTACATGGTAGGGAATTTTACTTTTCAGTCTGAAATTAAGGTGAATTTGCTTTGGAAAAGACAAAAGTCCATTAAATTCAAAATTCTTACTATGATTTCAAAATAACTCTTTAACCTTTGGTCAAATCAATTTTTGCACAACACCAAAGTTGTAGATCTTGAAAAGTTGAACAACTTTCATGTTGGACACTTTTTCATTTGAGCCCTAGTTTAGGAGTTATTTTTGTTTTACAGTAGGACCCGTGAACTTTTCAGAAATTGCCAAAAGGTCCAGCCTTCATCTTCCACCTCTCTCCCTCTCTGCTTCCTCTGCTGCCAGCGCAGAGCGGCACCGCCCGCCGCCGAGGAGGGCCGCAGGCCACCTCCTGCTGCTCCACCGCCACACGCGGCACCCCCGCAACCTCCTGGCCCCACTCCACCCCGCGCTGGATCCCTCCTCCCCTCGCCACGCTGTCCAGGTCGAGCTCCGCGGCAGCCACCTCACCGCCGCCATGGCAAGCTCGGGGAAGAACTCCGGCTCCCCATCTCTCGTGCGCTTCAGCACCTGGGGACACCGCGCAACCCAATCCCCTCACTCACTCGCCATTTCCCCGCCCCAACCCCCCACAACACCGCCACCGCCCGCTCACCGTCGCCACGCTCCTCCCTGGCCGCTCCGCCTGCGCAGACCCTGCCATCAGCTCCACCTCGCTCTCGCACAGCTCACCAGCCTCTCCTCGTCACCTATCCTCCACCAGAACCCCCTCGCCGTCAAGCTCCTCCGAACCGCCGTGCCGCCGCACGTCGACGAACCTCCTCCAGCCGCCTCCTCATCGACCCAACCCCACTAGCAGGTAGTGCTTGGCGCCCTGAAGCTCCCAAGTCCCTCCACCCTCGTCGCCGATGACCAGAGCCGCCGAAATCGGCCGGTCAAACCCCGCCTGACCTCTGACTCTGACCAAGGGTCATTTTGCAAGCATCTTTTTCTTTCTAGGGACCTACCGCAAGATTTCAGTTCCTTCGCTTTTGTTTCTAGGCTGAACTTTGAAAATGCCTAGAAATTCATAGAAAAATAAAAAAATACAAATCCAAATGTTTTGGAATCCTTGTTACAAGGCCTACAAGTTTTGTTACATACACATCTTCAGTTTTGATCTGCATGTTAATCCAAGAAAAAGAATAGAATAAATAGTCTTTAATTGTTCTAGGAGTTGTACTCAGTAACTTCATGTGGTTTTTGGCTATAATGTGTCTTGCAGTGTTACTAGAACTTGGTAAAAATTGGAACCCTTTTTGACACCATTAACTAGGTCAAAGTTTCAAGATTCCTAGATCTACTAGTTTTGCTAATGTATTTATGCTGGTAGAAGTATCAAAGTTCTGAGTGTGAAACTTTTTTCATGCATGCATGTCACTAAAAGCCTTGCTGTTGTGTAAGTTTGAGAAATTTTAGATTTGTTTAGCTATTTATTTGATTTAAAGATTGTCAAGTAGGCTTTAATTGTGATAAATAGTTTCTTTGCTTAGAAAAAACTAAGAATATTTGTGGAACTCTATTTTGGTCATATGTTCATGTCTGTAAAAGTTAGGATCCAGAAATGTTATAGAACTTTCTGTACAAATTAGTTTTGTCATATGTGGTTTAATTTTGTCAAAATTATTACTTCTGTTTTATGCCTAGATAAATTCTAAAATATTTATAGGACGTTCATAAGCATATGAAACATATGAAACGTGTTCTGAGAAATTTTGATCTTCATAAGTGTGATAGTTTGTTCTGTAGAATTTAATCTTGTTCTAGGTGTTGTCAGAGTAAATATTTTATTCTGAATAATTGGCTGCATAAAATGGCATGAAATTTACAAGATAGATTGCTCTCTGTACTTCCTATTTGAAGTAATTTTGCTGAGTTTAAATGATGTTTGTGTGCTGAGTTATTTATTTCTTAGCAAACCATGATTTATTTGCTATATGAACTAACTAAAACTTACTTTGTGAAGATAATCAAGTTGTCTTGTGAGGTTAATCATGTTGTTTTGTGTAGTAAGACATGTTAAATAACTACTCTATAAACGATTGCCCATATGCTAAGTTATGTTGGTTAATTTGTAGACTGCAATTTTATCGCGAAATGTGTATGTTGTAATACCGTTTCTTGCATCACATATAGATACGACTGTTTTAGCGGACGGGACGTACGAGCTGATCCCGGAGTCCGAAGGAGCTGATCAAGAAGCACATGTGAACACCACTACACTGACTAAAGACCCGGACCAAAGTCCGGAAGAGCCCAAGGCTGATTTAGCTAGTGACTACCGTGAAGGCAAGCCCCAGACATAAACCCAGTATTTCAAATTATGTACTTTATATACTACTTACTTGTGCATTTACAGTTCTTAGGATTTGAATTGAAACCCTAGATGCATGATCCTAGGAACCTATGTACTAAGCACTAAACTTGAGTTCGAGTAACTGCTATGCTTATAGGAACGGTAAAAGTCGAGTGATTTACTGTCACTCGCGAGCTTAATAGGAGTTTCTTGTTTACTTTCTGCAATCACTATAAGGACGTCGGACGGGGTCATGTTCGATATCATGACCTTGGTTGAGACCCCGTATGTGTTGATGAATTCTGCTAAGGTCGCGGTGTGTGGTTGTGGTGGTTAATTGTTTAAATGTACTAGCCACATGCCGTAAATATGGTACGCGGTAAGCCTAGTAGCTGATCGGACCGGTGAGTGGATATACCTTTCACTCTCTCTTAGAGATAGGTTTTTATGTTTCTGTTGCGCAACACCACGGGTGCAGGGAGGAAGTTGGTGCCCTGTAGTCGGGGGAGTGACCCTATCCATAAGCCGGAATGAAAGGTCAACGGTTGTTTGGGAATGACCCGACGGTGTTCCAAACGTGTGTTAGGTTTAACTTGCAAGGTTGGAAATCCGATTCGAATCGTCCGTCTCTCGCGGATATTGAGACTACTTGATCCCTTTGCCACACAGAGTAATAAGAGTAATATTATTACGATCAATATTGATGTTTGACTAAAGTTCTAACATGGTTGATTAGAATTAGTTGCTTACAAAGAATTGTTAATCAACTAGAATATTAAAAGCTAAAATATGAAGTTAAGGACCTACTCTTTATTACTTTTCAGCAAAAGGAAAACCTAGAGCCTCACAGAACCCTGCATAGCCTAGGTAAGTGGACTAAGTATATCTGTTGACTGTTATGTCTTGCTGAGTATTAGTATACTCAGCCTTGCTGTTGAATCCTGTTTCAGGTATGTGTTTTGAGGACCAGACCGCTAGTCTGACTTGACCTTGCTCTTTGCCCCCTGGCTGGTCCGTAGAGTGGGATCAGTCTCCGGCCGGCAATAACCTCGACGAGCTTCCACGATTCTCCGAAATTCGAGCTCCTAGTCCATATGCGCCTCAAATTGATTCGTTCTCTGGCCTCCTTATGGCCAATTACACCATTCTCATCAAGTAATCTGAGTTAATTCAATTTGATCCCAACAATTGAGGCACGAACGATGGGGAGTCCACGCCGTGGCCGCCTCAAATTAATCCGTCTGCAGTTGATTTGGCCATCGGTAGTCCTTGCCGCGGCTACCCAGGCTGCGCGGCGGCACCGCCCCGGCGGTCCTCGCCGCAGCCGCGCGGCGGCCCCATTCCGGCCGCCCTCGGCGTGGCCGCCCCGGCGGTCCTCGCCACAGCCACGATTCGAGGCTGCGAGCGAGCGATGGAGAGGGCGAGAGCGCGAGCCAGGAGGGGGCGAGAGGTCAGCTCGCCGGGGCGGAGGGAGACTGCGAGGCCGACGGCGGTGACCTTCCCGGCGGCGCCCGCCCGTGTGGCGGCCCCAGGAGGAGCCAGCGCGGCGACCCCATATACGGCCGGCGCGGCGCCCAGGCGCCCCCCACCCCCGGCGCGGCGCCCGCCCGCGTGGCTGCACCAAGCGACCGGCGTGGAGCCTGCCCGGCGCTGTGCCCGCGCGAAGGGCCGCGGCGAGGGTGAGTTGGAGATGTGTTTTGCTGTCGAGTGCGTGAGGGAGAGATTGGGAGGACAAAATGGTCAATTTATTAGGTTAGGTCCACATGTCAGACCTCTAAATCTGTTAATTGCTAACGGATAGTGGACGGAATGATACAGACGTCAAAACGAAAAAACACAATGATATAGAAGTGTCATCAAACTTTTTAGTGGTACGGATATCGATGCCACTTTTTATAATGATATATATTTAAAACCCTTCCCCCTCACGCTCGTTTTCTTTTCCCGTCACCCCTGTTCTTTCTCCCGTGCTGTTCTTCTTTTTCCCTTCCTCTCCTCTCTAGGTTTAGGAAATTGCTATGGATTCTTGAGATTTGATATTGAAATTCGACGGGAATGGAGGCCCTTTCCTCCTGTGCCCTCCGGGGTTCTTAATTTGAGTCGGAAAGAGTTGTTTTGTCACTAGATTTTCGTTTTCCTCTCTTGGTTTCTCTTGGCTTGTTCTTGCAGATTGTGAAGCACAGCAGCAGCGGGGCCGGTGGGCGTCCCTCGGGCAGGAGGCCGTCGCGTCTCTGCCCCTGCTAGGCAACGCGTCCGGCGTTCACTGCTGCGGGGCTCAGCCCAGCGCGCAGGGGCTCTTGGGCTGGCGTGACTCGCCTGCCCCGTGCGGCAAGTAGCAACGGCGTCCAGGAGGCCAACCCGCGAAGGCCAGGGCAGCTCGCGTGCACGCTCAGAGGCAGGCGCAGGGCGAGCGGCGCCAGGGCTCAGAGGTGGCCTTGGTTCGGCAGAGAAGGTGACAGAGGCGGCAGCATCAGTATAGCAAGCAGCTGCTTGATTCCCCTAAGCTCTTGTCTTTTTAATTGTCTTAATACTTGAAGGTTGTTGCTGCACACATCTAGCAAGTTGCAGCAGCTGCTAGCCTGTGCATTGGTGTGCTCTTTGATTGGTTTTTGCAGGTGCCCAGGAACCAGCGGCAGGTAGCAGGCGATGGAAACTGCAGCAGCTACAGTACGCCCACAAGGTGTTTGTAGCAATGCCACACAAGCCTTTTCTCTCATTTAATTTCCTCTTATTAGCTTGTGTTAGGGCTAGGTTAAAAGAAAAACAAAATAAAAATTAGTTAATTAGTGTAAGTGCTAGCTAGTTTTCATTCCAGTATTTCTAGTTTTTGTTTCTGTGTACTAACCTCTCTTTGTTCGAGTACTTGAGATGTTTTCTTTCCGGTGATTTTTCTCTAATCGGCTTTTGTATGTTTTTGCGAGTGGGCGAGTTTTGCGTGTGCTTTTCATTGCTTTGCTTCCGTGTGTGTGTTCCAGATTCTGTGCGTGGGTATTCCTAGTGCTGATAGCCGTCCTGAGCTATCCGTTGCTGATACTTACTGTTTGAGGTGCGTTGGGTGCAATAGGGACTTTTTCTCTCCGGTTTTTCGAATCGGATTTGAGGCTCCCATTCACACCCCCCTCTGGTCGCTTGTTCGGTCCTTCAGTGGAGCACCTTGCAGTCGCTCCATCAGAGTCCTGTCAGCTTGGGTACTCTCCTCGGTGGATCCACCATGTCCACCACAGCCTACGCAGCAGCCTTCAGCTCTCCAAGCTCTTTTTCACGAAGATTTTTCTCCTCAGCCATGTTCTTGATCTGCTGGAGAGCTTCAGCAAGTTGCTTGTCAGCATCTTTGAGCATCTTTTCGAACCTTTCCTTTTTATCTGTATGACGGTACACAAGGTTCTTTAAGTCAGTCACCAGATCTTCTTTAATTTCCAACAAATTTTTGAGTTCTGCGTGAATATAAGACTGTAAGTAACCGCAAATTGATGAAAGGAGGGTGTTTCGACTACTTCAACACAAGAAAACAGAGATAAGAAATTTACCTTTATGCTTCTTTGTGATTGATCTATTCTTTTCTTGCAATGACTTGTTTCTCTCTTTTAGAGCTTCTTTGTCCTTGGCAAGCTGCGCCACTTGTCGTTTCAGGAGCCGGTTCTCTTGTGTATGCTGAACATTGGACTTCTCCAGCTCCAGAAACTTGGCGGCATCATACTTGGCCAGTTCCTACAAAAAAGGGAATATTAACTAACCAGTCGATTACACATATAAGTACTCGACGAGTAATAATATTTACCGATAGGGAGTTCTGGCACTCTGATAGTTTTTCTTGCGCTGCTCTGACTTTTCTGCCAACAGTGGAACATTTTCTGCAGATGCTCCCTCCTCTATGGACAGACGGCGCATCTCCATCCCAAAATCAGCATTCGCCATAGCTTGCTCTTCAATTGCTGATGGCTGATCTGCTAGCCCAAAAGCTTCAGCAAGGCACACAAGAAAAGTACAAGGAAGAGAGGCAGAATGCAAGACGCAATGTTAACTCCGGCTTACCTAGACGGTTCTGGGGACTTTCGAGTAGCAGCATGGCGCCATGATCACCTGGGGCCTGCTCCTCTGTTCTAATGGGCGCCCCTTCCTCCAAACCCACGGGAGTATCTTCAGCGGCGGGCGTCGGGAGGATGGGGTTGACCGCGGCCTGTAGCAGGGACGCAGCCGATGCTGCCATGGCGGCATCAAGCTTGGGGGCTGGTATTTTGATGGGTGGATCCGTCAAACCCAACCCAAAATCGGCTGCTTTCCTGCAACATGAAGGAAGCATATCAAAACAAAGCGCAAGAAGACCAAGAATAAGACAAGTTGCAGAAACTTACTGGGCGGATCTCTTGATTGGAAGCTTCCTAGCCCTGAGTAGCTTTTGGGACGGGAATTGTCACCAAAGCACTCGATGTGGTGGGCGCCTCAGATGCGGCATCACGCCGATCTGGCAAAATTCTTTCTTCATCACCTGCCAGCGTTCGCAATTCCGGCAGGGTGGTTTCAGTATCCTTTAATGGGTCCACTGGAATGGAGGATACATCGATTCCCATTCCAGTATCATCCCCAACTGCGTTGATCCTTGGCCTAGCCGACCTCAGACTAGCAAAGGAAAGACAGAGGACATAAGTTCATAAACTTCCAACAAGGATGATGATAAAGCCAAATTAGCGCATGGCCATGTACCTGGCTTCTTCAGAGGAAGTCGCCTTGCGCTTCCATGTGGTGTTCTTGGGCGCCTTGGGATGGCTACCGCTGAATCACCACCAGAATCAATACCGCCTCCTCCGGCACCAGAGTCTCCTTCTGTAGACGAGGAGCTCACATCAGATTCAGGTACTACTCTGCTGTCAACAGACTCATCAGCCCACGGTTGCCTTCTTTTAAGTGGATTATGCCCACTCGGAAGGAGATGAGTCGGGCGTGTGATGCCGGGAAGAGGAGGGCTACTTCGATATATATTAACATTATCCTGCATCAGAAACGTACACATCAGTACATAATGCGTTACACAAAGTAGTCGATTAAGAAGTTGTGGAGCGCCAGGCGCTCTTTCTGGCCTTCCAGTCGATTACTTTGCCAGGCAGTTTGTATGGGATATAGAATTTCTCCCTGCCTTGGCGCAATTGAAGTCCAGCACCACCACTATTGCTGTTTTTGCATTCCTGGGCTAGGGTTTGAGGTGGAAGAAGTATTTAAAGAGATCAAAATGGGGTTCGATCCCCAGAAAAGCCTCACACAAATGAACAAAAATGGAGATGTAGAGGATAGAGTTTGGGGTCAAGTGATGTGCTTGAATCCCCCAGTGGAAAAGAATACCGTGGACGAAATCGGAAGTGGGAATCCCAAATCTGTGTTCGACAAAAGAAGAAAATAGAACTGTCTCGTTTGTTTCTTCGAACGGACGAGTGTGCCCCAACACAGAGCGCCACTTAACAGTTTCTTTTGATTGAAGAAGACATTCATCGAACAAAGGATTGAATCTCGGATTTAGTTAACTTACTCGCCAACCATCTTTCATCCAGCAAAGGTGTGCTGCTCGCCACCTCCTTCTCCTTCCCCTTTCCAGTTGATTTCTTGGGCGCCATGCGGAAATCTACAGATCTCTTCGCACGCATAAACTTAGGGGCTCCGAGTTTTGTGGTGGAAGAAGATGCTTTGGGCTCTGGAGAATCGAGTAGGAAGAGTTGAGGAAGTTGGAAGGTATCAAGAACAGATCTATGAGTGGTGGCGGAGGAAGCGAGACTGTGAAGTGAAAGCTGCGGCAAAGGGTAAAAATCTAGAGTCACTGCACGCTTAAGTAACTAGAGGCGGTGGCAATCTAGAAAATATACAGAAGTCTAAGCGACGTTCCCCGTAATTTGCTGAGCGGTAATTTAGGGGGATTTTGTTTTTTTTTGTTTTGTCCATATTTTTAAGGATTTTGCCCAAAAAGAGAGTATTTCAGAAAAAACGAAAATTTCCTATTTGCACCATCAAGATAAATTTAATGCCATGAATTCTTGATCCTTAATTCCAAATCTTGGGATTTTGATTCAAGGCTCGAGGGCTGTGGGATATGTGTCATTAATGCTCATTTTTTTTGTAATTATGAAGATGAAAAGATAGATTTGACCCTCAGCCTAATTTTTGGATTCAAACTAAGGCTCGGAGGCTACTCCATATAAAGTGCGAGTTCATCGCGCGCCATATAAAGAAATTGTTTCGGGCTAGAGCACCTCATAGCCTCGATGCAACCTAGGAAGTACTCGGAAGACTACTTGAAGCACTCGATGGACTTCAGGATGAAGCGATGGAGGTCCAGAAGCAGTCGAAGCACTCGAAGATGCCTTCAGAAGTACTCAACGCTTGCAAGACTCGACTACGAAGAGCTCGGGGGCTTGTCAGACCCGGGGCCACGGGACTGCTTACGAGCATAGAATATTCTAGAGTAAGGAGTATCGCATGTGATAGACCTTACCATATTGTAACTACTCGTATAGAAGTAGAACTAATCGATAGAAGGAAACTACCCGGTCCGCAATGGGTAGGACTCTAATAGTAGTCCACTAGGACTTTTCATGTAACCCTGTTCCCCCTGAATATAAGGGCAAGCAGGGACCTCTTTAAAACATAGATCATCATAGACCCTCATAGGAGTCACCATACAATCACCTCAAGGCAATACAAACAACCACATAGGACATAGAGTATTACGCTCTTGGCGGCCCGAACCTGTCTAAATCTTTGTGTTCCTTGCACCATCGCGTTCCTGATCTCGGCGAGTCCGTCCCTACAATCAACTACTCCGGGGATACCCGTAGTAGGCTTGGCGGTTAAACACCGACACCCTACCAGCAGGTTTATGGCAAAACTTGTCATTTACCAGTTGAACTTGAGTTCAAATCCCATTGGGCTATCAAGAGGTGGAATATGGACCTCCAATTAGCTGGAGTCAAAAGACAAATTCAACTGGCTTAATTGGATGAATAGAGGGAGAAGGCCTACCACGGCTCCAAGCTTTATAAGGAGCATACAAAAAGATGGCATGACAAGTAAATCAAGATCAAGCGATTCAAGGCGGGAGATAAGGTACTCTTTTTCAACTCTTGTGTTCGTTTCTTTGGTCATGTTAAGCTTAGAAGTAAGTGGGAAGGGCCTTTCTTAGTGCTTAACTCCGCCGATCACAGCGCTATAACCCTCTAGGACGATAACGGGAATGTTTTCAAGGCCAATGGCCTAATATTAAAAATATTCCTCGAGCCCAAAATACCAGAACTCAAAGAAGTAGATGTCTACGAGTTAACCGAGCTAGAGCACCCATCTACGGTCGACGCCAGACCACAAACGTGTCGTATCTTAGACTAGGTTTCCTTCCTCTTTCTTTCCCTCTCTTTTCTTTCCTTTTCTAGCCCCAAGCACCCTTTTTTCGAAAGAGGAAAGGATTCAAATGAAGATTCCAGAAGACTGGAGCCTGTATCTGACAAGGTGGAGCCGGCCGGCCTTTCACAGGCCGGTCAGCTGGCCTAGCTTCGAGCCCCCTCATGCTCATCCAAACATGCAACGTTCACCTCCGGTTGAACGTTCTGATCTCCGGGTGTTCAGGCCGAGGAACGTCCATTTAACCTAAAAGGCTTCTGCACCTTAATCATTCAAAGCCTTTCACCAGTTGCCTCTCTTGTTCATCCTCTCCTCCATCGAGATCACACCCATGGCGTCACAATCCTCCCCCAAAACACCCAAGTCAGGGGCCATGGTGACCACCAAGCCAAATGCCCCCTCCAAATCCAATCAAAGCCGCACTTCATCTAGTAACGATATGATCCTCGAGCCCATGGAGATGGCAGCATTCTCGCCGTCGCCACCGGCTGGCCAGGGGCATCGACCCTAGGACGGCTGGCCTCACCCCGAGTACGTTCGCCTCCCGGCTCTAGTGAGTGCTCAGTCTAGGGCCCTAGATTAGGGGTCAACCCGCGCACCCGTGGAAGGTCATGGCAAAGCGCGCGGGTTTTTCCTCCACTTTCCTCCACTGGAGGGCGCATCACGCAGGTCCCTGCACTACCGAAGGTGCAGCCCGACTTGCCCACGTACTGATGGATAAGTCTTTGCTGTTGGTCTTTGTGGTCCCTTGTACCCCTGCAGCATCTTGTAGTCCTTAGCATCTTGGACTGCAGGACAGCAGTTAGTGTCCTCTCTAGGACAGCAGTTAGTGTCCTCTCTAGGACAGCGGTTAGACTAGTGTTAGACTAGCATTATTGGCTTCGTTTGCTGCCCAGTAGCCTGCTGTATATATATGTGGCCACCCCTCCCGTTGGAAGGCATGGCATTGTGAGTGTGAATGAAGAAAAACCCAGAAAACTTCCGCAACTTGAGTGTCATCCTCTCAGCTCAATGAGAGTGAAAATTGAGCTTCTAACATTTGGTATCAGAGCCGTACTTTCCTGTAGGTTGGATATCTCTTGCTCCTCCCCTTCCCAAGCCGCTGTAGCAGCCCAGCCACCACCACCTGCAGCAGCAGCAGCTGCACCAGCCACTGCAGCAGCAGCAGCTGCACCAGCCGCTGCAACAGCAGCAGCAGCTCTGGCTGCCTCTTCTTCCCCGTTCCCTTCCCCCTCTCCACGCAATAGCCCCTTGGAGGCGCGCCATGTCCGACGCACCGTCTCAGCGCTCGGTCGTTCGAGCGCACGGCGCCAGCGAGACGCCGAGCTCGCCGCGGCAGAGGAGCGCAGGCGAGCGACGGCTCAAGCCGCAGCAGCAGCGGCGAGGGCGGCTAGGCTGGCTGCAGCGGAGCCGTCATGGAGAGGCTTGAGCCACGGCCTCCAGGCGGTGGTCAGGGACGTCGGTCCCGGCGGTGGGTGGCCCACCCTCACCAAGACCAACTACGTCGAGTGGACCGCAGTCATGGAGGTGAAGCTCTAGGTGCGGCACATGTGGGAGGCAGTCCGGTACGGTGAC
Source organism: Panicum virgatum (assembly GCF_016808335.1). Classification (NCBI taxonomy): domain Eukaryota; kingdom Viridiplantae; phylum Streptophyta; class Magnoliopsida; order Poales; family Poaceae; genus Panicum; species Panicum virgatum. The sequence continues at coordinate 35,555,988 of NC_053138.1, read as the reverse complement.
GTCGGCTACGATGAGGATCGACGGGCGCTGGATGCTCTCATCGCAGCAGCCCCGCCCGAGATGCAGTTCACGCTTTCCAAGAAGCGAACTGCCAAGGAGGCCTGGGACTCCATCGCTGCGGCACGTATCGGCAGCGACCGCGCCCGCAAGACCACTCTCCAGGCACTTCGCAAGGAGTGGGAGAACCTGGCCTTCAAGCCAGGTGAGGATGTTGATGACTTCGCCCTCCGTCTCAACACTTTGCTGCAGAAGGTGGTGCAGTTCGGCGACGACACCTACGACGAGGAGAGAGTCGTCGAGAAGCTCTTCCGCTGCGTCCCCGAGAGGTACAGGCAGACCGCTCGCTCGATCGAGTCTCTGCTGGACCTCTCTACCATGATGATCGAGGAGGTGATAGGTCGCCTCAAGGTCCTCGACAGCGACGAGCCACAGCCTCCCTCGGGAGGCATCTCCATCGGTGGGAAGCTCCACCTCGCTCAGGAGCAGTGGGAGGCTCGGCACGGTGATAGGAGGAGGGGGGAGCCCTCTTCCTCGACTAGTGGCCGCAAGCGCGGCAAGCCACGAAAGGGGCGCGGAGGTGCCCAAGCCGGGGCACAAGGGCGCGCCGAGGGTGGCGCCCGCGGAGATGCTCAGGGCGGCGCCGCTGACAGGCCCAAGGCGGCACGAGATGACGCCTGCCACAACTGTGGCAGGCCCGGCCACTGGGCCAGGGACTCCCCGCAGTGGAGGCGTGGGGGCCAAGCCCACGTCGCGGAGGCCCAGCCGGATGACGAGCCGGCTCTGTTCCTACTCCACGGGGACATGGAGCCGCACCCAGCGGCACCGCCTGTCACCGCTCTACTCCACCTCGACGAGCCGCGTGCCCGAGTTCTCCTCTGCAACGGCTCCGACGACGACGGGGTCGATGGCTGGTACCTCGACTCCGGCGCCACGCACCACATGACCGGGCGGCGGGAGTTCTTCTCCGACCTGGACGTCGATGTAGGTGGCTCCGTCAGGTTCGGGGACTCCTCCGCCGTGGAGATCAAGGGCGTGGGCTCCGTGATCTTCACCGCCAAGTTCGGAGAGCACCGGATGCTCACCGGAGTCTACTACATCCCGGCGCTGCGGAACTCCATCATCCGCCTTGGGCAGCTCGATGAGAGCGGCTCCCGCGTGGTGATCTACAGCGGGGTCCTCCGCATCTGGGACCACCGTCGCCAGCTTCTCGCCAGGGTGGTTCGAGGGAAGAACCGCCTCTACATCCTCCATGTCGGGGTGGCCCAGCCTCTTTGTCTTGCAGCTCGCAGGGACGACGAGGCATGGCAGTGGCACGAGCGCTTTGGGCACCTCCACTTTGAGGCCCTGAAGCGGCTCGGCGCCAAGGAGATGGTGCGAGGCCTCCCGTGCCTCGACCACGTGGAGCAGCTCTGCGACGTCTACGTGCTGACGAAGCAGAGGCGGCACTCCTTCCCCCAGCAGGCGAGCTTCCGAGCCAAGGAGCGGCTCGAGCTCGTACACGGGGACTTGTGTGGCCCGGTGACACCGGTCACACCAGGAGGACGGCGCTACTTCCTGCTGCTCGTCGACGACCTCTCCCGCTTCATGTGGGTGATGATCCTCGGCAGCAAGGGAGAGGCTGCGGACGCCATCAGGCGTGCTCAGGCTGCTGTGGAGGCGGAGAGCGGCCGCAAGTTGCGCGAGCTGCGCACCGACAACGGCGGCGAGTTCACGGCGGCCGAGTTCGCGGTGTACTGTGCGGATGAGGGCATCCAGCGCCACTACTCCGCGCCGTACAGCCCGCAGCAGAACGGCGTCGTCGAGCGGCGCAACCAGACGGTTGTGGGGATGGCCCGGGCCCTCCTCAAGCAGAGGGGGATGCCGGCTGTCTTCTGGGGAGAGGCGGTGGTGACGGCCGTCTACATCCTCAACCGCTCGCCCACCAAGGCACTCGACGGCATGACGCCGTATGAGGCTTGGCATGGGCGCAAGCCGGCGGTCTCCCACCTGCGGGTCTTCGGCTGCCTCGCGTTCGCCAAGGAGCTTGGCCACATCGGCAAGCTCGACGACAAGAGCACTCCGGGAGTGTTCATCGGCTACGCGGAGGGTTCGAAGGCCTACCGCATTCTCGACCCGGAGACACAGCGTGTGCGCACGGTGCGCGACGTTGTGTTCAACGAAGGGCGAGGATGGGCGTGGGACAAGGCGGTGGACGACGGCTCGGCTCCGACGTACGACGACTTCACCGTCGAGTACGTCCACTTCGAGGGAGCTGGGGGAGTAGGCAGCTCTTCTTCGCCGAGCGTGCCTACCCCGGTCCCCGAGCCTCCACCGACTTCGGCGCCCGCCACACCGGCGGCACCACGCCCTTCAGCTACGACTCCGGCTGCGCCGAGTTCCTCGGCTGCACCACCACAGCCGGCGACGCCGCGCACTCCAGTACCGATAGCCACTCCTCCGGGCCCGTCTACTTCGACACCTGCTCGTGCTGAGCACAGTCCGGTGGAGTTCGCTACTCCGCTCTCTCACGACGAGGAGCGCGTCGACGTGTACCATGATGGCGAGCCGTTGCGGTACCGTACGATGGAGGACCTACTCGGTGATCAGCCGGTGCCGGGACTGGTGCCTCACGACCTGGAGGCATAGTTGCACCTCGCGTGCGACGACGGCGAGCCTCGGTCTTTCATAGAGGCCGAGAGACACGCGGCATGGCGTGCCGCGATGCTGTCGGAGATGGACGCGGTTGAGAAGAACCGCACTTGGGAGCTTGCTGATCTCCCTCGCGGTCACCGCGCGATCACCATTAAGTGGGTGTTCAAGCTGAAGAGGGATGAGACCGGCACCGTCGTCAAGCACAAGGCTCGCCTGGTGGCACGAGGTTTCGTGCAGCAGGAGGGAGTCGACTTCGACGACGCCTTTGCTCCCGTGGCACGGATGGAGTCCGTGCGACTCCTTGCACTAGCTGCCCAGGAGGGCTGGCGTGTCCATCACATGGACGTCAAGTCGGCGTTTCTCAACGGCGACTTGAAGGAGGAGGTCTACGTGCACCAGCCGCCGGGGTTTGCGATCCCCGGCAAGGAGGGTAAGGTGCTACGTCTGCGCAAGGCCCTCTATGGCTTGCGGCAGGCCCCGAGGGCGTGAACGCCAAGCTGGACTCCACGCTCAAGGGGATGGGCTTCGAGCAAAGCCCGCACGAGGCGGCCATCTACCGGCGGGGTAAAGGAGGCAATGCCCTGCTGGTGGGTGTCTACGTCGACGACTTGGTGATCACCGGCACCAAGGATGTGGAGGTGGCGATGTTCAAGGAGGAGATGAAGGCCACCTTCCAGATGAGCGACCTGGGGCCTCTCTCTTTCTACCTGGGGATTGAGGTGCACCAGGACGACTCCGGGATCACACTTCGACAGACCGCCTACGCCAAGCGCGGCGTCGAGCTCGCTGGGCTCATCGACTGCAACCCAGCTCTCACTCCGATGGAGGAGAGGCTGAAGCTGAGCCGTGACAGCACGGTGGAGGAGGTGGACGCTACTCAGTACAGGCGACTTGTGGGGAGCCTCCACTACCTCGCCCACACACGGCCGGACTTGGCGTTCTCCGTCGGCTACGTCAGTCGGTTCATGCAGCGACCGACTGTTGGCGCTCTTTAAGTACCCATTTTATCCCTTGTTTATCCTTGATAATGGCATGAATTCAATATCAAAATCACTAACCGTCCTAACCCCGGCCTAATTATTGGTCATTTTCACATATGCACATATATTTTGGAGGAACTTCGTTTTTGCAGGTTTTTGGCCTATTTTGGAGCATGAAATGATGAGGCCCGTGATCGAGCGCTAACTCGGAGAAAGACGAAGGCCAAAGCCCAAAGGAAGGACCAAAGCCCATGTTGATTCGAAGCACATTCATGCACATCTATCCTCCAAGAGAGCCCAAAGGACCAAGCCCCACGAAGATGAGATCAAGATACTTCGGGATTAAGCAAAGCAAATGAAGATTTAAAGAAGAATTCCCTATGCTATCCTTTCCTCGAAGATATCTCCAAGATAACGACGTCCAAAGGGGTGCAATTGTGAAGAACAGAAACTCTAGAAGATGCGAGGAGTCTACACGTGAAAAATGAGACCGAGGCGAGCCCAAAAAGGGGTAGGCCGGCCGGCCTAGGCCTATGGGGCCGGCCGGCCCAGCCCGTTTTCGAGTCGGTTTGCCTTCCCCTTCGACCGGTGGCTTCCTCGGCTTATAAATAGCTCGCACCTTATTCAACTCGAAGCATCCATCCAACCAGAACTCGATGAAAACCTAGGGCCAAGACCGGAGGGAGACGACGGCCGCCGCAAGTCTTCGAAGTTGTCTAGGAGATGGCTTAGGCCATCCCTAGCCGCCATGGCCTCCCTGCGTGGTTGTGTCATGGTGGAGTTCATGAGCTAGTTGGAGTCGTCAATGGTGTATACGTGGTGGTAGCGATCCAAACGAATCTATTATGTGAGTAATGTCTTCATGTCATCCGATCTATTTAGTGATCATGTCTCTCCTCTTTCGATTTCGTTCTTGCTTTGGGGCTTATTCCTAGATCTATTCTCGAGATAGATTGCATGGGGTGTTCTTGTAGCTATGGTGGCTAGGAGTTCATACCGGATCTACCAAAAAGGGGGTTCGACTTGCTTCAGGGTATCCCGTTGAAAAGGGGGGCGTCGTGACAGGCCGTCTCCACAGAGTAGGTTGGGTATCGAGGGATCGGATTGGAGGTTTTGATTTAAAGAGGCTTTGGATGAGATGCATGTTGAGCTTACTCGTTTAGCTAGAACTATAACTAGAATGCGTGTGATAGGTTTAGTCATGCCTTCGGTCATGCTTTATCCTTACCGATGTTCATGGATGAGATCAACCTTCGTACATCACTCATATTTATAAAAGGTTCACCTTTTATATGCAATTAATGCTTCATGTTAGGATAGATCCGTTAGATTAGATGGAAAACCCTAGTAAGTTCATTGTCGATCCACGAATTGATAAACCTTGGGGGAATACTCTAAGGGAAAAGCTACCACGAACCGTGCGCTTGCGGTATACAAATCGGGGGCATTAGTGAACGTCAACAAGCTTTTCTGGCGCCGTTGCCGGGGAATCGGCAACTCGAACCCTAGCGCGATCTATCTAGTTTTTTGGACTAACCCTAATTTTTATTATTGCATATACCCTTGTTTTCTTGTTTGTGTCCTTGAAAGCAGGTGGAAAAAGCTAGACACCAAACTTGGGCTTCGAGAAGTCCACAACCCGCTCCAACAAACTTCGACAATCGATGACAAGACGATCGAGGAGTTCTCGACATCAACATCGAAAACCCTAGATCCACTTCGACAAGATGCGAATAACATCAAGTTTCGCTCTTTAGTGGTAGGTGCTAACTTTTGTTAGTGGCCCAGCATCCGCTATCGAGTCCCCACTCCCAAGAAAAAAAAAGTTGATAAACAAGGTATGCCGCCATGTCAATTAGTTTTAAAGACTAATGGTTTTGGGAAGATTTGTTTGCTCAAGCAATAGGTATGAAGCATGTCCGAAAAGAAAATCATGCGATTGGATCATCATCATCTATGAAGTGTCGCTGTTGTGATGAGTTTTTCGTCCAAGATCAGATATGTGCCATGAGGAAATAATAGATTATTATGAAGTTCCGTCAAGTCTTCTTTCCAACGCATCAAAAATTATTAATTTTGGAGATCGGTGTGAAGAGTTATGGAAAGATCTTTCAACGCTGCGCGTTCTGAAATCTCTCGGGACGAAGCGTAGCGCCGGAGTAAAACAAGCATAACTTTTTCATCCGAGGTCCAATTTGGGTAAATGACCACTTGTTGGAAACATGATTTGATACACCTCACAATGAGCTTGGAGTTTGGTACATGTTCTGCACTGGACAAAGGAGCAATTCAACGAAGAAAGGTGCAGCAGCAAACAACGGAGAAAGTGATGACGATGTCAAAGGATGATTGGAAAGCCGAGTGCACAAAAGATGATTATTTGAAGTTGACCAAAGCTGGAGGCAACAAGATTAGAAGAATCATGACACCACCTATCTTCTCCAGTGGGATGCTCGATATACTTCTAGTCGAGTGATGCTATCAAGAAATAAAACCGCTCAGATCATCAACACAAAGCACGGGAGCCTCCACTAATCCCGATACCTTGGGTAAAGCAAGAATCATGGAGAAGACACATCATTGAAGCCATGCTATGTGCTGGTAAATCAATGGTGATGACCTTGAAGCCAAGGACGAACGACAAGACGCTCCAAAGACCTCATGATTGAGATCATTGACATCTTCGGATGAATTCACAAGAAGATACTATTCTCATCAATATTCTGCTCGACCTCAAAAGAAAATTGCAGTATATTTTTGGATATTCAAAAGCTCCACGAAGTTCCAATTCCAACGAATCAAGAATGAAGTCAATCGAAGTTTCCCACAAGAAGTTATGGCCAAAACATCAAAAGTCGTGCACTCTGAAATTTTCTGGACAGCACGCAGCGCTAAAGTAAAACGGTCATAACTCTCTCGTTTGGACTCCGTTTAAAACGAGTGACCACTCGTTGGAAATGTAATTTCATAAACTTTTCAATAGATCTATATTTTGGTATATGTTCTGTTGAGTGTACAGGAGAGATTCTACGAAGAAGAGGCAGGAGCAACGCGATGAGAACAAGATAGAAAAGATGACGATGACAACAATGAAGAGGAGCTTGGGCGATGTTTTCATCAAGCGTACATGATAAAATTTAGAGGCTTGGAGCAGAGGAAGAACCCCAATGACATTGGCAAATGAAGGCACAAGCGGTCGACCTTAGACAAATGAAGATGTTGCAAACAAACCACGACGGATTACAAGAGCGCAACATTCAACATATGGAGACGTGAGAAGCAAACCACGACGGACCACGAAGGATGCATCAAGATGACATCTCGCACAAAGCACCACGACTCCAATGAGTATGAAAAAGCTCCGAGGCTAAGGTATACAATGAATTCTCAAGCTTCTATTGGTTTTGTTGATAATCTTTAAAAATCTCATGCTCGAACCAATAGTCGGAATGAAAGTTTAAATTCTATGCCTTGTTCTTTTCATGATGATAGGCTAGAGTTTCTTTAGAATGTTGATTTCATGCTTGAAGAACCTCTGCCTAATGATGAGCTCCGCGCTATGCAAGAAACACATGCTGCATTTAATTACACCATGCCTTGTTGATGAAATTTAATTGAGGATGTGATTATGTTGCATATGTTTACAAATAATTGCAAATCTCGATCTTGCTTTGCGCTTGGTCAAGCTCATGACCCTAAAAGAGCACATGTCGGGAGAAGCCCCGAATTTCACTAACCATGCAGGACATGAAACTCAAATGATGAGGAGGGAAACTGTGCCCAAAATTTTGAACACCATCATCAACATATTCAAGTTTCAAGGACGGACGTCGCTAAGCCTCATCAATTTTGTGCACAAGTCCAGAGATTTACAATGCAAGAAAGTTGAATGTTCAGGATCTCCATCAAGTCCTCGGTTCAACGCATCCATGATCGATACAATTGAAGACCCACGGGAGGAGCTATGTCTCAAACATCGGAGATGCACGTGCTGAAATCAGCACGGGGCAGATTGCAGTGACGGGGAAAAATGGGCATAACTCCCTTAATTGGAATGCGTTTTGGGCAAATGAAGACTTGTTGGAAAGAATATTTCGTGCACCTTGCATTGGATCAGTTGTTTAGAGCAATTCCCTATCTGGACAGAGAGGAAAATCCGTGAAAAGAAAGGTAGCGACGAAGGACAACAAAGAAGGAGGTGACCATGATGTGAGAGACGATTGGGCAAGCTTTCCATTAAGCGTAATTGATCATGTCCAACATGGGAAGTGGAATAAGAGCTGCATGGAACACCTTCACCTCTTGCATGAAGGACCATGGCTTCGCATCAATGAGAAGGTATGTAAGAAAGTCGAGCTCTATGACTCTAAATGAAGCGCTTTGCGGGAGGCAACCCGATCTTTTATTTTATATATATTAATATGACCGTCTACATTGCACTCTTTAATCGGAATATCAAGTAACATTGTACCATTGCTCTAATAAAAAAACCACAACTTCATGTTGTTCATTCTAAATGTTATTGAGGGAGCACTTTGTTATTTGATCTTGGAAAACTTGTAGACCTTTTTGTGTGCCTATTAGTGTTTAGAGTCTTTTTCTTTGTGTCTTTTTAGAGAGATTTATGAAGCATTGCACCACCCTTTGATTCTAAACTTGTGGCTAGTTAACTTAGGCTAACTTTTTGTTTTGTTTTAGATCACCTCATCATGTCATATCATTTTGTTCACCCACCCCGTGTTGCATTGCATACCATGTTGTTCGTCTCACCCTTGCATTGCATTGCATGTTGCATTTAAAAAAAAACCTTTTCTAAAAACATTGACTAGCCTCGCTTTTGAGATCCTAAAACCCTTAGGAAAACCACTCATAGAGCAATCCTAAAACCATAAGGTATGTTTTTCATTCAAAAAAAAAATCTAACTTTTGTTTCTCTCTAGTTTTTTTTTGAAACCACCTTAGATAGAATTTCTATACCCAACACTCTCTCTCTTCAAAATTTTTGTTTTAAGCCAAAAATATAGGAAACCCATAAACCTACTTCTAAAACCTTGTTAGCTCGGTTTCTTGATCCTTTTTCGATAAATAACCTTTTCATTGACAAAAGCCTCACTTCTTATGAAGTGCCGCGAAGATTTTTTGTCACTATTAGCAATTGTTTTTGAATAAGCTAGTTGCGGAACAACATCGAAAAGTCCTTTCAACCTTGCTAACACTTGTTTTTGCTAACTTTGCATTTACATTTTGCATCCACCTCATTGTCCTCACTTTCATTTTGTTAGCTTGATCTTTCGGAAGAACTTTATTGATGAAAGCTTTCATATCCATGTTAATGCTTGACGTGAGCATTTTCCTTTTTGCAATCTTGCGTAAACATGGTGTTTAGACATGATTGAAGACCATCATCATTCAGTTTTATAAACCAAGCTATGAGGTTGCATTTGGTTGGTTTATAAGCTTTGCAATGCGCTTTATTTTTTCTTGTGCTATGAAGGCCTATTGATCTTGGGATAGACATGGTGTTTTGACCTTGGTTAAATAAGTCTTTGTGTCTATGGAGAAGTTCGGCAATCTAGTTGTAAACATGGTGTTTAGAACTAGGTGTAAACATTGTCTTTGTTTATATACCTTCCTCTCATTTGTATTTACACTAGCACACACGTACACTCACTAGTTTCGCTAAGCTAACTTTGCCACAAATTGAGATCTTAGGAATGGTAGGTTTGTTGGCATTTGTTTCTACTCCCGACCGTCACCCCGGGGGTAGTGTGTGTTTAAAATGTTTTGCAGGTATGAAGAAGCGCTCCCATGAGTTCAAGACCAAAAGAATTTCAATCAAGATCGTCAACATCGTCGAAACCCGAGAAGGACGTAGCTGTTTTCATCAATTGGAGAACATGTTCAGAGCTGTACAAGAAGCAAAAAGTTGATATTCAGAAGCTCCATCAAAATTCCATTCCAACGCATTCAAGATCAATGAATTTGAAGACCCGTACAAGGAGATGTAGCAAGAACATTGGATGTTGCGCGTTCTGAAATTCGTCGGGACAGATTGCAGCGCTGGGATAAAATGGACACAACTCTCTTGTTCGGAATCAATTTTGGGAGAATAAGGACTCTTTGGAAAGGAAAATTTGTGCACTTCGCAATGGAGCAATGTTTCAGTACAGGTTCTGTTCTGGAAATTGAAAGAAAAATTTGTGAAGATGAGGCAGCAATGAGACAACGAGGAATTGAAGGAGGTGACGACAATGAGAAGCAAAGATTGGGACCATGACTTAGTACAAGAAGAAGTTGAAGGAAATTGAGGCAACAAAGGTGAAGACACATTGAAGATGATATTCATACACATGAGGGAAGAACTTCAAGAATTGCAAGATGGTCCATCTTCTCCTTCCACGCCTAGCATCATGCTAAGCATGGGGGAGGATTTCGTGGACAAAGAAGAAAGATCTCATGGAGTAAGATAATCACGGTTGCCACAAGATGCTCATGATTCTTCTTCCATGCTTAGCACAATGCTTAAGTATGGGGGAGGCCGCGCTACACTTCATTACGAGCATCGAGAAGGACGGTAATTCTTCCTCAACTCTCTCTTTTTCTAAATGCTTGTACATATATGCCTTCAACCATAGATGCAACCTTTGTATATATCTCTCAACCTATCACATGACTTCTAGGAGGACAACCTAGTTTTGTTTTTGTTTTCAATAAGTGTAGGATCACCATCACTTTGAGCTCACCACATTGATACATTTTGGCAATGCCTTATGCTTATGGAAAAATGATGAAAGTTGCTGCTTTGTTTTACCTACGCTATGTTGTATATGACTTGACCATTTGCTCTCAATTAAATGGAATTAAAATGATTAAATACCGGCTCTTTTATTTGTGGAGGTTAAATGACTAAATTTTAAACCCAATGTTGCTCTTGATTTAAGTCTACCGATGACCTTACACCTTGTGTTATTTAATTTGAAAACTTATTTCCTATGCTATCTACATTTGTGAATCTCTTGCAAAGTTCTACCTACCAAAGCCTATACACACATATTCTTTCATGATGAAACCTTTAGATTGCAAACTTATATTTTGATGAGTTGGATTAAGATTGATTTCTTTGGTACGAGACTAAGAAGCTGGTCATTCCGTTCTTTTTGTGTAACCTCCTTTTTGCTAGCCTATTTATCCATGCATTGTGAGTTTCTACTTTGGGAATTTTACAAACCTCGCTGGATATCCACCCTAAACCAAAAATATCTTTTTGTGATTACCTCCTTGACCACAACCCAATTTGAGTATGGATTATCATTTCGACGGAATCAAAAGAATCAAGGGCACCATATAAAGAAAAGTTTTGGGAGATAAGGCTCCCCGGAGATACTTTGATGCCTAATAGAATCGCGACTTGGCTTTGGGTTTGCTTTGCTCTTGCATGGTTTACCTAGAGTACATCAACTATCGTGTTCTTGTTGTTCGTTACCGATTATCCTCGTGTAGTGACAGTATGCGGGAGGGAAAGGTTTTAATCCTGGAACACACCTTCAAGCGGTTTTACGAATAAGAAGGTGAATTTGAGATACTTACCCTAGCTAGTTGGTTCTCCCACTATTCATACTCGAGGACGAGCATTCGTTCAAGCATGGGGGGATGGCTGGGTAAGTATTCTATGTTATCAAAAGTTCTAAGGAGCAAAAAGAAAGAAAAAAAAATGAAAAAAGGGAGAAAAGAAAAGAAAAAAAAGAGAAGAATAAAATGCTCCTTAGTTCTTTTTGGTTTCATTAATTTTCCAAGTTACTTTGAAGAATTATTCCATACTCAAATCTTCCAACCACTTGTGTCTCGGGATCATCCATTTGCCACTTGCACATGTCCACCTATCTAAATATGTGTGTTTCATCTTTCCCCCTCTCCAACATTATTTTCCAATGGCCTTTTTGACTAGTCTCGGTAATCCCATTAGATCTCTCTCTTAGTTTGATAATATTTCAAGTATAATGTTTTGCTAGGATTGTTTTTACCTACCAAGCTCCACATAAGCATTCCACTTTTATATATGAGTAGAATAGGTTGAAAACAATCTAATGTAGGCTTGAGCGACTTGATGAGATGAGTATTTCCATGATCTTTTGCAAGAGAACCTCACTTATGTTTGATATGCATTCTTTTGAAAACTCTTCACGATGAAATAAGGTAAAGGTTTGAAGTTCGCTTAAGTTTGAGAGCATTGCATTTATTTATTATTGTGGCTTGTTCTTTAATTGCTAGTCTATCTTCCATAATGAAAAAGTAGCCGGTCACAATATGAACTTAAATGCTAAATACTTGAGAGAGCAATATGTCTTGTTATGTATGACTAAGTGCAGAGAGGACATTGAGGGGCAACGCTGATTTCTTTATAAGCAAAGCTCCTGGACTTACTCGAGGACGAGCAAGGTTTAAGCACGGGGGGAATGTTGGCGCTCTTTAAGTACCTATTTTATCCCTTGTTTATCCTTGATAATGGCATGAATTCAATATCAAAATCACTAACCGTCCTAACCCCGGCCTAATTATTGGTCATTTTCACATATGCACATATATTTTAGAGGAACTTCGTTTTTGCAGGTTTTTGGCCTATTTTGGAGCATGAAATGACGAGGCCCATGATCGAGCGCTAACACGGAGAAAGATGAAGGCCAAAGCCCAAAGGAAGGACCAAAGCCCATGTTGATTGGAAGCACATTCATGCACATCTATCCTCCAAGAGAGCCCAAAGGACCAAGCCCACGAAGATGAGATCAAGATACTTCGGGATTAAGCAAAGCAAATGACGATTTAAGGAAGGATTCCCTATCATATCCTTTCCTCGAAGATATCTCCAAGATAACGACGTCCAAAGGGGTGCAATTGTGAAGGACAGAAACTCTAGAAGATGCGAGGAGTCTACACGTGAAAAATGAGACCGAGGCGAGCCCGAAAAGGTGTAGGCCGGCCGGCCTAGGCCTATGGGGCCGGCCGGCCCAGCCCGTTTTCGAGTCGGTTTGCCTTCCCCTTCGACCGGTGGCTTCCTCGGCTTATAAATAGCTCGCACCTTATTCAACTCGAAGCATCCATCCAACCAAAACTCGATGAAAACCTAGGGCCAAGACCGGAGGGAGACGACGGCCGCCGTAAGTCTTCGAAGTTGTCTAGGAGATGGCTTAGGCCATCCCTAGCCGCCATGGCCTCCCTGCGTGGTTGTGTCATGGTGCAGTTCATGAGCTAGTTGGAGTCGTCAATGGTGTATATGCGGTGGTGGCGATCCAAACAAATCTATTATGTGAGTAATGTCTTCATGTCATCCGATCTATTTAGCGATCATGTCTCTCCTCTTTCGATTTCGTTCTTGCTTTGGGTGCGCTTATTCCTAGATCTATTCTCGAGATAGATTGCATGGTGTGTTCTTGTAGCTATGGTGGCTAGGAGTTCATACCGGATCTACCCAAAGGGGGTTCGACTTGCTTCAGGGTATCCCGTTGAAAAGGGGGGCGTCGTGACAGGCCGTCTCCACAGAGTAGGTTGGGTATCGAGGGATCGGATTGGAGGTTTTGATTTAAAGACGCTTTGGATGAGATGCATGTTGAGTTTACTCGTTTAGCTAGAACTACAACTAGAATGCGTGTGATAGGTTTAGTCATGCCTTCGGTCATGCTTTATCCTTACCGATGTTCATGGATGAGATCAACCTTCGTACATCACTCATATTTATAAAAGGTTCACCTTTTATATGCAATTAATGCTTCATGTTAGGATAGATCCGTTAGATTAGATGGAAAACCCTAGTAAGTTCATTGTCGATCCACGGATTGATAAACCTTGGGGGAATACTCTAAGGGAAAAGCTACCACGAACCGTGCGCTTGCGGTATACAAATCGGGGGCATTAGTGAACGTCAACACCGATAACGAAGCATCAGCAGGCCGTGAAGAGGATCATCCGCTATGTTGCGGGGACTCTCGACCACGGTCTCCACTACCCGAGGTGCCCTGGGGCGGCACACTTCGTCGGGTACAGCGACAGCGACCACGCTGGCGACATCGACACCAGCAAGAGTACGAGCGGGATCCTCTTCTTCCTCGGCGAGTGCCCCATTAGCTGGCAGTCGATCAAGTAGCAGGTGGTGGCCTTGTCCAGCTGCGAGGCCGAGTACATAGCGGCCTCCACCGCGTCGACTCAGGCGCTCTGGCTCACTCGACTGCTTGGTGATCTACTCGGCAGAGACACTGGAGCAGTGCAGCTCAGGGTGGATAGCAAGTCCGCTCTGGCCTTGGCGAAGAACCCCGTTTTCCACGAACGGAGCAAGCACATCCGGGTGAGGTATCACTTCATCCGAGGCTGCTTGGAGGAAGGATGCATCAAGGCGAGCTACATCAACACCAAGGATCAGCTTGCGGATCTGCTCACCAAGCCCCTTGGGAGGATCAAGTTCCTTGAGCTTTGCTCCAGGACTGGGATGGTCCAATCTTCCCACAAGACGACGCACAAGACTTAGGGGGAGAATGATGGATAAGTCTTTGCTGTTGGTCTTTGTGGTCCCTTGTACCCCTGCAGCATCTTGTAGTCCTTAGCATCTTGGACTGCAGCATCTTGGACTGCAGGACAACAGTTAGTGTCCTCTCTAGGACAGCAGTTAGTGTCCTCTCTAGGACAACGGTTAGACTAGTGTTAGACTAGCATTATTGGCTTCGTTTGCTGCCCAGCAGCCTGCTGTATATATATGTGGCCACCCCTCCCGTTGGAAGGCATGGCATTGTGAGTGTGAATGAAGAAAAAACCCAGAAAACTTCCCCAACTTGAGTATCATCCTCTCAGCTCAATGAGAGTGAAAATTGAGCTTCTAACACGTACTCCTCGGAGTACTCCCCCGCGAGCCCTAGCCCACCATGCTACCGTGTGGTCGGGGTCAAGGTCGGTGCGGGGAAGGTGCAGTGCCCACCCTTGGATCGTGGCGAGGTGGAGTCAGTGGACTCCGTACTAGACTCAGTGTTGTGCTTCATCAAGCCACCACCGATATGTGTCCCTCCAGAGATCCACGACTACACTAACAACGATGACGATGAGGAGCCGGAGGGCTCCGACATTGCTGCCCTCCGTTAGCATCTTGCCGCACTGCGGCTACGCCTCAACAACATGGATGAGCGTGTGGCCAAGTTAGAGATTGATCGGATGGAGCTAGGGGATAGGGTGGATACCCTTCGTAAGGCCGTTTGTTCCAAGATCAAATGCCTTGCGAAGGCGACCGGGAATGAGGATCTCTATAGAACCCTGGACCCGAAGTAGGGTGCTGTTTTTTTCCTTCCAAATTTGTTTTTTAATTTATTTCACTCAATTATAATCAGCAGCACCTATTTTTGAATTCAATAAAATAAAAAGAGTTTTGTTTCTCCCTTGTGTCACTTGTGGTTGGTGCACATTTGTGTGCCAACCACACCCCTGTTCTCACACTTTACCAAATGCACATAAATTTTGAATGAGAAGAACGTTGCCAAGCTTCCAGAGAAGTTTGAGTAAATTTGGAGCCGAACTCAAGCCGGGCGGCCTACACCAAGCCGGCCGGCCTACTAATTTTGCCAAAACGACCAAGGCAAGTTTTGTCAAGAACCTGAAGCTGAGCCTGCATGACTGAGAAATGGACCCTGTGGTCTGGCCACAGGTGTAGGCCTACCGACCTCTCCTAGGCCGGCCGGCCCCACTTGTCGGCCAAACCCCGAGCTGCTTCGCTTGATGACGGTTTGCAACCTCTTTTCCCCCTTTCTTTCTGATTTTTGTTCAAACTCGTTCTGAATAAATTCATCTGAAATTGTGAATGGAAAACCTAGAAAGAGATGAGATCTTTTCATGAGTATCCAGTCCTTGTTAAGTTTTGTTTCTTGTGCAATTACCTAAGTGCCTTTGGAACTCCTGATTAGGCTCACTTGATCTTTTGCCTATTGATCTTTATGATATAATGACATGAGAGCCATGTTTGTTCCCAATTCAAGGTCTTGGAAGAATTTTATTTTGAAAAAAAAAACAAGGCAATCCTCATGCTCAACTTTACCAAAGTCCCATCCAAAGCCATATAAATATACATATAGTTCGAACCTATAGCTATTCTCTTCATTTTGAGCTTGTTCAAACATCAGTGCCTCTTGAGTATGTTTTGATCATTCATTCACTTGGGTCATTCACGTACACGATTATCATCCAAAAGTCCATCAACTGTGGTCTTAGATCAGCTCTTCATCCCCCTGAAAAAGAAGAAAAAGAATGAACGACATTCATGCTAGTTCAGTAAAAAAAGAGAGAGAGGGGAAAGATGAAAGATGCTTGAGTTCAAAACCACCAAGGGTCATGTATCTCTACACACTCTTCACTTGACTTGAGTTCATGAATGGCACAACGACTTAGAGACATAGTGTTTGAACTTGCAAAATAAATGTTGAAGATATGCAACCATCCCTACCTTGAGCTCTACATATTGCCTTTATAGGTAGGAGAGGCTTCATAAAAAATCTTGGTGAGGATCAAACCAGATGAGTGACTGGCCTGAGCAATGAAGAGTGTGCCTTGATTTCTGAAAATCATGAAAACCTTCCAAGTACTGCGAAACAGGACTTGTCATGACCTTCATTGTTTTATTCTGAGGATCAACAAGTGAACATGACGGTGTTAGCCACCTGGAATCTAAGGTATGAAGGGAAAGCTTTGAAATAATTTTTATGCATACATGAACTCATGAACCCTTGAGTTTGCTTGATCCCCAGGATCTATGTGTACACATTTTTCTCAGGACATGATGAGGACATCAACACCAACGATACATCCATGCCGACACAAGTACCTATTGCTGGTCCTATTACTCGCGCTCCTATTGCTGGTCTTATTACTCGCGCTCGTGCTCATCAACTTAATCATCAGGTGAGTTCACATTTGAGTTCATGTGCATCAAATTTAGACCATGGAGACGCGTGCACTCTTATTTTGCTTAGGAACCAAGGAGACGACCGAAAGGGAAATGGATTCGCGCAGGCTGGATTCGGATTGCAGAACAACACCAACTTGTGATGGTCACCACGGTCGCATACGAACTCGGATTGGGGCGTTCAAGTACTTCGTGGAAAGCTTAAGAAGTCTTCTCTCAAATGGATCTGGATTCATATCAATATCTGTTACGAGTCAGCCGAAATCGTGGAGTTAATAAAAGTCCTTTTCTGCCCACGGTGCTGCGTCGCCCTATTTTGGCCCCATGGGCCGTGTATCAAGTTGAGTCCATTACAGGCGCGTCCTAGGGTTGGAGTATGATCCTAACACCCCTGTGGTCATCCTCCCACGTCCTTATACCCCTTAGCCGCTGCCAAGAACAGATTGGGTTTTGTTTAGATCAAGTTTAGCCTTTGCTAATTGCTTGTAAGCGCGCGTGCTGGTCCAGCCGCCCGTCTTTGAGTCTTCGGAACCCGACTTCATTTGTGATTGAGTTTGAGATTGAAACCTTTTGTTCCCATCTAGTAAATTCAGTACTTGTTTGATACTTGTCCTTGCTAGTTCTTCGTTTGCTCGCAGGACAGGTGCCCTAGTGGCCGGGTGACGCGCTCCACAAGATCGCGGCAGCCATAGGAGGTGGTGTCTAGGTTGCTAAGGCGTAACATCCTTTGGAAGGTTGTAGTCGGGTCATGAACGTCGTCTCCTCTAATCAAGTTATCCCCATTGCTTTTCATTGAAAGATCGGGCGCAAACCCTAGCGGGTTCACATCAGAACGAGCAAAGTCTAGGTGTGGGGGTGTGTTGGCAGTCGATTTCGATGATTTCTAACACCAACATTCCTTTGGATTTCATACTTTTAAGGCCATAATCATACAAAATTCATGTACACTGACAAGTTCCACAAGTTTTGGAGAGCATTTGAATGCAGGAACAACATATCCAAAATTGAGCCAAAACGGAAGAAATTCCAGGTCGGCCGGATGACCTATCACCCGTGGAATTTTGTCATGAAACTTTGCAAGGATGATCCTAAGCACAAGTCCAAGCCATTCTAGGGGTGTTTCATGCAAGAGTTAAACCCAAGACCGAAAGGCTTGAGCCAAGACAAGTTGGGTCCACCTGTAGTGACAAATCACAAAATCAAGACCCCAACCGACTTGAGGAGCAATGTGCAACCATCTATCAACGTGTCGGTGCACCGGAGGGACGAGATGCTTTAGATCCAGGCCGACCGGCCTCCAAACCGTCAGCATTGGTCCCAAGCAACTACCAACCACCTCCAGGAGCTAATCCAAGACGTCCGCCAGAAGTCGGTGACACGTGGCCAGGATCCCCAGGCCAGCAAGCCTAGAGGAGGCCGACCGGCCCCATATGTCATCCTCTCGTCTTCAATCTTCGCGTGGAAGCCAAACAGAGTGTGGACTTTGCGTACAATCTAAGCTCTGGCCAAGTATCGACATCAAAGCACTATAAATAGAGCTCCACCCCTTCACTCTCAGCACACCATCCATTGGAGAAGAAGAAGAGTTCGATAGTTCACTTCCTTAGTGTAGAATAGGGAGTGTATGAGGTGAGAGCTTTGGCGAAAACCAAGCTAAAGGAGCGGAGCCGAGTTTCTCGGCCTTACTCCATATTTTGTATCCATCTTGGAGGAATATATCTTTTGAGTATGTTCCTCGTCTCAACTTCAGTTTCTCACTAGTTTTACTTTTTACTTTAGTTACTTGTTTAGTTACTTTCTTTGATCAGCGGGATCCTGAGTTTGTGTATGTAGCAAGTTCTACTTATTTGAGGTTGCTTTCTGCCTAAGTAGTTGCCGACTGTCATTGGACTCCCTTCTCACCCCAGTCTGAGGCTTCTCTGAGGCCGCCAAAGCAGATAGGGTTAGTAACTAGCATGTTATCTGGGTAAATTAGTAGGGTATCTGAAGTCAACCCCTCTTTCCTCTTACCTCTTCTTTCCTAGTGGGTCCGGTTGAGTAGTTTTAGACCTAGTTGCGCCTTACCATTCCTTGGATTCGATATCTTAGATATACTCTCTAGTGAAAGCTACATTCGGTCTCTATGCGCTTGCGGGGTAATTCATTTAGGCTAAAGAGTGCCAACAGTGCGGCAAGTTTTAAATCCATTGAGAAATAGATTGCCTTGGTGTAGGAGCCGCCCACGACTTCTATGGCTATAGAGTAATAGCGAAGCCATTGCAGTGGGGCTTGCTTGCCGTCGTATTCGGTGATCACGATTGGCTTAAAGTCCTTGGGGTACTGGTGCAGGTCGATCCTGTGAGTAAAAGCCAGGAAGCGGTCACTGTCATCGGGGGTGCGGAAGCCCTCCTCCACAACACGTTCCTCCTGCCTAGTGTTGATGATGTTCTAGGCGTCGTGGGCGATGTTGATGATTTGCCATCAGCAGAGGGGAGGTTAAGAAGCGGGTCTTGGTGACCTTGGCCATCGAAGGGGTCGCCTCCTAGCCTCTTCCTGGGCCTTTCGCCTGGTGTCCGACTAGCTTGAGGTTTGTCGTGGTGTGCAAACCCACAGCCGGGTGGCGTAATGCACCCGCCTAAACCAAGAGGGTGAGTACTCGGGGGTTAGCTAGGATTAGCCCAATCTCAGTGAAAGAACGCGATGAACATAGCAGGTTTAGAGTGGTTCGGGCCGCCGGAGCGTAATACACTACGTCCACTGTGTGTTGTATTGCTTGCACTCTAAAGAGGTTGAGAGTCTTGGTGTGTCTAGTGCTGAGTCCAAAGAGTGTCTAGAGAGTCCGTCCCCCGTGTGCAACGAGCGCCCCCCTTTTTATATCTCAAGGGAGGCGCGTACATGGCCGTTGAGTCCCCGACAGGTGGGCCTAATGATGTAGTATAAAATGACACACTGTACAGACATTATGGCATTGCAGGCGACGGAGATCTTATTCCTGGATTTCCTTGCCCTGCCTGTGGGAATATGATGAAACGGCGCCAGGGTGTAGCTTGCGGCGTTGCCTACAGCGTAGCTGAACGGGCCGTGTAGCTTGCGACGTAGGCGATATGATGAAAAGGTGCCGTGCCGTCGTATCCATTTAATGCGGCAGACGGGCTCTGCACGGATGTGGCGCATGCGGCTGCACTGTGTACCTCGGTAATATGTGGTCTACAGTGAGGCCTGACAAAGCTGCCCCGCGTGCCGCGGCGGCAGAGCACGCCTCAACCACCCGCATTGAATGCGGTGGGTGGGCGAGTCTTCCAGCGGACCCCTATGGGGGGTCCGAGCCCTCGGCTGTTGGCTCGGAGCTTCCCCTCCTCAGGGACACGTGGCATCACCGGACCCGTCCCAGAGCGGGGAGCGGGTCCGGGGCCATTGGCTCGGTGAGGTATGAGCCTGACCCGTGGGGCCCGGCCACTCCGCCCCTTATGGTGTAGTTACGGATGACTACGCGAGTCCTGCCTTGCTGCAGTAGGAGTGGGTATCCCTGCTACAGGGTACCGACAGTGGCCCCGGGCCCATCTCGGGAGAGGTGACGAACCCGCAGGTCGGGCCACTACTGTGATTTGGCTCTACATAACTTGAAGCCTCTAGCGTTAGACTATGCATACTGCAGGAGTCTTTTCTGGCTTTGACCATCCATCGGGTTTTTCGCTGCCTCATCACATCACCACGGCTTACTGACTCGTGGCCCCCACATACAATGGTACACCTAGTCACGCGAGCGACGCTCGGCATTGCTGCGGCCAGGGTAAATGGAATTTTTACCACCAGTGCATTTCCCAAAAAGCCTAGTCATGCCAGCGCTTTGTGCATGCACGTCAGCTCAGCTTCCGCCTCGCTTCGCGCGCGGGCGACGGTTCAGATCCCGCCTTTTCACACCTTTGTTTGTTACCCGCCCTCCCTGACAGGCGGGCCTAGGCCCCCTTGTCATGGACTGGGTGGCTAACACTAGGCGTGAGCGTCGCTTGGCTTCCAGCGATGGTTTCGGGGCGCGCCTGATGGGTCAGGCTTCATAAAGGGCCGAACCGCATACCGCGGTTACTTTTCCGCATTCGCCTTCTTCCTTCCAAACCTTTGCGCCCCTTTGCCTTCGAGCATCCTCGCCCCTTGCTCTTCTACGTAGATTGCTCCTCGCCTCCATAGCGAGATGGCGTCCCTCGTTCATCCCCGTTGTTTCCAAACCGAGGAGGAACTGAACACGGTGCACCGCCTGCTTGGGTGGAGTCCACATGAGACTGCCTGGGGGATTTGAGCAGGCTCGGTTCCCCTCGGCAATCTGCGCGCCGGGAAATTTGTGCTGTTTATTTCTAACATTTCCATCGGCTTGGGGCTGCCGATCTCTTCGTTCTTCCTACTGCTGCTGGAGGATTTCGGCCTCCAGCTCCAGCATCTCACGCCCCACTCCATCCTCCTGACGTCAATCTTCGTCCACTTGTGCGAGAAGTTCATGGGGGTGCGGCCCTGCGTCATCCTCTTCCGCCACTTCTTCGTCCTGGTGAAGTCCGGGAAGGGCAAGGATGAAGTGGGGGCATACTACTTCCAGACGAGGAGCGATTTGCGGACGCCCTACATCCCCGGGCTTACTGGCGGGAAGTGGGAGGATTGGCACAAGGAGTGGGTAATCACCACCACCGAAGCCAATGAGCGCCTCGTCATGCCGACCGGGGGGCCCGCCTTCGGCCGCCAGTCGTGGAGGGCCAAGCCGTCCATGCCGTCGGAGTTCGACTCCGTGCTGGGCAAGATCAGGGCTCTAGCAGAGAGCGGCCTCACATCCCTGCACGTGCTCGGGGACTTCCTGAAGCGCCGGATCGCCCCTTTGACGCAGCGGCCGCGTCATGCCTGGAACTTCACCGGGCCCCAAGACTGCAG
Organism: Panicum virgatum; assembly: GCF_016808335.1. Classification (NCBI taxonomy): domain Eukaryota; kingdom Viridiplantae; phylum Streptophyta; class Magnoliopsida; order Poales; family Poaceae; genus Panicum; species Panicum virgatum. Next base: position 35,534,562 of record NC_053138.1, on the reverse strand, counting down.
CAGGACCCACCGCGGGGTGGACAGCGATCTGACCCAAGCAGCCCTGGAGGTCCTGGTGCGGGCGGTGACGGGGGAGATCTTCATCCCGGAGCACCTGATCCTTCCTCAGGGTGTCGTTTCTCTCTGCGAGGACTCACGCCTGAGGACTGCGGTGCTGGCCACTCTACCGACCCTCGACGACGGTGGGCTAGCAGCATGCCAAACTGGAGGCGACCCAGGCCGTGGGATCCGGATCCCTGGTGCGTCCGGGGAACAGGCCGTGCCGAGCGCCGCGGGGTCTGGCCCTTCTGCCAAGGGCAAGTAGGCCGTGGCTGGTAGCTCCGCCACGACTGGTCCTAGCCAGGCCCGGAGCAGCTCCGGCGCATCGCCGGAGGAAGCGAGCCGACGCAGGTTGCACCGCGGCGATGGGACCCCAGTTATGGAGCCCGTCGCAAAGCGTCAGAGGACCGCAGAGGACGCGGGCCAGGGTAGCTCCCGGGCCCCCGGCTCTCGCGGGACCCCTGGAATAACCGCGCCGCCACCACCACCGCCGGGAGGTGCCTCCCTCCGGCAGCAACAGCAGCAGCAGCAGCAGCCACAAGATGCGCCTCCGCCGCTGCCACGGCAGCCACCACCACCGCCGGGAGGTGCCTCTCCCCGGCAGCAGCAGCAGCAGACACCACCCCCGCCACCACTAGGGCAGCAGCAGCCACGAGGTGCGCCTCCGCCGCCGCCTCGGGAGCAGCAGTAGCCACCACCACCACCACCACCAGGGCAGCAGCAGCAGCAGCCTCCACCACCACCGCCACCACTAGGGCAGCAGCAGCAGCAGCAGAAGCAGTCGCCCAGCCTCCGTGGACGCTGGAGACCCGACGCTTCAGGATAAGTGTTCTTTCGTGCACTCCCCTTATTCTCGGTGCTTCGCTTTTTGCTGAAGGGTTTCTTCTCTTTGTTTGCCAGGGCCTCTCGCCCAAGCAGCTCTTCCACCGCCACTGGCTCGTCAGTGGGGGTCCAGGCGACCGGCGCCTCAGCGGCATCGGCGGAAGCGATGGCGGATGTGGGGAGCTCTGGTGCGGCGACTTCTGCTAACCCGATGGTGCCTAACGCGGCGGCGGTGGATGCGCCAGTGCCAGGCGCAGCAACGCCCGATGCGGTGGCCCCCGAGGCCCCGGCTATGGCGGCAGTCGCACCGACACCGGGCTTGGCGACGGCGAGCACAGCAGTAGCGGGCGTAGCCACGGCGAGCACCTCGGTACCCGAGGTCCCGATGTCTGTGCCGGATGTCCCCATCCCCAGCTCCGAACCTGCAGCAAAGGAGGAGCTGGAGGTTTTCTCTGGTAGGCGGCTCTTGCAGGGTCCCCCAGAGGAGGATGCGGTTCCCCTCTGTAACACCCGGTTTATAAAAGAACATAAACCGAGCAATCATATACGTGCCAGGATCAAGTCACACGTATATACAATAGAATGAACAGTATATCATAGCACATATCACGTAAAAAGACATAATAAAGCGAATACGAATGTTATTTATTACATTAATGACAAAATGTCTGATACAGCGGAAGCGAAGTACAAAATACGATAAAACTCTCCGAAGCTGAAGCAGGGCGCCACAGGGACGTCGACTGGGAGACGAAGCACCTAGAAGTCCTCGTAGTCCTGGTAGCGCTGGACGAACTCCCTCGTGTCGGCAGGAACTGAGCAGCAGTAGCGTAGCCAAGAGGAAAAAGTAGAGAAGAGGCAAGAGTGAGTACACAACTTGTACTCAACAAGTATAACACAAACTATGAGGCTCTAGGCTGGCTGACTCAACTGCATTAGCTTTTAAGTGTTGGCAAAATTTTATTAAAGCTATTTACTACGAGTTGATGAATTACCATTAACCCAGTTACATAGTAATTAATCAGAATTAATTAAGAAACTACTGAGAACCAAACCGAAACCAAGCCACCAAGGTAAACCCCGAGAAGCACCTCCCTCGTCGGAAGGAGATAACTTCACTAATCAAAAGGAGGATCTGGGCCGCTCATAACCGTGAGCACGGCTAGTATACCAGTTTTACACTCTGCAGAGGTTGCACATCTTTACCCACAAGTCGTGAGCTACGCCAGTTGTTCATCACACTTCCTTAGGTGAGATGGCCAGCGACTCACTACGAGGCCTTTAAAAAGAATCTCGTTGGTAAGGCGTAACCGCGAGAGTTAGGTCGGCGACGATGGGGCCCACCTCCGGGGGTACAAGCACAGGAGCGCAATCCAAGCACAGACCAAGCCGGAGGAGCAGGGACCATTGAAGCTTACTACTCTTGCCCCGCAGGTAAGTTACTCCAAACCAAAAAGATCTAATTATTACGCCAAGTCTATCCCATTCTAGCCTTGTGGTAGCGCTGTTGTCCCAGGTTGTCGCTCTATGAACCGGTCCTTATGGAGAGTGGCCAACCAAGCACTAAGCACCGTGCTGGCCCCCTAAACCATGTTTCTAACAAAAGCCAATTTTAACGAGAAGTGAGCCACTCAAGCCACACAGAGTGCCACTCTCAGAATTAAATTCAAGTAAACCATTAATCAATTTAATTAAAAGGACCAGAGTGTGTTATAGCGCAGCAACCTAGCACAACTAACCAAAATGCAACCCAAAGGCATATATAAAGGATATAAAGTGGCTAGGAAATCCTTAAAGGCATACAGTATTAAAATGCAGTATGGAAATGTATTTAAAAGTGATGGGTTGTTCATGTTATACTTGCCTTCCTCGTACTGCTCCTGCTGCTGCTCAAAGTGCTCGGAAGACGGCTGCTCCGGGTACTGGTACTGGGGCTCCTCAACTGGATCAGCGTCTACTCACGAACACATGGCCAAAACAATGCACAACAATAAGCATACAAGCAAACTCTAACAAAAAGCTAAAGAACAGTACATCAATACATAAAAACAGCGCACTAAACTACTCTAATACTGTTCTACATGTTACAACGATCGCGTGGATATAAAGAACGCTAAAAACAGAGCTAAAACGCATAAACCAGGCCTAAAACAAGATTTAGGGGCTTCTTTGTAAGAAAACTGAAGTTTCAGGGGCTTTTCTGCTAAAACCGAGGGCCTAAACATAAATACTGGAAAGATCCAGGGGCTAACACGTGAAAAAGCCAGGGGTGGACGGCGGGTTCGAAACTGGGAAAACCCAGGGGCCTAACTGCTAAAAACTGGGCCTCAGGGTAAATATTTTTGAAAAGGGTCGGACCGCGGGTTGAATCTGAAAGACCCCAGGGTCTCTTTAGCAAATAGGCCAGGGCGAAGGGGTACGCGCCGATCTGGATCGTCGGATCTGGATCTGAGGGCTAGGATCTAATCCGGGCACGATCTAATCTAGATCGTCCATTGGAGATCGGGCGGCTCAGGGCGTTTGGGCGCGCGGGCGGCGGCGGGGCACGCCGGAGTTCGGTTTTCTGCGGCGGCGGCTCGCCGGAGACGCCCAATCCGGCGCTCCGGGGGTCAAAACCGAGCAGGCTTGGGTCGGGGAGGATCTACGCGTTATGCGTGATCCACCCGTGGCCTTTACTGGGCTCGGGGAGGTCTGTGGCGGAGGGCGCACCGGCGATGGCGGGTCAGCGCGGCGGAGGCTCGCCGGCGCGAGTGCGCTGGGCGACGCCAGGGGCTATAGGCTACGGCAAAAGGCGCAAAAGGGAGCAGGGGATCAAAACGTGCTCACCTAAGCCCGGGATTGAGCAGCGAAGGCGCGCAGAGGCGTCGACGTCGGGGCTCAGCGGCGGCGATGGCGTGGTGGTCGCGGACGGGGTGGACGCGGGGGCGCTCCAGCTTCTGGGATCCACGGGCAGCTTCGGGGAGTTCCTGCGGGGGCCTCACGGGGGTCAGGGCGGTCGGGGAACCACTGGAGGCAGGGAAACGCCGCGACGCAGAGGCTCACCGGCGGCGAGGTCGGATCGAAATCCCGGCGCAGGGCGTGGCGCAAACTCGGAGCTGAGGCTTCCAGGAGTGCCACGGGGTCTTGGCGATGCTGCGGCGCAGTTAGCAGGGGACCGGGGTATGGCGGGGCGGCGAGGCCGCGGCGGAGCAGGGGCTCTGCGCGGCGGAGCTGCGCGAGCGGGCGGAGCTAGGGCTTCGTGCGGCTGCGGCAGGGCGAGGTGGGGTGCGGGAGAGGGCCAGGGCGCGTTTAAGAAGGGTTGGCCGGGGATCTCGGCGTGCGCGCGGGGGAAAGAGATCCCCGGTGATCTCGCCGGCCGTTTCGGCGCGGTTGCGTGGAGCCGGGAAGGGAAGGAGAGAGGAGGTGCTGACGGGTGGGGCCGCTCGGTCAGTGGCGGGAGGCGACGCGCGGGGCGAGTCGCTGGGCTGGGCGAGTGGGGGTGACGCGGGCGCAGGCCGGGATGGAACCGGGCCGAGTGAGAGCGGGCGACGCGGGCCGTGCGGGGTGCGGGCTGAGCGCTGGGCCGCGCGCTTGGGCCGAGCGAACTGGGCCGCGGGGAAAGTGGGCCGGGGGAGAGGGTTGGACTGGGCTGAGGTGGGTTTGGGGTTTGCTGGGTTTGGGTTTGGGCTGGGTTAAGGGTTTGGGTTTTCTTTTTCCTACTCTTCTCCTTTCTAAATCTAATTCAAACAAAGTTTGAATTCAAATTTGAATTTGAATTCAAACCACACTCAAATAAAATTATGCACCAGCATGAATGCAACAAAAATTTAAACCTATGATAAATTTTAATTAATTAAGGAACAAAAATTAGATTAAATGCCAACTAAACACAATAAACCTTAGAAAATTTAACTAAAGCCAATTAATTTATTAATAAATACTGAAATTTAAAATTAGGGTGTTACACCCTCCCCCAGGTGCTGTCCGGGTCCGGTGGACGATCGAAGAGGCGACCTCTACCGCCGAGGCGGCATTCCGACGGGAGTGGGCGGCTCTAGAGAGCGAGCGTCAGCGCCTCGGTGACTGGCATATCCGCCTGGTGGAGCGCACAAAGGCCGAAGCCTCCCGTACCGCCGTCGCCCGGTCCGAGCTTGAGGCCGACCTTGAGTCCTACAGGAAAGGGCTCCGGAAGGTGTTCGACCAGGAGTTTGCGGCGTCGAGACGGGAGAAGGCCCTGGCATTGCGGGAGGAGGCTATCGCCAAGGAGGAGGCCAACCTTGCAGCCCAGCGATCCGAGTTCGAGTCTCGCAGCCAGGGACTCGAGGTCCGCAAGCTGGAGCTCGACAAACTCTCCGAGTCCCTGCACCAATGGCGCCAAGAGCTGCAGGAGACCGCCAGCCAGCAGGCTGTCGCCGAGATAGAGCTCGAGGGGGAGAGGAAGTCCCTTGCCCGTCGGGAATCCCTCACCACCAGCATGGAGCAGGCCCTTGCGTACCAGCGCGAGAGTCTTAAGACCCTGAAGGAGTCAGCGACGCGGAAGGAGGCCTCGCTTCAGGAGAAGGCCCGCCAGCTGGAGGCGGCTGAAGAGGCACTGGATGCCCCAGTGCAGGAGGCGGTCCAGGAGGCAGTCCAGAAGCTGCAGGAGGACCAGCGCATGGAGGCCCAGCGAATCATCGACTGGGCGAGCGAAGTAAGCTCAGCTCTAGTGCCACTTGGGATAAGTCCAATCCAAGTGGCGGAGCCGCCAGCTTCGATTGCTGACGCCCTCCTAGTGCTGAACTCTACTTCAGATAGACTCCGGTGCCTGGAGCCGATCCTTGCTGGCCGTCTTGAAGCAGAGGGCCGCGAGCTATGCCAGATGGTGGCGGAGTACATTCTGACCTGCCTCCGGAGCCACGACCCAGCCATCTCACTAGCCCCCGTTGTCGATGGTCCAGTGGCGGAGACGGAGGCCACCACTCGAGAAAGCGTGCAAGATGTCGTCGACTTCGTAGCCGCTTATTTCAAGCGGAAACCTGCAGATTCCTGAGCTAGACCATCACAGCAGGCGTACTTTTGTTTTTTGTGTTATGTAAAAATATTGTACTTGTTGAAACTTTAATAGAAGAAAATTTCAACTTAGCTGTGTGTCAATTGCTCTGGTTTGCGGTATGCAGCACCCCGGCGCCCTGGCCCCCTGGTAGATAGGTTCAGTTGTTAGGACTTATCTGCCATCGGAGCCGAAGAAGACACTCCGGACCCCCGTATGAGGTTGAGCAAGCGTCCTTGGGCATAGGTGTAGCATAAATTGCAAGTCGAACGAGCGACTTATTTCCTGTATAGCAGAAAAAACTACAGAGAGGAAAATCAAACTCGCTGGGATGGTAGTAATGATACTGCAACTTAGCTATTTGATGCATGCAGAATCGATCCTTGGTGTCTGGCTCAAAGCGAACGATCCGGGCCCCTTGGGAGACATGCTCAGTTGTTTTGAGTCTGTCTACCACTGAGACTGGACCTCAATCTGCATGAAGCCTTAAAGCGGATACCGGGACCCCCTGGTAGGTAGCTCAATGGTTTGAGGCCAGTTACCACCAGTCTAGGCCTAACCTGTGTACCACTCAACGTCAAAGCTTAGTAGCAGGCCCGCGGGACTTATTCTGGACCGGCCCCCAAGCTAGTATGAGGTCCGGGGCTCCGGATACGCAGGTCCAGGCAGCTCAATGCTTGTTACAGAGTGGTGGAGTGTGTAGGCTTAGGGTGCAGAACCAGGCTAAGGCGCTACACAGGGCTCCGGACCACTCCAGGAAACAAACACGACTTTACCGGACCTGGCTCCAACATTCCAGACCCCTCCCTAGCAATAGGTGAGGTCATTCTGTCGTACTCGATCCTTTGAGATATGGAACTGGACCTGCCGTGTAGGACTTAGGAAGCAAACCCTTGATCTAGAACGAGGTCCGGGCCCCTAATTACCCAGCTCCGGGTACTAGAGCATTCGTTACATGGTGGTGGAGTGTGTAGGCTTTGGGTATGGAACCGGCTAAGTGGCTACACAGGTCTCCGGACCACCCCGGGAAACAAGCACCCCCTCTCCAGAGCAGGTCCCTAGGGGTCCAGACCCCTCTCCCAGCAGCAAGGGGGTCCGGATCTGTACGGCAGTCCGGCAACTCAATACAGATCTTAGCTGTAGCGATAAGAGTGAAAGTCCGCACGGGGGTTAGAAAGGCAAAAGCTCGAGAATCGAAATGCGAAATAAGATTTTGACACAAAGACAGAACTGGGGGCAAATCTTTCCTTTGCAACTTGATATACATGGCTTGCGCGATGGATGCCAGAGGCCGGGGTTATGAGGGCAGACCTCTACCGCTCTGGGCCGCGCGATAATGCTAGCCGATGGTGCGATGGATGCCAGAGGCCGGGTTTATGAGGGCGGACCCCCACTGCTCTGGGCCGCACGCTAATTCTATCTTATTACAAAGGAAAAATTCATTTTCCTGCTCTGTCTAAGTGTAAAACTTACGCAGATGTTCTATGTTCCATGGGTTGGGTAGCGGCACCCCATCTTCTGTGGCAAGGCGAACGCATCCGGGCTGGCATACTTTTGTAACCTTGAAGGGACCCTCCCAGCTGGGGGAGAGTTTGTAGAGCCCTGCTCATTTATGAATCCGCCTTTGGATGAGGTCCCCAGCCCGGAGCTCCCTACTGTGCACGAACCGTTGATGATAGCGCTTGAGCGCCTGGTTGTAGCGTGCATTTTGGATTGCTGCTCGCCACCTTCATTCGTCAACGAAGTCCACATCGTCACGCCGCAGCTGTTCCTGCATGGATTCGTCAAAAGCCTGGACTCGTGGTGAGCCCAGGTGAATTTCCGGGGGAAGGCATGCTTCAGCCCCGTAGACCAGGAAGAATGGGGTCTCCCCGGTGGCTCGGCTGGGTGTGGTCCGGTTGCCCCATAGTACGCACGGAAGCTCATCAACCCATTTGGCACCATGCTTCTTCAAGCAGTTATAGGTGCGGGTCTTGAGTCCCCTGAGGATCTCTGCATTCGCTCTCTCGACCTGTCCATTGTTGCGGGGATGTGCCACGGACGCAAAGCATAGCTAGATGCCGATGTCCTCGCAGTACTCTTGGAAGAGCCTACTTTTGAATTGGGCCTCGTTGTCCGCGATGATGCGGTTTGGGACACCAAATCTGCACACAATGGACTTGAGGAATGCGACTGCTGATTTTTTGGTGATGTTCGCCACAGGGGTAACCTCCGGCCATTTTGTGAATTTGTCAATGGCGACGTAGAGGAACCGGTACCCGCCGACGGCCCGGGGGAACGGCCCCAGGATATCCACGCCCCATACGGCGAATGGCCATGAGGGCGGGATCATTGGCAGAGCTTGAGCCGGTGTGTGTATTTGCTTTGCATGGAACTGGCATGCTTTGCAGGACTTTACCAGCTCAGCCGCATCCTGGAGTGCTATTGGCCAGTAGAAGCCATGCCGAAAGGCCTTACCAACAAGCGTGCGAGATGAGGAATGACTTCCACACTCGCCTCCATGGATCTCCGCGAGCAACTCGCGGCCCTCTTTCTGGGAAATGCACCGCATGAGGATACCATTGACGCCACGGCGGTAGAGATCCCCTTCTACCACCGCGTAGCGTTTAGCCAATCGTACTATGCGCTCAGCGGACACATCGTCATCAGGAAGGATATTGTCTTTTAGGTAGTCCCGAATCTCAGAGATCCATGCATCGGGACCTCCCTGAGCAGGTGGGAGTGGCTCTATGAGGTCTCCAGGATCCTCAACAGAGCACACAACCCAGGGCGGGCACCACAGATGGAATGCCGCCGAGACCGCTAGCTTCGAGGTGCTAGCTTGATCCCCTTCACCCAGTTCGACAGGCTGGGCGGTAGGTCTCCGCAACCGTCTTTCGAAGACGCCCTCGGGCACGGATGCCGAGGTAGATGCTCTCGCGGAGAGATCATCTACTGCTGAGTTGAATTCGCGGGGAACATGTTGCAGTTCCAAGGCGTCGAAGTCCTTCTCGAGCTTCCTCACGTGAATGAGGTAGGCCGCGAGCTGGGGATTGTTGCAGCTGCAATCCCCCAGACCTGCTTGATGATTAGCTAAGAATCTCCCTTCACCAGGAGCTGCCGGACCCCCAGAGACAGGGCTTGTGTCAGGCCAAAGATCAAAGCTTTGTACTCCGCCATGTTGTTGGTGACCTTGAACTCAAGGTGCACCATGTACTTCAGCTGATCTCCATTTGGGTCGATGAGGACCACACCAGCTCTAGCCCACTGCTTGCGGACGGACCCGTCGAAGAAGAGTGTCCAGTGGGTCTCGGTGAAGACTGGTGTCCTGACTTCCGGCTCCGGGGGTCCGGCGTTGAGATCCGGACCCCTAGAATTGCTTGGGGAAGGAGTCCATTCTGCTATGAAATCAGCCAGAATTTGGCTTTTGACTGCATGGCAGGGCTGGAAGTCCAGCTGGAACTCAGCCAACTCTGTTGCCCACTTGGCGATGTTGCCCGTGGCGTTGGAGTTGTGCAGGATCGCTCTCAGCGGGTAAAAGGTCACTACGACAACTCTGTGTGCCTAAAAATAGTGGCGCAGTTTCCTGGACGCAATAAGTATGGCATAGATATGTTTATGCGTCTCAAGATACCTGGCCTTTGCCACGTGAAGGTCTTCGCTGACATAGTAGACTGGCTTCTGGATGGTCCGGACCCTGGCCACCGGGTCTGGCTCGCCCTTATCCACCACGTCAGGTCCTTGGGCCCCCAGCGGTTCTGGGTTCCCAGTGGGTCGAGGCACCTCTGAACCCCCTTGTGCGGGGTTCGGACCTTCAGACAGAGGAGTGGTTGCCGGACCCCCATGTCCGTGGCCCGGCACACCATCCTTGGCTGGAGGGACCCTGGTGTCGCCCTGGCGAACTTGCTCCGTCCTCTCGGCGACCAGCACCATGCTGACTACCTCTGCAGACGCAGCAAGATACAAAAACAACGTCTCACCTGGCTCTGGAGCCACCAATACTGGCAGTGAGGTGATGTGCTGCTTCAGCTCCTGGAAGGCTTGTTCAGCCTCTTCGGTCCAAGAGAATGGACCGGACCTCCTCAATAGCTTGAAGAAGGGGAGGGCCTTCTCAGCCAGCCTCGATATGAAGCGGCTAAGAGCGGCCAGAGATCCAGTAAGCTTCTGGACGTCCTTGATGCGGCCAGGAGGCCTCATCGCCTCGATCGCCTTGATCTTGGCTGGGTTTGCCTTGATGCCTCGATGTGAGACCAGGAAACCCAGCAGTTTCCCTGCCGAGACGCCGAAAATGCACTTCTCGGGATTCAGCTTCATGCGCGTGGCGCGCAGTCGGTCGAAGACGAGGGACAGGTCCTCAACTAGTGTTAACCCTACCTTAGTCTTGACCACAATGTCATCGACATACACCTCAACAATATCTCTAATTAGATTACAGAAAGTTTTGTTCATAGCTCGTACAAACGTGGGTAAAGCATTCCGCGGACCATATGGCATGACAATATAGCAATAAAGTCCATCCACTGTTACAAAAGCAGTATGTTTCCTATCCTCTCTAGACATTTGAATCTGATGGAAACCAGAGTAAGCATCTAGGAAAGACAAAAGGTCACACCCGGAGGTGGAGTCCACAATCTGATCGATATGTGGAAGAGGATAGGGGTCTCTAGGACATGCCTTGTTGAGGCTGGTGTAGTCGATGCACATCCGAAGCTTCCCGTTGGCCTTTGGGACGACGACCGGGTTGGCCAACCACTCGGGGTGGTAGACCTCCTCGATGAAGCCAGCGTGTAGCAGCTTGCGTACTTCTTCACGGATTAAGTTCTGCTGCTCCACAGACTGCTTCCGAGGTTTCTGGCGTACCGGCGTGGCGTCGGGGTAGATCCTCAGATGGTGCTCGATCACTTCCCTGGGGATCCCGGGCATCAGTGACAGTTCCCAGGCGAACACGTCCACATTTGCCAGGAGGAAAGTGATGAGCGCGTCTTCCTATTTCTCCTCCAGGTTTCACGCGATGCGGGTGGTCCTGGAGGAGTCCGCTCCGATCTACACGGTCTTCACGGGAACATTGTCCGAGTCAGACGGTTGAACCTTAGGTGCCTTTGCAGGCGCCCTGGCTCGCGAGGTGGATGGGTCCTCCTCGGAACGTGCAGCCTCTGCCGCGAGAGCATGTAGTTTCTCAACTGCAGCGACGGCAGCGGTGCGGTCACCCCGCACGGTGAGGACACCGGCGGGGGAAGGCATCTTCAGGACCAAATACCCGTAATGGGTGTTGGCGCTCCTTAAGTACCCGTTTTATCCCTTGTTTATCCTTGATAATGGCATGAATTCAATATCAAAATCACTAACCGTCCTAACCCCGGCCTAATTATTGGTCATTTTCACATATGCACATATATTTTGGAGGAACTTCATTTTTGCAGGTTTTTGGCCTATTTTGGAGCATGAAATGACGAGGCCCGTGATCGAGCGCTAACACGGAGAAAGACGAAGGCCAAAGCCCAAAGGAAGGACCAAAGCCCATGTTGATTCGAAGCCCATTCATGCACATCCATCCTCCAAGAGAGCCCAAAGGACCGAGCCCACGAAGATGAGATCAAGATACTTCGGGATTAAGCAAAGCAAATAAAGATTTAAGGAAGGATTCCCTATCCTATCCTTTCCTCGAAGATATCTCCAAGATAACGACGTCAAAAGGGGTGCAATCGTGAAGGACATAAACTCTAGAAGATGCGAGGAGTCTGCACGCGAAAAATGAGACCGAGGCGAGCCCGAAACAGGGTAGGCCGGCCGGCCTAGGCCCATGGGGCCGGCCGGCCCAGCCTGTTTTCAAGGCGGTTTGGCCTCCCCTTCGACCGGTGGCTTCCTCGGCTTATAAATAGCTCGCACCTTATTCATCTCGAGGTATCCATCCACCCAGAACTCGACGAAAACCTAGGGCCAAGACCGGAGGGAGACGACAGCCGCCGCAAGTCTTCGAAGTTGTCTAGGAGATGGCTTAGACCGCCCCTAGCCGCCATGGCCTCCCTGCGAGGTTGTGCCATGGTGGAGTTCATGAGCTAGTTGGAGTCGTCAATGGTATGTACTCGGTGGTGACGATCCAAATGAATCTATTATGTGAGTAATGATAATCATGTCTTCCGAATCTATTAGCGATCATGTTCTCTCTTTCGATTTCGTTCTTTTCTTTGGGTTTGCTTCATCTTAGATCTATTATCGAGATAGATCGCTTAGCATGATCTTGTAGTCATGGTGGCTAGAGGTTCAGGGTGGAACTACCAAAGGGGGTTCGACTTGCTTCAGGGTATTTCGTTCAAAAGGGGGCGTCATGACAGGCCGTCTCCACAGAGTAGACGGAGTATCGAGGGATCGGATTTGAGATTTTGAGTTTAAAGATGCTTTTGATTGAGATGCATGATTTATTTGCTCATTAGCTTGAACTACAACTAGATGACGATAGGCCTAGTCATGTATTTGGTTTTGCTATGATTAAGCCTATGTTCATGGATGAGATCAACCTTTACACATCACTCATATCTGTCAAAGGTTTACCCTTTATATGCAATCAATGCTTCATGTCAGGATAGATCCGTTAGATTAGATGGAAAACCTTAGGTAGTTCTTTGTCAATCCACGGATTGATAAACCTTGGGGGAATACTCTAAGGGAAAAGCTACACGAACCGTGCGCCTGCGTTATACAAAGCGGGGCGCTAAGGAGCGTCAACAAGCTTTTCTGGCGCCGTTGCCGGGATCGGCAACACGAACCCTAGGGCGATCTATCTAGTTTTTGGACTAACCCTAATTTTATTATTGCATATATCCTGTATTTCTTGTTTGTGTCCATGAATGCAAGTAAAACCCTAGACACAAAGCGATTGAGAAGTTCTCAATGTCCGTACTTTGACAAGTCCAATCTCACTCAAGCAAGTTGATGGTTACGTGAAGACCCGCTCTTTAGTGGTAGGTGCTAACTTTTGTTAGTGGCCCAGCATCCGCTATCGAGTCTCCACTCCCCAAAGCAAAAGATGATAAATAAGGTACGCCGCCATGTCAATTGATTTTAAAGACTAATGTTTTTGGGAAAAACTGTTTGTTCAAGCAATAGGTATGAAGCATGCCCGCGAAGTAAATTATGCGATCGGATCATCATCATCTCCAAAGTGTTACTGTTGTAATAAGTTTTTCGTCCAGATCAGAGAATTACCATGAGAAAATAATAGATTATTTTGAAGCTCCATAAAGTCTACTTTCCAACGCATCAAGAATTATGAATTTTGGAAATCGGTGTGAAGAGTTATGGTAAAATCTTTCAACGCTGCGCGTTCTGAAATGTCTCGGGACAGAGCGTAGTGCCGGAGTAAAACGATCATAACTTCTTCATCCGGAGTCCGTTTGGGATCAATGACCACTTTTTGGAAAGGTAATTTCATAAGGCTTTCCATGGAGTAGAATTTTGGTACATGTTCTGTGCAGGATGATCAAGGAATTCAACGAAGAAGAGGCAGCAACAAACAATGGAGAAAGTGATGACGATATCGCAAGATGTTTGGAGAACCTTGTGCACAAAAGTTGATGATTTGAAGTTGACCAACGCTAGAGGCAACAAGATTAGAGGAACCATGTGCCACCCATCTTCTCCATGGGATGCTCAAGAAGTTTCTAGTCGAGTGCAATCAAAGAAAGAGACCGCTCTGATCATCGACACAAAGCACGGGAGCCTCCTTCGATCCTGATACCTTAGGCAAAGCAAGAACCATGGAGACAGATCATTGCAGCCATGCTACTCGCTGGTGAATCAATGGTGATGACCTTGAAGCCAAGGATGCACAACAAGACGCTCCGAAGACCACAAGATCAAGATCATCGACATCTTCGGATCGATTCGTAAGAAGTCATTGTTATCATCAATATTATGCTCAACCTCAGAAGCAAATAGCAGCATATTTTTGGATATTCAAAAGCTCCACGAAGTTCTCATCCCAACGAATCAAGAACCAAGTCAATCGGAGATTCCTACAAGCGGGGCCCAAAACATTGAAGGTTGTGCACTTTGGAAATTTCTGGACAGCACGTAGCGCCAAAAGTGAAACGGGCATAACTCCCTCGTTTGGACTCCGTTTAAAGCGAATGACCACTCGTTGGAAAGGTAATTTCATAAAAATTTCAATAGATCTATATTTTGGTATATGTTCTGTTGAGTATACAGGAGAGATTCTACGAAGAAGAGGCAGGAGCAACGCGATGAGAACAAGATAGAGAAGATGACGATGATAACAATGAAGGCGAGCTTGGGCGATGTTTTCATCAAGCGTATATGATAAAATTTAGAGGCTTGGAGCAGAGGAAGAACCCCAATGACATTGGCAAATGAAGGCACAAGCGGTCGACCTTCGACAAACGAAGATGTTGCAAACAAACCACGACGGATTACAAGAGCGCAACATTCAACACATGGAGACGTGAGAAGCAAATCACGATGGACCACGTGGAGTGCATCAAGATGACATCTCGCACAAAGCACCACGACTCCAATGAGTATGAAAAAGCTCCGAGGCTAAGGTATACAGTGAATTCTCAAGTTTCTATTGGTTTTGTTGATAATCATTAAAAATCTCATGCTCGAACCAATAGTTGGAATGAAAGTTTAAATTCTATGCCTTGTTCTTTTCATGATGATAGGCTAGAGTTTCTTGAGAAGGTTGATTTCATGCTTAAAGAACCTCTGCCTAATAATGAGCTCTGCGCTATGCAAGAAACACATGCTGCATTTAATTACACCATGCCTTGTTGATGAAATTTAATTGAGGATGTTATTATGTTGCATATGTTTACAAATAATTGCAAATCTCGATCTTGCTTTGCGCTTGGTCAAGCTCATGACCCTAAAAGAGCACATGTCGGGAGAAGCCCCGAATTTCACTAACCATGTAGGACATGAAACTCAAATGATGAGGAGGGAAACTGTGCCCAAAATTTTGAACACCATCATCAACATCTTCAAGTTTCAAGAACGGACGCCGCTAAGCCTCATCAATTTTGTGCACAAGTCCAGAGATTTACAATGCAAGAAAGTTGAATATTCAGGATCTCCATCAAGTCCTCGGTTCAACGCATCCATGATCGATACAATTGAAGACCCACGGGAGGAGCTTTGTCTCAAACATCGGAGATGCACGTGCTGAAATCAGCACGGGGTAGATTGCAGTGACGGGGAAAAAGGGACATAACTCCCTCAATTGGAATGCGTTTTGGGCAAATGAAGAATTGTTGGAAAGAAGATTTCGTACACCTTGCATTGGATCAATTTGTCGGTGCAACTCCCAATCTGGATAGAGAACAAAATCCGTGAAAAGAAAGGTAGCGACGAAGGACAACAAAGAAGGAGGTGACGATGATGTGAGAGACGATTGGGCAAGTTTTCCATTAAGCGTGATTGATCATGTCCAACATAGGAAGTGGAATAAGAGCTGCATGGAACACCTTCACCTCTTGCATGAAGGACCATGGCTTCGCATTAATTTGAAGGTAAGAAAGTCGAGCTCTATGACTTTAAATGAAGCGCTTTGCGGGAGGCAACCCGATCTTTTATTTTATATATATATTAATATGACCGTCTACATTGCACTCTTTAATCGGAATATCAAGTAACATTGTACCATTGCTCTAACAAAAACCACAACTTCATGTTGTTCATTCTAAATGTTATTGAGGGAGCACTTTGTTATTTGATATTGGGAAACTTGTAGACCTTTTTGTGTGCCTATTAGTGTTTAGAGTCTTTTTCTTTGTGTCCCTTTTAGAGAGATTTATGAAGCATTGCACCACCCTTTGATTCTAAACTTGTGGCTAGTTAACTTAGGCTAACTTTTTGTTTTGCTTTAGACCACCTCATCATGTCATATCATTTTGTTCACCTACCCCGTGTTGCATTGCATACCATGTTGTTCGTCTCACCCTTGCATTGCATTGCATGTTGCATTTAAAAAAACTTTTTCTAAAAACATTGACTAGCCTCGCTTTTGAGATCCTAAAACCCTTAGGAAAACCACTCATAGAGCAATCCTAAAACCATAAGGTATGTTTTTCATTCAAAAAAATCTAACTTTTGTTTCTCTCTAGTTTTTTTTTGAAACCACCTTAGATAGAATTTCTATACCCAACACTCTCTCTCTTCAAAATTTTTGTTTTAAGCCAAAAATATAGGAAACCCATAAACCTACTTCTAAAACCTTGTTAGCTCGGTTTCTTGATCCTTTTTCGATAAATAACCTTTTCATTGACAAAAGCCTCACTTCTTATGAAGTGCCGCGAAGGTTTTTTGTCACTCTTAGCAATTGTTTTTGAATAAGCTAGTTGCGGAACAACATCGAAAAGTCCTTTCAACCTTGCTAACACTTGTTTTTGCTAACTTTGCATTTGCACTTTGCATTCATTCCATTGTTCATGCCCTCATTTTTTCTAGCTTGGTCTCAATCTTATTGATGTATGCTTTCCTATCCATGTAATGCTTATCATGATAGCATTTACCTTTTGCAATCTTGTGTAAACGTGGTGTTTAGACTTGTTTGCGGACCTCCATCTTTAAGCTCTTTTGACCAAGATAGCAATCCATTTTCCTCTCATTTGCATACACACACCTCCCACTTGCATTCTCATACACCCATTAGGTTTAATTTTCACTAGACTAATTATGCCACAAGTTAAGTATCTTAGGGGATGTTTTTGGTTTGTTGGCAATTGTTTCTACTCCCAACTATCACCTTGGGGGTAGATTGTGCACTTGAATTATTTTGCAGGCATGACAAAGCGTTCCCATAAATTCATGATCAAAGAAGAAATCAAATTCGTCAACATCTCCAAAGTTCGAGAGCAAGCCCCGCTGTTTTCATCAAATTTTGCACATGGACAGAGATGTACAAGGAAGAAAAAGTTGATATTCAGAAGCTCCATGAAATTACCATTCCAACTCATCTAAGATCAATGAATTTGAAGACCCGTACAAGGAGATATGGCAAAAACTTTGGACGCTACGCGTTCTGAAATTCGGAACAGATTGCAGCGCTGGGATAAAATGAACACAACTCTCTTGTTCGGAATCAATTTTGGGCGAATAAGGACTCGTTGGAAAGAAAAATTCGTGCACTTCGCAATGGAGCAATGTTTTAGTACAGGTTCTGTTCTGAAAATTGAAAGAAAAATTCGTGAAGATGAGGCAGCAATGGGACAATGAGGAATTGAAGGAGGCGACGACGATGTGAAACAATGATTGGGACCATGACTTAGTACAAGAAGAAGTTGAAGGAAATTGAGGAAACAAAGGTGAAGACACATTGAAGATGATATTCATATACATGAGGGAAGGACTTCAAGAATTTCAAGATGGTCCATCTTCTCCTTCCACGCCTAGCATCATGCTAAGCATGGGGGAGGATTTCGTGGACAAGGAAGAAAGATCTCATAGAGTAAGATAATCACGGTTGCCACAAGATGCTCATGATTCTTTTTCCATGCTTAGCACAATGCTTAAGTATGGGGGAGGCCGCGCTACACTTCATTACGAGCATCGAGAAGGACGGTAATTCTTCCGCAACTCTCTCTTTTTCTAAATGCTTGTAGATATATGCCTTCAACCATAGATGCAACCTTTGTATATACCTCTCAACCTATCACATGGCTTCTAGGAGGACAACCTAGTTTTGTTTTTGTTTTCAATAAGTGTAGGATCACCATCACTTTGAGCTCACCACATTGATACATTTTGGCAATGCCTTATGCTTATGGAAAAATGATGAAAGTTGCTGCTTTGTTTTACCTATACTATGTTGTATATGACTTGACCATTTGCTCTCAATTAAATGGAATTAAAATGATTAAATACCGGCTCTTTTATTTATGGAGGTTAAATGACTAAATTCTAAACCCACATATTCTATGTTGCTCTTTGATTTAAGTCTACCGATGACCTTACACCTTGTGATTGTTTAATTTAAAAACTTAATTCCTATGCTGTCTACATTTGTGAATCTCTAGCAAAGTTCTACCTACCAAAGCCTATACATACATATTCTTTCATGATGAAACCATTAGATTGCAAACTTATATTTTGATGAGTTGGATTAAGATTGATTTCTTTGGTATGAGACTAAGAAGCTGGTCATTCCGTTTTTTGTGTAACCTTCTTTCTGCTAGCCTATTTATCCATGCATTGTGAGTTTCTACTTCGGGAATTTTACAAACCTCGCTGGATATCCACCCTAAACCAAAAATATCTTTTTGTGATTACCTCCTTGACCACAACCCAATTTGAGTATGGATTATCATTTCGACGGAATCAAAAGAATCAAGGGCACAATATAAAGAAAAATTTTGGGAGACAAGGCTCCCCGGAGATTCAAGCGGTTCTACAAAGAAGAAGGTGAATTTGAGATACTTACCCTAGCTAGTTGGTTCTCCCACTATTCATACTCGAGGACGAGCATTCGTTCAAGCATGGGGGGATGGCTGGGTAAGTATTCTATGCTATCAAAAGTTCTAAGGAGCAAAAAAGAAAAAAAGAAAGAAAGAGAAAAATAGAAAAATGAAAAAAAAAGAAAAGGAAAGAAAAAAAAAGGAGAAAAGAAAAGAAAAATGAAAGAATAAAATGCTCCTTAGTTCTTTTTGGCTTCATTAATTTTCTAAGTTACTTTGAAGAACTATTCCATACTCAAATCTTCCAACCATGTGCAATCCGATAATGAGAACTTCATTTGTGTCTCAGGATCATCCATTTGCCATTTACACATGTCCACCTATCTAAATGTGTGTGTTTCATCTTTCTCCCTCTCCAACATTATTTTCCAATGGCCTTTTTGACTAGTCTCAGTAAATCCAATAGATCTCTCTCTTAGTTTGAAAATATTTCATATATAATGTTTTGCTAGGATTGTTTTTACCTACCAAGCTCCACATAAGCCTTCCACTTTTACATATGAGTAGAATAGGTTGAAGACAATCTAATGTAGGCTTGAGCGACTTGATGAGATGAGTATTTCCATGATCTTTTGCAAGAGAACCTCACTTATGTTTGATATGCATTCTTTTGAAAACTCTTCACGATGAAACAAGGTAAAGGTTTGAAGTTCACTTAAGTTTGAGAGCATTGCATTTATTTATTATTGTGGCTTGTTCTTTAATTGCTAGTCTATCTTCCATAATGAAAAAGTAGCCGGTCACAACATGAACTTAAATGCTAAATACTTGAGAGAGCAATATGTCATGTTATGTATGACTAAGTGCAGAGAGGACATTGAGGGCAACGCTGATTTCTTTATAAGCAAAGCTCCTGGACTTACTCGAGGACGAGCAAGGTTTAAGCATGGGGGAATGTTGGCGCTCCTTAAGTACCTGTTTTATCCCTTGTTTATCCTTGATAATGGCATGAATTCAATATCAAAATCACTAACCGTCCTAACCCCGGCCTAATTATTGGTCATTTTCACATATGCACATATATTTTGGAGGAACTTCGTTTTTGCAGGTTTTTGGCCTATTTTGGAGCATGAAATGACGAGGCCCGTGATCGAGCGCTAACACGGAGAAAGACGAAGGCCAAAGCCCAAAGGAAGGACCAAAGCCCATGTTGATTCGAAGCCCATTCATGCACATCCATCCTCCAAGAGAGCCCAAAGGACCGAGCCCACGAAGATGAGATCAAGATACTTCGGGATTAAGCAAAGCAAATGAAGATTTAAGGAAGGATTCCCTATCCTATCCTTTCCTCGAAGATATCTCCAAGATAACGACGTCAAAAGGGGTGCAATCGTGAAGGACATAAACTCTAGAAAATGCGAGGAGGCTGCACGCGAAAAATGAGACCGAGGCGAGCCCGAAACAGGGTAGGCCGGCCGGCCTAGGCCCATGGGGCCGGCCGGCCCAACCCGTTTTCAAGGCGGTTTGGCCTCCCCTTCGACCGGTGGCTTTCTCGGCTTATAAATAGCTCGCACCTTATTCGTCTCGAGGTATCCATCCACCCAGAACTCGACGAAAACCTAGGGCCAAGACCGGAGGGAGACGACGGCCGCCGCAAGTCTTTGAAGTTGTCTAGGAGATGGCTTAGACCGCCCCTAGCCGCCATGGCCTCCCTGCGAGGTTGTGCCTTGGTGGAGTTCATGAGCTAGTTGGAGTCGTCAATGGTATGTACTCGGTGGTGACGATCCAAACAAATCTATTATGTGAGTAATGATAATCATGTCTTCCGAATCTATTAGCGATCATGTTCTCTCTTCCGATTTCGTTCTTTTCTTTGGGTTTGCTTCATCTTAGATCTATTATCGAGATAGATCGCTTAGCTTGATCTTGTAGTCATGGTGGCTAGAGGTTCATGGCGGAACTACCAAAGGGGGTTCGACTTGCTTCAGTGTATTTCGTTCAAAAGGGGGCATCGTGACAGGCCGTCTCCACAGAGTAGGCGGAGTATCGAGGGATCGGATTGGAGATTTTGAGTTTAAAGATACTTTTGATTGAGATGCATGATTTATTTGCTCGTTAGCTTGAACTACAACTAGATGACGATAGGCCTAGTCATGTCTTTGGTTTTGCTATGATTAAGCCTATGTTCATGGATGAGATCAACATTTACACATCACTCATATCTGTCAAAGGTTTACCCTTTATATGCAATCAATGCTTCATGTTAGGATAGATCCATTAGATTAGATGGAAAACCTTAGGTAGTTCTTTGTCGATCCACGGATTGATAAACCTTGGGGGAATACTCTAATGGAAAAGCTACACGAATTGTGCGCTTGCGGTATATAAATCGGGGCGCTAAGGAGCGTCAACAATGGGCAATGGACATGAACTGGTAGAGAGCCGGCCTGCCAATGATGGCATTGAACGGGAGGTTCACCTCCACAACATCAAACTGGACGCTCTCTGTGCGGAAGTTCTCCTCGATCCCGAACGTGACCGGCAGAGTGATGCTCCCCAGAGGGAACACCGGATGTGGGCCCACTCCGGAGAATGGGCGAGAGGGAGTTAGCATGGACTCCGGGATCTGCAGCTGCTTGAACGCTACATATCTGATGACGTTGAGGCCAGCCCCACTGTCAATCAGCACTTGATAGAGCCTGATGTTGGCTATGACAGGGGCGGTGACTAGAAGTAGTACACCAGCCACGGCAATATTCCCCGGGCAGTCAGATCGCCCAAAAGAGATGGTGGTGTTCCTCCACCTGTGGTGCGGCGCCGCCTTCGGGACCCACGGCTTCACCGAAAGGACCTCTCAGCGAAGGGTCTTCACGTCCCACCGGGAGACAAGCTCCCAGCTTCCGCCGTACATTACGTACAGCTTCTTGCCGCGCTCCTAGATGTCAAAGTCGGATTTGTCGCGGCTGTAAACGCCCTTCAGCTCCCGAGCGGGGGATTGGTACCCCTGCTCCTTCCCCCCCGGCAGCGGTCTCGCTGTCGAAGGCTTTCTCCTTGCCAGACCGCTGGCGAGGAGGGGGTGAGCCGTCCTTGGAGGACTGCTCACGCCGCCCACTAACCCGCTTCACGAGTTTCTGGATCTCACGGTAGTCAGCGGTGCTGTGGCGAGTGGTGGGATGCACTGGGCATGAACCTCTGCTGCCACCTTGCGGGCGCGGGTGTTTGCCATGTGCATTCTGGCCCCCAGCTGCTGCCACAGCAGCTGGTGCCGTTGCTGCAACGACTGGACCGCCGGGATGTGGCTCCCCGCGACCCTGGTTCTTGTTCTTCTTTTTCTTGCCACCGCCCTAGGCGGTAGCCTCGGAGCCACCAGCCTTGGCATCTCCGTCCTGGGAGGCTGAGTGCCATGCGCGCCCCTCAGCGGCCCTGGCACACTTGTCAGCCAGGGAGAAAAGCGTGGTAACGCTTTCCACCTCGTGCGTCGCCAGTTTCTCGAGCATCTTCTCATCACGTACCCCCTGACGGAAAGTAGTAATGATAGATGCGTCAGAGATACGAGAAATGGTACCCCGTACCTTGGTGAAGTGCGAGATGAATGCCCGGAGTGTCTCTCTGGGTTTGTACCTCACAGCGTGGAGGTGAGCCTCCCCACCATGCTGCTGGTACGCACTGGCGAAGTTCGCAGTGAACATCGCACAAAGCTCCTCCCAGGACTGAATCGTCCCAAGAGTGAGGTTCATGAGCCAAGTCCGGGCTGGCCCAGTCAAGGCTACATGAAAGTAGCTCGCCATGATAGCGTCGTTACCACCAGCTGCTGTGATGGCGGTAACGTACATCTGCAGGAATTCCGACGGATTAATGGTACCGTCGTACTTCTCCGGCAGGTGCGGGCGGAACTTGGACGGATATGCCACCGCGCGGAAGTGATCCGCCAGCGCAGCGCAGCCCACCCCAGCTACCGGGGTGCCCGCTTGTATCCGGGTGTTTCCCAGAGGCTTGGGTGCTGCTACATACAAGTCGGCGTTGAGGTTGCGGCCCTCAATGTTGAGGCGGCGTTCTCGCGCCCTTTCCACGGAGATGCGGGCGTCCTCACCCGCGTGCCTGCGGTTGAGCTCTGCCAGCAGGTCTTCTGTTTGTGCACCCCTCACCATGGGGGAGCGCACGGACGCCGACGCACCGCCCTGGCGCCGGTGGTAGGGTACCACTGCATTGCCAGGCGAAGGTCGTTGCCCAGTCCTTGCAGAACTGGGGGAGGCCTGAGCCAGATGGAGGAGACGGTCAACGTCGTCCCGCCACTGCCTCAGGGCGTCTTGCGAGGCTGCAGCAGCCGGAGGGTTGCGGAGCAACTCCCTAGCTACCGCTAGCGCTCCGCCGCTCGCAGCTTGTGAGGGGGCCCTTGACAGGCGCCCTGACTCTTGCCAACGTGCAGTGCGCGCCGCTGCCGACGGTGGCTGCTCCACGGGCACGGTCGCCCCTGGGAGAGGAAGGCAAGAGGCGTGTGGTGCGGATGACGTCACACCCTCCGTCATCTCCACGTCGTCGTCGTGGTGGGAGTGCTCGACCACCCGAACCATGGAGACGAGCAAGAGATGAACTAAGACCAGCTAATACCCCTTCCTGGTGCGCCAAATGTCGTGGTTTGCAAACCCACAGCCGAGTGGCGTAATGCACCCGCCTAAACCCAGAGGGTGAGTACTCGGGGGTTAGCTAGGATTAGCCCAATCTTGGATGAAGAACGCGATGAACACAGCTGGTTTAGAGTGGTTCGGGCCGCCGGAGCGTAATACCCTACGTCCACTGTGTGTTGTATTGCTTGCGCTCTCAAGAGGTTGAGAGCAGGGTTGCTCGGAGTGAAAACCGAGCTGAGTCTAGAGAGAGTCCAGAGAGTCTAGCGTCTGTCCCGGGTCCCCCGTGTGCAACGAGCGCCCCCCTTTTATATCTCAAGGGAGGCGCGTACATGGCCGTTGAGTCCCTGACAGGTGGGCCCAACGATGTAGTATAAAATGACACACTGTACAGATATTATGGCATTGCAGGCGATGGAGATCTTATTCCTGAATTTCCTTGCCTTGCCTGTGGGAATATGATGAAACGGCGCCAGGGTGTAGCTTGCGGCGTTGCCTGTAGCATAGCTGAATGGGCAGTGTAGCTTGCGGCGTAGGCGATATGATGAAAAGGTGCCGTGCCGTCGTAACCATTTAATGCGGCAGACGGGCTCTGCGCGGATGCGGCGCATGCTGCTGCACTGTGTACCTCGGTAATATGCGGTCTACAGTGAGGCCTGACAAAGCTGCCCCGCGTGCCACGGCAGCAGAGCATGCCTCAACCACCCGCATTGAATGCGGTGGATGGGCGAGTCTTCCAGCGGAAGACTCGTGCCCGCGGGACACGTGGCGCCCCCGGACCCCCCCCCCCCCCCCCCCCCCCGGCGGTATGTTGGTTCTACGCGTGTGGGATGTCCGGACGGACGCGGGGAGGTCCCGGACCCCTATGGGGGGTCCCAGCCCTCGGCTGTTGGCTCGGAGCTTCCCCTCCTCAGGGACACGTGGCATCACCGGACCCGTCCCAGAGCGGGGAGCGGGTCCGAGGCCATTGGCTCGGTGAGGTAAGAGCCTGACCCATGGGGCCCAGCCGCTCCGCCCCTTGTGGCGTAGTTACGGATGACTACGCGAGTCCTTCCTTGCTGCAGTAGGAGTGGGTATCCCTGCTACAGGGTACCGACAAGGTTGGTCTACAGCAGGCCTGTCGCTACCTTCTTGCTCCCGACTGGCCGGACATGCCGATAGGATCGGGTTTTGCTAGTTTAGTTGTATGTATGCGCGCTGAGCTAGTCGGAGGGCTCTCGACGCCTTCAGGCATTATATGCTGCGGGAGTGGGATTGTAGCTTCTGTGATGTTGGCCAACGGAGTACGAAATCTGTGATTGCCAAGTCGCTCCATGGCAATCCTTCTATGTTCAGCACGCTTGGTGTTCTTGTTCCTTCGCCATTCTCGCTCGTCGTTGTCCTCACTGCTAGTGTCAGTCGTGTCCTCATCTATGGAGATGTCTTTGGGGAGCTCATTCTCACACTGATCTCCCATGTCTGCCATGTTACCCATGTACACCTACTGATCAGGTATGTGCTTGCCGATGCTTGAATCCACCAGCTTAGTGTCTCCCCCCCTTCCTCATTGTTGGGGGAGAGAGGACTGCCTTCCTGGAGCAGGAGTTCTAAGGGAGTAGTAGTACTTACTTTCTGCAGTTAGCTGAAAGCTAGTACCGAAGCCCGGTCGCAGGATACCACCGACGTCTTTCTTCTAAGCAAAAATGGACCAACATGCTTTCACCGGTCACCACCAACATATGCAAAACTCCAAGGTGAAGGGCCTTTTTAGGAGCACTCCGCTCCAATAATTTTAGCTCTATTCTAGAAAAAATGTCCAAACACAATCATCTGCTCCACTCCACTCCACTCCACCAAAAAGTAGCTCCACTCCACCAGTTTTCTTGAGGTGCTCCACCAAAACCAAGAGCAGGTGGAGTGGGGGGAAATTACCCACCATGCCATTGGTTAGTGGAAAATAACAGTTGGAGGTTTCTTTTTTCCCCTCGGTCTCCTTGCGCTGCTGCCACTACTACAAAATGGGCCTTCAATACCGGGTAGAAAGGGCCTTAGGTACCAGCTTTCCAACCGGTTCCCCCAAACCGAGACCATTGGCTTCGGTCTAGGACACCGGGTATTTCAATCGGTGCCTTTGTCCACCTTTGGTACCGGTTAGAAAAACCAACCGGTACCTTTGAGGCTGCCACGCTGACGCAAGCGAGCAGCCTCTTTGGTACCAGTTGGTCTTTCCAACCAGTACCAAAGAGTTTTACTCATTCCATTTTATTTATTTTTGTTTATTATTGTTTAATGTTTCAGAATTGCTACGCGTACCTGAGCTCTATAGTACTATACGTCCATTGGTCGTGTTTGAGTTCAAAGAATATTCGAAATTAACTAAAAGTCAAAGGCATACATATAATTAAGTTATTTAGCAATAATAATATATTTACAAATATACAGACAACATGACATCACATTTAGAAATATTTACATATATACAAGTCAGGTATATAGTGCAAGTATTAGGCCCCTCACGACGTCGAAGCGGACACTATTGATGTGACCATCATGGTAGAACTCGCCTCTAGGATCCAGGATCTCCGACAAAATGAACCCTGCGAGCTGCACGCACACGGCGTTAATCCGATCGACATCGTAAACTTTGTCCCTGAATTGACTCATCTATCATTTTTGGAAAAAAGGATAGATATGTTAATTCATCGCGTTAGTATAATTAGGAAAACCTACTTATGAACGATTTGTACATACTCTTTGCCTCTCCATAGTACACCTCCCACATGGAGTTAGAAGGTGCAGGAACTCGCATACGTAGTACCCACACCAATCAGTTCCTTGTCTTTATCTTGCACACTTTAGGAGAAATAAACTAGTTATTCAATATTTGTGTATGCCAATATCGAACAATTGATATTACTTAGAAAAAGGTTCACAACCCAACATACCAGAAATTTCATTCTAACGTTCAGTTCCTCCCTCCATTGACCGGTGCCTTTGTTTTTTTTTTACAAATTGTTTCTGCACCCTGCGCTCAGAATTAAGTTTGATATTGAATAATTGTTTGAAACATAAAAAGGATTTGATTGTGCAAATTGAACTTACCTGTTCAATGGGTCTAAGAAGTGTTGGATTGCCTCCTTTGGAGACCTCAAAGAGTCAAACACTATAAGATTGCCGCTCTCCATGTAAATCCAATGATAACTACATATATAGATACACAAGCATATATACCTGCATTAGACTTAGCATTTATTAAGGAATATAACAGAGGTACGAGTCGACCAAGACTTACCCAAAGTTGTAGGGTATCATTATATTGGATTTGTAATATTGGCGCATCAGAAAACGGTACATGTTTTGACACGTCTCCTTATAATTTTCATTAAGAACTTTCTGGTTGACTAGCAACGACATCATCAAGCCCACCTGATGGTGCCATCCTTCTTTTTGGCATCTTTGAATCTCCATGCTAAATGATAAAATACAAATTATATAGTGCACAAAGATACTTTCATCGCTAGTTAACAAAAAGTATTAATCTAGAGATAAGTGATACTTACATAACCCAAATGATGATAATAGAGACGTTCATGGCTTGTCAACGATATATGTGATGTAGAAGTTCGAAGTCCACCCAGAAGTCGTCCTCCCTGCGGAAGAAATCCTGGTCGCGATATTTGAGTCCAAACATATTCATTTCTTTCTTCGACATCTGACGGTACCATTTATGCAAATTGTACATCTGCGTGCCTTGACTGATCTGCTCCTCGTCAGTGATGAAATGTGTTCCATGCTCGTATGGAACAACAACAACTAGAGCCCTTGGCATATCCTCCGTTCTCCCCTGTACCTGCTCAATCGTTAGTCCTGTTTCGAGAAGAAGTTCTGCCGTGTGTTGGTTTGGCGCCCTCGGCACCACGAGGGGCTCGAGTTCCTTTTGTTGTGTGCCTAGCTAAGGAACGGTCTTTCCACATTTCTTATTTCTCTGCTGGTGGGCCTTTATAAGCATCCGGTTGTAGTCCGAGGGTAGTTTTTTTGGTGGTGGTGGGTTGTTCAAGCATGCGTAAACCGTTGCTTCTGTTTGTGGATCTACTAATTCCCTCTTCTCTGGGACTTTAGGTTTGAAATGATCTGTCACCTCCTTTTGAACTATATCCCTCATTTCCTCGTCGGTCCTCTCGTAAGCCAATTTCTTCTTAGGGCCTATTTTCTTTTCGACCGTTTTCTGCTTCTTGTTTGTGGGTCCAGGTGGTGGGAGGGATGACGTCTTTTTCTTTTCTTTTTCCGGTGCTGGCAGAGTTGGAGTACTCCTGGCCCATTGCCCAGGCGGAGACGGTGCTGAGGGAGGTTTCAGAGAGGGATGCGATCATCATTATTACAATTGGGTGGAGAACAGGGATCCACGGGAGCCGTTGTGTTTCCAATAAGTTTGATGCCGGCCTTGTGCCATAGAATGATCCCGTGGAGTGCATCTCCCAATGACTTCTCTCCATCCCCTGCAATGAAATCAAGCTTGAGATTCTCATTGTCTCTGCTCGTTCCAACTATCTTCTCGACTGTGATGGAGGCATAGCCAGGGGCATCGGTATTCCATGAATGGTACTAGTAGGATTCAGTGGTAGGGCTGACTCATAAGCTACATGAATGGATATATTCTTAGCTCTCACATGTAGCTCACATGTTGTTGGAATGGTGATATCATCCACTGGGTACCTCTCTACCGGTGCTGCCCCAAACAGGGAGTGCTCAGCTGGTACGTCAGGCGTCGCCGTGGATGCACAGCTGTTGTGTCGCTAAGAGGTCAGGCTTATCATAACATCCGGCGGCTACGACCCAGGAATGGCCCTTTTCTGGCTCAGAGCTTGTTGCACTGCCTCATTGACCCTTGCGTCCATCTGTGATTCGAGCAACACAACTTTTTTTGTTCATCTCTTCTTGTGAGGCACAGATTTTCTCATCCTTTTCTGCCTTGCTCTTTTGATGAGTATTGTATGAGCTATCTCCGGCCCAAGCAACTTTCCGTGGACCACGCCGATGTTGCGGGCTCGTCCAGGGTGTTCGGGATTCTTTAACGCCCTGGTCAGCTCATCATTCTCTCTTTGAGGCTGGAACGTTCCTTGTTTAGTCTCATCTATTGCTGTGACCAGATCGCAGGCCATTTCTTGCATATGCTCAGGCACGACTAAAGTTTCATCCATTTGATTCAGCGTCACACCATTAGCAAATAACCACCACTTCGATCTATTCAGCAGTCCCAAGTCGCCGGCCAGATGCCTCTATCCATAAGGTCTTGCTCCGTCTTCTGCCATTTCCTTACTGCCTTCTTACACCCACCCGCCCCAAGGTGGTGGTTGTACTTCTTGTTTCCCGCATTCTTCTTGGCCTGTTCAGATTTTTCTTGCGCTTCCTCAGATAACTTGTATTGTTTGAACTCCTCCTAGTAAGGTTTAACCTGAGCAAGATCGTCCAAGTTTGGTTTCTTATCCTTCTTGACGTAATTGGTAAACAACTTCTTCTTGAATGTTGCAAATGCAAGGGCCATCTTTTTCTAGGTGCATTGCTTCACAAGTTCTTCATCTACTCCTTCAGGAAAAGTGAACATATCCTTTAGTTCTCTCCATAGCATTTCCTTCTAGTGTGGAGGCACGACGTGTTTTTCTTTTGCTGGATTGCTCGATTTTCAGAGTCTTGTGGTGATCGGAATTCTCGCCCGAACAACAACCCCACATTGAGTGACAAACTTGGTGCTAGTAGCCTTTGGTGCACATGGACAACCCTCTGCGTCCACTTCTGTGACGACCTGTCTTCCCTCCAATTTTTTAGTCGGCCGGCGTCTCCCTTTTGACTGGCTCGTCTTCGATCCAGAGGACAACTAAATAAAAGAAAATATATGTTAATCGCAAAACTAATAT
Organism: Panicum virgatum; assembly: GCF_016808335.1. Classification (NCBI taxonomy): domain Eukaryota; kingdom Viridiplantae; phylum Streptophyta; class Magnoliopsida; order Poales; family Poaceae; genus Panicum; species Panicum virgatum. The sequence goes on along the minus strand of NC_053138.1, from coordinate 35,505,794 downwards.
ACTTAAGTCACCGTGCATAATTAAGATACGTACTAGAACAAGCTGCTGAGCGGGCGTAGGGGCAAAGTCATCATCTTCTTCACTGGCATCTCCGGACATATTCGGGAATGAATCAGCTGTCCGGATCTCTTCTGCACCAAATTGTTTGGCGGCGTTGGCCCTAGTATCTTCGTTTATTGCATCCATCATGTATTTTGCGGCTGCCTCCTCATCATAGGGGTCCATCCTTAACTGAAATCCTAATTGTGAGTGAGTGTGTGTGTGAGAGAGAGAGAGAGAGTGATGAGTGAGAGAACGAGTATGTGTGTGAGAGAAGAGAGAGAGAGAGAGCACTAGTGAACGAGTGTATGTGTGAGTGACATGAATTTTCATAATTGAACACCTTAAAGAAAATTAAATAGAGGAAGTACTAAATAAACTAATTACAAAGATGAGTATCTGGTTAACCAAAATACTATGGATATTGCATGACAACATGACAAATAAACGGAAATAAATAACATGATAAATAGCATGATAGTGTGTGTGTGTGTATGTTAGTGAGTGACATCAATTTTCATCATTGAAAATCATTAAGGAAAACCAAATAAATACTAAATATGTACTAGCTAAACTAAATGAGTATCTAGTTATCCAAAATAAAAATTTACAACTAAATTTAACAACATAAAGTACATATCAATCTTTGAAAATTACATCATTCAAATAATACATGTACATGAAATTAATGATGAAAATTAAAATATCTAGTTATCACTAAAACAACTAATATCTAACAAATAGTATACTAAATAAATACAACCTTAGATAATAAGGACTAAGAATTAAACTAAATTACACATGTAAAAAAAGTAAGCTAAATATTAAAACAATAAAAGAAAAAAGGAAAAAGGGTCGGCCGGCGGGCAGAGCAGGGGCACAGGCCGGCGGTGCCAATGCACCGCGAGGGAGCTGGAGCAGAGGGCGCGCACGGAGGTCGAGGTGGTGAGCCGGAGGAGAGGGCGCGCGCGGAGGTCGATCGAGGTGGCAGGGCAGAGGCACGCGCGGCTCCACCGGCGACGTCGCACGGCGGCAAAAGTGGATTCCTAGGCGGAGGAGCCGACGCCGGCGTGGAGATGCAGACGACGTGCGTGACAGAGTTGAGGCGGATGGGCGGAGCGATGTGAGGCGGCGGTGGTAGAGTCAAGTGGCTGAGGAGTGCCGCGTGGCATCGCCGCTGGGCCAGCCTGGGACGCGGCGCGTAGGGGGAAGGCCATTGAGGCGGCCGGGGTGAGCGGCGTCAAGGCCGCGGCTGGCGCGGAAGGGCGTCGAGGCGGCCGGGTCACGCGACGGTGTGGCAGAATGGCAGCGGCGCGGTGGAGGATGATTGAGCGAGGTGGCAGAGCGCGTTGATGGGGCAAAAATGGAAGAAGACAGGGGAGGAACATAGGGCTGGGATTATATATCCCGGCTATAGGTACCGGGTGAAAAGAAGAACCGATACCTTAGGCAAGCTTTAGGTACCGGTTGTATATCCAACTGGTACCTTAAGCGTTCCTTAGGTACCCGGTATAGAACAAAAACCGGTGCCTAAGTTTTGGGGCGATTTGCTTTTTTGGCTTTTTGTCCACGATTGGTCTGAAATCACTCAATAGCTCAATGGTAACCTAAACTAATTTTGGCGCCGCGGCCACGGTTCGAATCCCGCGCGTCGCCCCCTTTTTTTGGCCGAAAAGAGACCTTTGGTACCAGGTGTAATTCCCACTCGGTACCAAAGGATCTCCTTTAGTATCGGGTAGTCCTTTGCTGCCATAACTATATGATGCTTTGGCTCATCTCCATCTGACTTGTCCTTTGCTGATTTATTTCTAGACTTGTCCTTCTTGGGTTGCTAGACATGCCACGCACATAGAAAATTTGAGTGATATCCTTAGCTAGGATGAATGGTTCGTCTCGAAAGTCAAGCTCTTTGAGGTCTACTGTTGTCATTCCATACTCGTCGATATCGACACCTTTTCTAGTCAGCTTCACCCATTATAAACAAAATAGAGGAATCTTCAGCGGCCCATAGTCAAGTTCCCATATCTCCTCAATGTAACCAAAATATGAGTTCGTTTGGCCACTAGAGTCTGTGCCATCTATACGGACACTACTATTTTGATTAGTGCTCTTGTTATCTTGGGCTCTTGTGTAAAATGTGTATCCATTAATTTCATATCCTTAGTACGTCAAGATTGAATTAGCTGGACCCCTGGCCAGCCAGGCTAGCTGCTCATGAATTCCATCGTTTCCCATGAGTTCCTTCTACAACCAGGTGGCGAACGTATCGTTATGATGATTTGTAATTCATGTTGCAGATTTCGAAGGGTACCTGCTTGGCACCAGTTTCTTGTTCTCCTCCATGTACGGAGCCACAAAGGCTGATTGTTTATAGAACTGTGAGATGTGCTTTGCTCAACGTAGCATGATCATTGGCATTTACTGATTTCCTCCCAAGTGTGCCCTTTCGCAATGCTTCCTTCCGGACGAGCCCGATTACGAACGTATTTCTTTATGACTGCAAAGAATCGTTCAAAAGGGAACATATTATGAAGGAAAACAGGACCGAGAATACCAATCTCTTTGACCAGGTGAACCAGAAGATGCATCATAATATTGAAAAATGATGGAGAAAATATCATCTCAAGACTAACGATACTTTGGACAACATCCTCTAGTAGCCTGATTAGACTCGTTGGATCGATTGCCTTCTGAGATATTGTGTTGACAAATGTGCATAGCTTTATGATTGTTGCTCGAACATTAGTCGGTAGAATACCTCTAAGTGCGACTGGAAGTAATTGCGTCATCAACACGTGATAGTCATGGGACTTTACGTGTGCGAATTTCTTCTCCTTCATGTTTAGTAGCCTCTTTATATTTGAAGAGTAGCATGATGCGACCTTGATATTGTTTAAACATTCAAACATACTTTGCTTCTCATCCTTGCATAGTGTAGCAGGCAGGACCTAGGTAATGACGTCCTTTATCCCCTTTTTTATGGATGTAGCGTGGCCCGTTGTTTCATACGTTGAAGGTCCAGTCATGCTTCCAGTGTGTCCTTTGGCTTACCGTAGACACCAAGAAAGTCTAGCAGGTTAACACAAAAATTCTTTGTGAGGTGCATCACATCAATTGTGTGGCGGACCTCAAAGACTTCCCAATAAGATAAATCTCAAAATATACTCTTCTTCTTCCACATAGGTGCACGTCCGTCATCACTCTGCACTGATCTGCTACCAGGTCTTTTTTCAAATACTACTTTTATATCTTTGACCATTTTAAATACCATTTTTGCACAACGGTGCCTTGGTTTTGTATGATGATCTGCCTTTTCACTGTAGTGAGCATGCTTCCTCCTTAATGGGTGCTTGATAGGAAGAAATCGACGATGACCCATGTGCACGATCTTCCTGCAGTGCTTCAGATACATGCCATCGGTTTCATCTAAATAATTGGTGCATGCCCTATAACCCTTATTGGACTATCTGGATAGGTTGCTTAGTGCAGGCCAATCGTTGGTGGTTACGAAAAGCAATGCACGTAAGTTAAAATATTCCTCTGCATTCGCATCCCACACATGATCACCCTCATCTTTCCACAACAATGGAAGATCGTCAACCAGCGGTTTCAGATACACATCAATATCGTTACCAGGTTAATTCGGGCCGGGGATAAGCACCAGCATCATAATGAACTTCCGCTTCATACACAACCAAGGAGGAAGGTTGTACATACAAAGTGTCACATGCCATGTACTATGGCCACTGCTCCGCTCACCAAAATGAATCATGACATCCGTACTTAAGCCAAACCTTATATTCCTCGCATCATCTACAAATATTAGGAATGTTCTGTCCACCTTTCTCCACTGGGACCCATCAACAGGGTGTCTAAACATATTGTCTTGCTTACCATCTTCTTTGTGCCATGGCATCAATTTAGCATTTGTTTTGTTCATGAACAAACATTTCAGACGTGGTATTAGAGGGAAATACCACATCACCTTAGCAGGAACCCTCTTCTTGATACGCATCCCCTCAACGTCGTCTGGATCATCTCGAGGGATCTTATACCGACATGCATTGCATACCGGACACACATCCAAATTTTCATACTCACCACTATAGAGGATGCAGTCATTAGGACATGCATGTATCTTCTGTGCTTCCAATCCCAGAGGACAAACGACCTTTCTTGCCTCGTACGTTGTGTTGGGCATGGTGTTACCATCAGGGAGCAGGTTTTTTATAAGTTTCGACAACTCCTCGAATCCCTTGTCAGGCAAACCATTTGATGCCTTCCATTGCAAAAATTACAATGTGGTACCCAACTTTTTATGGCCTTGTTTGCAATCTGGGTACAACAATGTTCTATAGTCCTCCAACATATGCTTCAGATCTCTCGCTTCCTTTTCTGTTTCGCAAACTTCCTCTACTTCGCACAGCATCTGACCAAGATCATCTTCTACAACGTGCCCTTTAGTATCTTCTTCAGCCTCACCCATTACGGTATCTTCAAAGAAGGCACCGTAATTGGCCGCAAACTCAAGAATCATATCCTCTTCTTCATTATTATCCAACATAATCCATCTTTCTCCATGCTTGGTCCAAACATAGTAGTTGGGCATAAAACCACTATTGAATAAGTGACTGTGTATGGTTCTTGATGATGAGTAATCCTTCTCATTCTTACAGAATTTGTATGGACAACGAACGAAACCTCCGTACTTGTGTTTCTTGGCCGCTTCTATGAATTCATGCACGCCATTAATGAACTCCATTGAACGTCGACAAATATTGTACATCCATTGCCGACTCATCTGAATTTGCAATTCATTTATATATATCATTACAGTGTAAAAATAATTCATTCATACTACAAAATTATAACTAACATCATTAGAGTGTAAAAATAATAAATTAAATAACTTATTAACTAAATAGATTTATTTTGACACTCTTCAGTTTCGACTTCTAGGCAACCTTGATTGTTTAAGGATAATGGATTAATTCAGAATGAGTTCTCACATTCACAATTAGTCCTTTATCCTCGAACAATCAGGGTTCACAATTCATTTATATACATTATTTGAGTGTCAAAATAAATCATTCATTAAAAAATAATTAATATTAGGGTGCTAACTACGATAAACTAATATAACAATGATAAACTACATCTAAAAATAATTACCCTTGGCAACAATATTGGAACTAAACATTATATATTAAATCTCTTGCAAAGTTGTTTGACACTTTTCAGCTCATTTTCTTAGATGGTTGATTGATTCCGAAACAAATTTGGTTTCCTTGGTCCCTCACTCAGAAAGAAGGGAGAATACCAAATCAGTTTTAAGATTTCGTGCCTCTCTTCTTTCCGAGAAGGGACCAGGGGAGGCCACACAATTTGTTCCAGAAATAGATCCATATATGCATTATTAGAGTGTCTTGGAAATTATATACAATTTGCTAATATAAATTTTAAACAGAAACATGTATTGCAATATAAACAAGATTTGAATTGAAATATATAATTGATAATGCATATAACTACAATAAATAGATAATATTCACTTATCAAATAAATTGATAATGCATATAAATACATTAAATTGATACTATTCACTTACCAAATAAATTGATAATGCATATAATAACAATCAGGTGCTAACTAAATCTACAAATATTTATCACATGTTATAACTAAATCAAGTGCTAACTGCATCTAAAAAATTAATTTAACAAGACATGGAGAAAAAAATACTAAGCTTTAAAAAAATTGCAAAAATTTCTCTCCCCTCCCCTCACTCGACTGCCATGAACAGTGAGTTCACAGCAGCTTGCAAGGGGAGAGGGGCTGGGGTATTTATAGAGACGGGCCAAAGGCACCGGTTGGTGCCTATGACCCAGTGCTAAATCTTACGCATCGACACCGGGTCATGGCATTAACCGGTGCCTTTGGCCCGACCGACTGCTGGCACCGGGTCGTGGCATGACCCGATGCTAATGCCGGCACAATTGGCACCGTTTCGAACCACGACTCAGTGCCTATGCCTCCGAGGGCATTCGGTACCGGGTCATGGAACGACCCGGATCCTGCTCTGGAGCTTTGGCACCAGTTCGTGCCACGACCCGGTACCGAAAGTCTCATACTAGGCTAGGAGCGGGCTAAAAATACCGGCTGTTGTTGCGGCCGGTATTGATATCTGACGGTATTTTTAGCCTGAATCTTTGGCCCGTTTTCTATATCTCTCCCCTGAGGTCCCTCCGCCGCCGCTGCCCCCGAGGCGGCTCTCCGGGCGCAGAGCACCTCTTCCTGACGGCCTCCACCACCTGGACCTCCTTGTCGTCCTGGACCGCCCCGTGCTGCGCGTGCCTAGCGGACCGCATACGTCGCCAGCCGCCGGCGCCCCCACGGCGGACTTCACCCTCAAGCTGGACTGGATCGACGCGGGTGCCGTACACCTTCGACACCTCATGAAGAATATTCACGAAAGCCTGATGCTCTAGCTTTTCGCCAACATCCAAACTTGGGGTCTTCGGAAAGTTCTGAACGATTCGAGTGATGAGAGGATAAGTCTGGCTAGCCGCATCATAAGGGACCGTGTAATAAAATCAGTATCAGGTCCAGTCAATCAGCCACTTGCTTCAGTAGGCAGTGACTGGAGCAAAGACGAAGTCCTGGTACACGAAGTTGTAACAACCATAGTGCGCCTCCTCGTAGATCTGATTGCTGTCAGGATAAGTCAAAACCTACGGCTGGTAATGGATCCAATGGGCGAAGGAAAAAGAGAAAAATTCCTCATCTGACACTCTGAAGATGACTAAATTCCTTTGTTGACCTTGCAAAGATTTTTGTCCCTTAACACCGCATTCTAACTTTCTTCCCTTATTTGACATTTTTGTTACTTTCATTGGTTAAGTCGACTGAAACGACCACCAAATAATCTCCAGAATTCATGAAACATTTTCTGGTCATAGAACAATTAAAGATGGAGCATTATGGTTAAAAACAAACATATATCTTTACAATTTTAAAACTAAAATTCATCAAAATAAACTACCTTTAAAACTTATACGAATTTTTATGGCACCAAATTACTTTCAAAATATCAAGGGAAAATAACTAACATTCCACACATGGGATGTAGTAGGTTATAAAATTGTTTCATATCATCAATTACATAGAGAATTATGAGGCTCTTCTAAAGTTTACCAAATTCTCCATTCTTAATAATAAATTATTTCATCAAATGCAAGGAATAATAGTTGTCTTCCATAATAGTTTTAAAATTATTTTGGTGCTATAAAATTCAAATAAGTTTAAAAAGTACCCTAATTTTGTGAATTTTATATTAAAAATGATCAAGGTAGAAGTGTTTTCTTTCAAAAATAATGGGTTTGTATTCATTTTTTTATCACTTAAAAACTTTTATGATTTTTCAAAGTGATTTGGAGGTCGTTTCGCCCAATTTAGCTCAGAGAAGTGACAAAAACATCAAATGATGAATCAAAATTAGAACTCGGTGTCACATTGGGAAGGGAAAATTGTTTAGCATCAAAGAAGGAATTGAGTTATTTTTTGGGATCAAATAAGGAATTTCCTCGTAACCTTCGGCCGAAGGCTGCAGGCGACAAGTTTTGGTGATCCACAAATTTGGAGTCAACTGATGAATGTAATGCAATGTTAACAAGGGTTCGACCAACCTGAAAGGAGGTCGGATGTGTTCTTGATTCTAAAAGGCAGCTAGAAGAAAATGATAAGCATACAGATTATCGTTTTTAACGAGGTTAACGGTCTTCCAGTAATGATTGCTCGATGAAAAGTAGAGCCTGAGTTTACAGCACTACTCCAAACATATCTAAAACAGAAAAAAATTTCGGCCATTTAAACAGCTGTCTAAAAAAAGGACCAGAAAAATTTCTCGTCCATTTAAACAGCTGTCTAAAAATTTCTCGGCCATTTCTGGCTGGAAAATGATACAGCAAAAACAGAACATATGTACCTACTCATAGTCATAGGAAGCGCAGAGTCCAAACCTTGTAACATTAGAAAAACAAGAAAACATGGAGTGATCTGAACATGGTAACATCTAACAAGCAATAACATCAAATCCAAGTTGCCATAAGGAAAGGTTCTCATTTGTTTGTTCTTGGTTGCCCTAGCCCTTACCAGACCAGAGATCTCAATCATGAAACTGTGATCAATCACTAGTATGACATGAAATCTTAAAGCCATGAAATTGCGACCAAACGCTGGTATGTAACACATGGTATAAGATACACTGTACCAGATTCTAACAGCTTCCTTCCATAAAGACTGGATAACTATTTAGGCAACTAATGAAATTTTATAACAGTGCTAGGCAACGGACTTCCGATGGACATAAATGCATTCTACATTATCTTCGTGAGTCCAGGTTTTATTAGGCTCTTAGTTTGGTTCATAATGTGAAACAATCCTCGTAAGTAGCATCTCATACCATGTACAGCTCATTTGCCGTGAAAGTACAAATCTCGCATACATCTTTGCAAAGTACACATCAAGCTCATACATTGAATCTCCAATTGGCAAGAAATAATTCTGTTTTCTCCATTATGCACATTTTTTATACTGACTGCACCATGCTAAACATTTAGACCACCGCTAATCTATATACATGACCAAACACACGGATTGAAATTCAGATCTGTGTAACTCACAACATGGAATCCAGATCAGAATAAAACTTGTGAAAACTTCAAGTCACCATGATTTTGATTCGAGTCCATGTAGATAGGTGTTGGGTACAATAGTACCAACACGTAGATGATGGTTCAACACATCGAATCAACCATTCAGTCCTGCTGTGCACGTACAGCAACTTGTAAAGCTTATGATAGACTGCCCGCGCAAAAAGATAGAACCCCTGAGAAATCTGTAAGTGCATGCCCTCACAGTTGATACTTGATCACCACAAGCTTTGTTCCTTCAAGTTTTCAATTCAAATATGTTACTAGATCATTCCTGAGATATCAATTCTTCCAATGACACTTTAAACTTTAATTCATGTATGTCATGTAAGTTTCCAGTATTCATGTCATTCAACAAAGAGTGACAGCAGTAATCTGGCAGAGCACGCTATCATACTTCGGGTAAACCTCAGAAGAATGCCTGAAATATAATGGTTATCAAGGTATGGGTCAGTCAACTTTTCCATCTCTAGTGCATTTCTGTCGTGCTGCAGCTTTAAGTGATTGTCTCCTTTTGTCTTGGATCTGAAGAACACATTCAGCAACCAAAACACTGAACTTTGGGGTGACCTTGGCTGTAAGGGGTGGGTTAAAACCAACCTTCCTATAAGCTTGTGCAATGCTCTTCTGACTTCTTTGCAAGTGAATATTGCAGAATGAGGGAGCTGCAGACTTTATGATTGGCCTGCCACAGGTGACAAGCCCGCCCTGTACCCCACTGGAACAAAGAAAACAGGGTAAGAGCAAGTTCAAGTTAAAATTATTTAACGGAAATAAACTAAAGGAAATGAAATCCTATACCAAAACTTAACTGATCTAGTGGTGACTAAGGAAAAAATTCGAACTATGATTTAAGTAGACAACTAGCGAAATAGTCAAGGTAAACAAACCAAAACAAAGCCAACTGTTGTTCCTACTCAAAATTCAACCAGTCAAGGTTCACTGATTCGATTTGTGTACATGAAGCCCAATCTGTTACAGAGCTCAATAATAATAGTAGTAAATTAATAAAACATAGGAAACCATATTTAACTAGCAAACATGGAGCAGCTCACTTCTATTGAGAAAAACAACCATATCCCACTTAATCTTGATTTCCGGTTGCCATAAGAGAAGCTTATGTAGTTACATTGTTAACAGAAACTGATCGATTCAACTTGGCTAAATCATAATCATAAAATGGTTTTCTTTTCTTTCTTTTTTATACTAAACTCCCGAAGAAGAATTTTCAGCTAACCTAAAGCAAGGAAAAGAGGCGGGGAATGTCATTAATCACAACAACAACAACAACAACAACAACAACAACATAGCCTTTTTTCCCAAACAAGTTGGGGTAGGCTAGAGATGAAACCCGAAAGAAAAAAGTTCAAGGTTCAGGCACATTGATAGCTAGTCTCCAAGCACTCCTATCCAAAGCTATCTCTTTAGAGATATTCCAATCCTTAAGGTCTCTCTTAACCGACTCATCCCACGTCAGTTTAGGTCTACCTCTACCCCTCTTTACATTATCGACCCGCTCAAGAACCCCATTACGCACCGGCGCCTCAGGAGGCCTTCGTTGGACATGTCCAAACCATCTCAGCCGATGCTGGGTAAGTTTCTCCTCAATTGGTGCCACCCCGACCCTATCGCGAATAACTTCGTTCCGGACTCTATCCCTCCTTGTGTGCCCGCAAAACCACCGCAACATCCGCATCTCTGCTACACTCAGTTGCTGGACATGTCGCCTTTTTGTAGGCCAACATTCAGCACCGTATAACATCGCCGGACGAATTGCTGTCCTATAGAATTTGCCTTTTAGCTTTTGTGGCACCCTCTTGTCACAAAGGATGCCAGAAGCTTGCCGCCATTTCAACCAGTCAGCTGAAATTCTATGCCTAACATCTTCATCAATGTTGCCATCCTTTTATAGCACCGATCCTAAATACCGAAAAATATCCTTCTGGACCACCACTTGCCCATCTAGACTAACGTCTCCCCCCTCATGCCTAGTCGTGCTGAAATCGCACATCATGTACTCGGTCTTGGTCCTACTAAGTCTGAACCCTTTCGACTCTAACGTGCGTCTCCACAGCTCTAACTTCCTATTAACCCCTGCCCTACTCTCGTCAACTAGCACCACATCATCAGCAAAGAGCATACACCAAGGGATCTCACCTTGTATATCCCTTGTGACCTCATCCATCATTAAAGTAAATAAATAAGGGCTCAATGCTGACCCCTGGTGTAGCAAATGCTGGCGTCCTTCTAAAACTCTGAATTGTTGAAAATGATTATTAAAATTCCAAGCGCAGATAACAGTATGATTTTTTTTCGTGTGTTGTGATTAATGACAATAAAATTGTCATTAATCACAACACACGAAAATGATTATTAAAATTCCAAGCGCAGATATCAGTATGATTTTTTTTTGTGTGTTGTGATTAATGACAATTTTATTGTCATTAATCACAACACACGAAAAAAAATCATATTGTTATCTGCGCTTGGAATTTTAATAATCATTTTCAACAATTCAGAGTTTTAGAAGGACGCCAGCATTTGCTACAATTGAAAATGAATTTCTCATCTCAGAACTAGTGAAATAAGATTCCTGCCTTTTTGTATGGTTGCATTTATCTTCCTAATTTGATCTTATTCTGCATGAACCTCGCATCGTGTTGAAGCTTGATATCTCTTAAGGCTTTTGATTCAGTGTCTTGGCCATTTCTCCTTGAGATCCTGCGGCATTTGGGGTTTGGACAGATCTGGAGGGACATAATCAGTGGGCTTCTCTACACCTCAACCACTCAAGTGCTGATGAATGGTGTCCCTGGTGATCTTATCTCTCATCGTCGTGGGCTGCGACAGGGTGACCCCCTCACTCCGATGATGTTCATTTTGGTCATGGATGTGCTGGGGCACATGTTCTCGAAGGCTGCTGATGAAGGATTGTTGCTGCCCCTATCCAGGAGGGCATTCAAGCATCGTGTCTCCATGTATGCGGATGACGTGGTGCTTTTCCTCCGCCCTACAGCTGATGACATCGAGGTTACCATGGACATTCTCAGTTTATTTGGAGAGGCAACGGGACTGAAGACTAATCTGCAGAAGAGTAATGTACTGCCCATCAGATGTGAGGATACTGATATTGCGAATGTTCAGACTCTACTGCCTTGTGCCCTTGCTGATTTTCCCTGCAAATACCTTGGTTTGCCCCTTTCCCTTAAGCGTCTAACCAAGAATCAAGTGCAGCCTTACATTGACAGAATTGCAGATCAGCTTCAAGGATGGAAGGCAAATCTAATGACTAAAGCTGGTAGGATGGTACAGGTGCAATTCGTTCTTACTGGAATGCTCATCTACCTCTTTATGGCTGTTGAGTTTCCAGCTTGGGCTATCAAAGCAATTGATAAAATTCGACGAGGTTTCCTTTGGAGAGGTCGCAAAAATGCACTTGGGGGTCACTGCCTAATTGCTTGGCTCAAAGTTTGCAGGCCCAAATAGCTTGGTGGACTCGGAATTTCCGACCTTAAGACCCTTGGATGGTCATTAAGGATGCGTTGGGTATGGCTGCAAAAAACAGAGCCGAACCGTCCATGGGCGGATTTCAATATCCATGTTCCAGATCAGATCAAAGCTTTCTTCGCAGCAGCCGTTTATTCTGAGGTGGGTGATGGTGCTACTACCCTTTTTTGGACAGATCGGTGGCTCCATGGTCAGAGTATTGCTGACTTGGCACCACGTCTCTTGGAGATCATTCCAGTATGGAGACGCAGGAAGCGAACTGTGCAGCAGGCCCTTGTCAACCATGCTTGGGTTTCTGATATTCTAGGGGGCCTTCCTGTTGGAGTGCTTATTGACTATCTTCGGCTGTGGGATATCTTAGCCAACATTCAGCTGCAGCCCGGCATTGAGGACAAACACATCTGGCGCTTTTCATCTAGCGGCCAGTATTCTGCTAAGACAGCTTATGAGGGTTTCTTCCTGGGATCAACTATTTTCAGTTCTTGGGAAAAAATATGGAAGACTTGGGCTCCTGGTAAATGCTCTTTCTTCATGTGGCTTGTTGCCCATGAACGATGCTGGACTGCTGATCGCCTTGAGCGCCGTGCCCTACCTCATCCTGAAAGCTGTCCTATGTGTGATCAGGCACCAGAGTCGATTAACCATCTCCTTGTGGGCTGCGCCTTTGCAAGGGAATTCTGGTTTCATTTCTTTTCACAAGTTGGCCTGCGAACCTTCTCCCCCCAGTTTTCTGATACATCATTCTTTGATTGGTGGGAAAGGGCCAGTAATGATATAAGTGGTTTGCTGTTACAAGGGTTCAACTCTCTTACAATTCTTGGGGCCTGGACAATATGGACTCAGCGAAACAGATGTGTTTTTGATGGAGCCTCTCCTGATGTGGGCATGTGGCACGGGCTCTTACCCTGGCCAGCGAGGAGAGGAAGCTGTGGTCGATGTCAGGGGCTCGAGGAATTTCATTCTTAATAGCCCCTACATCTGTAGATTAGAAAGAAAGTTTTTAGGTCGTCCTTTCCTGTCACGGGCGAGTCTGTTTCTTTGGAATCCTGGGGTTTAGTGGGTGTGTGTGAGTGAGTGGGTGCTAAGTTGCGTGTGGTGGTGTGTGTCTGGTTGAGCTGAGTGTGTTTCTCTTGTATTTTTTTTGGGGAATTTTTCCCTCTCTTCTTCTTAATATAATGAAGCGCAGTTCTCCTGCGTCTTTCGAGAAAAAAAAAACCATTACGCAAGACAGGCTGCTACCAGATAGATTAACACAAGAAGAATGATATGTACCTGATAAAAGGAAAGGCTAACACTGAATTGGATCATATGCTTTTGGTCTACATCCCTAGATCTTAAGGCAAGGGTATCCCTTTCAGTCATACTTTACCAAACTACAGGGGCCCACACCTACAAAACTACAGTAATGAAAAATAAGAGTGGTTCTAATCCATGTTTTTCAGGAAATACCAACTTATTTTTCTTTTTTGAGACCAGAAACAACTTATTGAAAAGCTAAACCTAAGAATTAGGAAAAAATAACTGAAACACAGATACCAGCTGCACAGTAGGCTACAATTTTCTTTATATCCATGATGGCCCACATTCGACATTTGATGTATAAGTTTCCCCTGATATTAACCAGGACATAAATTGTGCTGTAGTGTTTTAGTAAGCACCAGACTGGTAGCTGGGTGGCACCAAAGCATGATTAGACATCATGTCGGGAGACAAGGCTGAAAGGCACCGAGAAGGGAGGGTCTGTGTAGGCAGGCAAGGTTTCCACATTTCCAAGATGTGATGTTCCATTAAGGGGATACCTCACAGGCCAAGCACAGGTTTGGGCCTAATTGTAAGTTGAACAACTGTCCAAAATTGTAAGTCATTGACTAATTCTATGAATGAAGCATCAAGAAGGAAAGATTTAGGACTAATTGTAAGTTGAACAACTGGAACAAATTTGAATAACATATTCAAGCACTTATCCAAGCAGATGGTCAGCGAAGGGGGTGCTTGCTGTCAAAAGCAAGATCCCATATAATTCAATAGGACAATTCACAGACATGGGATGTGCAACATCAGTTTATCCATAAACAGGAAACAGAGAACTAAAAAGGTATGTATCTAAGCTTCTGAACGTGATAAAAACTTAATAACACCTAGATCCAACCACCTTATCCATGCAGCAATGACACATATATAAGAGCACAGGATCATCCATTGCAGAGCCACCAATGACCAATCCAGAGCCATAATCTTCTATTTGGCACAAATTTTATTAAAAAAATGCATTCGCCCAAAAAGATTTACAAAACATCCTATGCCCAGTAAATCACCATGAATTAACAGTATCATCTACACAGTACGTCATTTGTTTCAATGAGACACAGACCTAAATGCACCACAAATGGGAGCAGTCTCAATGATTCACCAGGGAAGCATCGCAATCCCAACCACAAATGAGAGAGAAGTGTCATCCCCTTTCAGAAACACTAATCTCAGATAACGAGCATCTCCAAGAGCTCTCGTATCCGGTATGGACTAGCTAAAAAAAGAAAACGGAGAGGAAAAACGTCAACCCGCTTGCTCGCAATCCGTCCACCTCCCCTCGGCATCTTTGCCGAGCATCGCGCGCTCGCCATCCCCGCTCCCGCGCTTCGCCAGGCCTCTTTCGCGCGCCTCGTTCCAATCCGCCGCGCCACCGGCTGCCCGTGCACCCACTTCGCCGCCGGCTGCCTGCATGGCCACCGTCCCCAATCCACGTGCACGCTCCGCCGTCGGCTGCCTACGCGGCTGCACCGCAGTCCACGCGCACGGCGCGCCCGCTCCGCCATCAGCTGCCCACGCGGCTGACCCCACTCCGCAAGCGGCGCGCCCGCTCCGTAGTCAGCAGCCCGCACGGCCGCCCCCCAGTCCACGGGCACGGCGCGCCCTCTCCGCCGTCGGAGCGCACGGCCGCCATTCCACTCCCCAGTCCACGGTATTTTAGCTAGTCTTTTGGATTACTCCATACAAATAGGTGGTTTTCTATTTTTACAAAGGGGCTACAATCTCTAAATTTAGCTAACATAATACCTAGCCTGTTGGAGATGCTCTAACTGGCTAGATCCAGACCAGCAATGGCAACGAATCAGGAACCCTAACCAAGAGAAGATCCAGGCTTTCATCCAAATCAAGTACAAAGTTGAAACAAGAGAACGTGATGTGACGAACCTTTTAGTGATGTAGGCGCAGGGCTTGTAGAGCACCTGTTTGGGATCCGAGAGGATGTGGGAGTGGCAGAACCGGGCCGTGGCCATGGCCCGCACTTTGCACCCCGTGAACCCGCACTTCTTCCTCCTCGGCACCGGCGCCAGCCGCGGCGGCTCCCCCACAGCGGGGATAGGAGCTCCGGGAGGGGGCGGCGGCTGCTCCGCCTCGAGCGGGCTCCGGGCGAGGTCCCAGACATACTGCCGGTGCCGAGCGCGCACCTCCTCGGCAATTGCCCAGTAAAGCCGGCGGTATACGCCCGCAAGCCTGGCCGCGCGCCGGCGCCGCCGGCGGAGGACCTCCTCCCGCGTGAGCGCCTCCGCCGTGGCCTCCATCTCCGGCGATGGTGGGACGCCGGGGACAATGCTAGGGTTTGGGGTTTGAACCTCAGGGGGCGCCACCGGCGCCGCCGCCGCCGGGGCGTCGGGGTTCCGATAGAAAGCCATGGCGTGAGGAGATTCGTGCGGGCGGATGCGCGATTTTGTGGTGGGTTTCTGCGGAGGTCCGTGAGGAGGAAGGAAGGAGATAGATCTGTGACTGGTGGTCTGATGGTGTCAATGGGTCTCTGCGGCGATGCGACCCACGGGACGGAGGCTGCCATCCATCTCATGCGGTTGGCAGAGCACTTAGAAACAGAGTTAGCTGGAAAAATAGAAGGAAACAATTTAAATTACTTCTCTTTTAACTGCAGAAAAAATTTGAATAACCTTAAACTATCGTTTGGTTCTTTTACACCTCAAAAAACTATAGTTTTTTATTCAAATTACTCCTAATACAATTTATTTTTTTACATTTCTCCATGCATAGCTGCAGTTTCAAATTAAAATTTTACAAGATGATATTACACATTATAACACATGATGCTGTAAAAAAATACATCATAATTTTTCATTATTATTTTTATAGTTATGATATTTAATAATAAATTAATCATTGGAGTTCAAAATTATATAAATTAATGATGAAAAATTATAATAATTTCTTTAATATGCATTGTGATATCCACAACTATCATGCAAAATAAAGATTAAAATTCAACTTGTGTATGGAGAAACATAAAAAACAAATTATATTATGGGGTGAAATGAACTAAATGACATAGTTTACGGGGACATTGAACCAAGTTATAGTTTAGAGAGGTATTTAGACTTCGGCTATACTTGAAGGGATTAAATTGGACTTTTTCCAAACCAGAAGCCCCGATTAAAAACTAGATCCAATAGAGTATGTATTTTCGTCGGGTCACTATCTTACTTGGTATTTTGTCCCCCTCACTCAGCAAAGATGCCGAGCCCCTCCGGCTCATCATCCCACCATCTCGCGCTCCCCGACCCTCCACCCTCTCGCGCTCCCCAGCAGGGACGTCAACCTCCACCGGGACCTCGCGTCCTCTCATGTTGCGCTCAGATCTCGCTCCCCCGCCGCCCTCTGCTGTGTCTCCTCCACTGAGCCTCCCTGTCGGCGCCTCATCCCTCTGCTGCTGGAGCGCGCCTCCCTCCACCATGTGCGCGCCACGAGGTCGGCTGCCAGCGCGATCGCCGCCTCAGGACGCCACAGGACGAACATGGTCTATGATGTGTGGCGTCCATCTATCAGAGCAGTTTTTCGAGGGGAGGAGAGGCATGGATGGAGAGTATGTTAGTTATCCCACCCTTTGAGAAGCTATCTATTTTTTTTACAGACATGCTAAAACTCTAAATTTAGATAGGATTTTAGCTAGCCTCTTGGATATGCCGTCATTATTATTAGGTTTGTGCTCATAAGTTGCTACGGGTGAATTAGAAAAAATACAATAAATTATGATAATATACAATAATTAATAATCATAGAAAATTGATGATAGTAAATACATTAAGAAGGACCATGGTTCACGACAATCGCTACTAATGGAGAGGCATATCAGATACAAACCAGGCCAAGTAGGCATAGAATAGTAGGATCAATAAATATAAAAAAAATGCTAGATTATTCGATTAAGTTAGAAAAGCGGAACCATTTCCATGCACTTAGCTATGCAATCCATGCATAATGTGCTAAAGCTAGGCCAACAATCTATTTCCTGAAAATATGGCAAATAGTTGCACTCCGTAGAGAGCGTACATGTCACCTAAAAGATATAGTGTATGCAACAGACCTTAAGTCGCGCATAGAAAATAGAACCCCACCGTGTAATACAAAAAGATCTAAGTAAACTGTTGAAATCAACAAATCCTAACTTATGAACGAACCCTTTTATATTAGTTCTTGTTGTTTCAACGTTTTCGATGAGCAAAAAGGCAAAATGTAAAAAATCCCACCCTATATCACAAGAGCACTTGTACTGAACCTACATCAAGCATAGTCTATATTCTGCAGCTACGCTGAATACTTTTTATTATGACTAGTGGTTATGCACGCAGGGCATGTGTTTGAAACTAATTCTATGTCAACTCTTTGGAGGTACATAATGTACTCCATGGTGTAAGACAGTAAGAGTTCCGCCAAGTTGACAGATCAAGAATATATCACGTATTGATCAGCACCCAATGTACAGATTAATAATATAAAATTAACAATAAAAATAGTTGAACAAAAATATTATATTAGATCCACCATAAGAATTTATTTTAATTCATTATTCATCGATACAGAAATTTAAAATATGGTCTAATTGATGCAACACCACTATGCAAGACTCGAAAAAAGATAGCAAGATCCATCCATATTTCTCCCTCAACCTTCGGGGACACAGTAATCTTCTCCGTTAACCCACCTGAACATGTATCAATATTCACAAATAAGACATATCATCAGAACTAAATATTTATAGCTGCATGATACTTATGGCATAAAAGATATTTTATTAGTGAACATGGAGGGGGTAAATATCTCTAGTTGTCTCTTGCAATTTTTATAGTCTGCAAATGAATTCATGTGCTAGGCTATGTCATAAGACATAGCTAGCAGCACGCTCCTGATATACGTATACCTTTCACTAACGGTCCCATCGTGCTTCGCAACCAGCAATTTCATAAAGAGCGTCCCTTGAAAATTTCTGAAACCAACACGCACTCGGGGTATCAAATGAAGCTCCGCCTTAATAGCTCATCCGAGATGTCCCAGATGATCCAACATAGAAGAGCTTAAGTCTATAATTTTGTTGACGCTTTTTCTGGGACAACACACGAACACTCACGATCGCGTGGCGCGAGGAGAGCTCAATGCAGTGCTTCCAGCGTAGACCGGTTCGCCGGGTAAACCAGCGAAGTCCAATGAACACTCGCCCAGGATGGACTCCATCAGGGCAGGCGCACATAGAATTATTCTAGGATCGGCAGGCCACCTAGAACGTCTTCGGATGTCGTCGAGACGAAGGAAGAACAGTATGTAATGGGGTTGGAAGAGCTAGGGTTTGGAGATAAAAGTAGAGACAATAAAATAGTAGATTGGTTTTCTTTTTAGTCGATTGGATGCCCTCAATCCGCTGTAACCCTTTATATTTATAGGGTGGGGAGGTCTTTCCCCATAAGAAATCTTTTTACAGATCTAAATCTACGAAAATCTCTAACTGTACTCAGACTCTTGATGGACCGTCAGACCCACTGGTCAGACCGATTACAAAAACCTCGACCGGTCAGACCGATTACAAAATTCTCGACCGGTCAGACTGCCTAAGAGCACCGGTCAGACCGGTCTCTCCAAGTTGCTGCCAATTTTAGTCGTCAGCAGATTTCCATTCCAAACCAAATTATCTGCTAGGAGACCAATAGTATTTTACAAGAGTCTGTTTCTTAATTTTATTAGGTGACGGCCATGCTACAACCACGAAATCACCTTCCTGTCCACATTGACGTGCTCACCACCAACTCCATTGGTTGTCACTACTATCGTAGTTTTGTGCAGAATGTCAAATAGAAAATTATATTGAGTTGCTTTGCATAACAAATGCGCGAAGAGAAGGAAAGGGTTGTTTGCTCCATGTAGTAAAAGAATGCTTGTACGGCTAGAGGGCTCCCCCAACTAGAATCCATTGAGAACCCCTGCCCCTGACACACTACTAGAAAACGGGCTAAAGATCCAGGCCAAAAAGTACACATTGCTGTTGCAACCGGTACTGATATGAGGCATCACTACCGGCTGCAACAACAGTTGGTACTCTTGGCCTTGCCCAGCCCAGCATAGGGCTTTCGGTATCGGATCGTGGGACAAACCAGTGCCAATGCAGGCACCGGGTCGTACCATGACCCGGTATCGAATGCCTTCGGAGGCATAGGCACCGGGTCGTGGCTCGAACCGGTGCCAATTTTGCCGGCATTAGCGCCACGACCCGGTGCCGGCATTAGCGCCACGACCCGGTGCCGGCAGCCGGTCGGGCCAAAGGCACCGGTTGGTGCCATGACCCTGTGCCGATGCGCAAGATTTAACACCGGTTCATAGGCACCAACCGGTTCCTTTGGCCCGCCCCTATAAATACCCAGCCCCTCTCCCCCTCCAAGCTGTCGTGAACTCACTATTCACGGCAGTCGAGTGAGGGGGAATATTTGCAATTTTTTTAAAAACTTAGTAATTTTTCTCTATGCGTTAGCAAATTAATTTTTTAGATGTAGTTAGCACTTGATTTAGTTTATACATGTGATAAATATTTTTAGATGTAGTTAGCATCTGATTTGTATTTATATGCATTATCAAATTATTTGATAAGTGAATGGTATCAATTTATTGTATTTATATGCATTATCAATTTATTTGATAAGTGAATAGTATCTATTTATTGTAGTTATATGCATTATCAATTATATGTTTCAATTCAAATTTTGTATGAAAATATGATTCTATTTAAAATTTCTATTCAAATATGTTTATATTGCAATATATGTTTCTATTCAAAATTTTTATTAGCAAATTGCATATCATTTCGAAGACACTCTAATGATGCATATAGGGATCTGTTTATGAAACAAATTGCGTGGCCTCCCCTAGGCCCTTCTCAGAAAGAAGAGAGGCACGAAATCTTAGAACTGATTTGGTGTTCTGGCTTCTTTCCGAGGGAAGGCCCAAGGAAACCCAATTTGTTTTGGAATAAATAAAGCATCTAAGAAAATGAGCTGAAGAGTGTCAAACTAGTTTGCAAGAGATTTAATTTGTTATTTTTAGGTCCAATATTGTTGCAAAGTGTAATTTTTTTAGATATAGTTTATCATTGTTATATTAGTTTATCATAGTTAGCACCCTAATATTAAGTATTTTTTATAAATGATTTATTTTGACACTCTAGTGATGTATATAAATGGATTGTGAACCCTGATTATTAAAGGATAATGGACTAATTGTGAATGTGAGAACTCATTCTGAACTAATCCATTATCCTTAAATAATTAAGGTTCCCTAGAAGTCTAAACAAACTGAAACATGTTAAAATAATTCTACGTAGTTAACAAGTTATTTAATTTATTATTTTTACACTCTAATAATGTTAGTTATAATTTTGTAGTATGATTTATTACATGTGAGATAGTGTATTCAATGTTTGTTATAATTTGGTAGTATGAACGAAATATTTTTACACTCTAATGATGTATATAAATGAATTGCGAACTCAGATGAGTCGGCCATGGATGTACAATGCCGACCTGTGGAGTTCATTGATGGCGTGCATGAATTCATAGAAGCAGCCAAGAAACACAAGTACGACAGTTTCGTTCGTTGTCCATACAAATTCTGTAAGAATCAGAAGGATTACTCATCATCAACAACCATCCACAGTCACTTGTTCAATAGTGGTTTCATACCCAACTAATATGTTTGGACCAAGCATGGAGAAAGATGGATTGTGCTGGACAATAATGAAGAAGAAGAGGATGGTATTCCTGATTTTGCAGCCAATTATGGTGTCTTCTTTGAAGATATTGCAATGGGTGAGCCTGAACAAGATACTGAAGGACACATTGTAGAATATGATCAAGGTTAGATGCTGTGCGAAGTTGAGGAAGTTTGCGAAACAGAAAAGGAATCAAGAGATCTGAACCGTATATTGGAGGACTATAGAACATTGTTTTACCTAGATTGCAAACAAGGGCACAAAAAGTTGGGTACCACATTGGAATTGTTGCAATGGAAGGCATCAAATGGTTTGTCTGACAAGGGATTCGAGTTGTTGAAACTTATAAAAAACCTACTCCCTGAGGGTAACACCTTGCTTGAAACAACGTACAAGGCAAGAAAGGTTGTTTGTCCTCTAGGATTGGAAGCACAGAAGATACATGCATGTTCTAATGACTGCATCCTCTATCGTATGTCGGTATGCAACGCATGTCGGTATAAGATCCCTTGAGATGATCCAGGCGACATTGAGGGGA
This sequence comes from Panicum virgatum, assembly GCF_016808335.1. Lineage (NCBI taxonomy): Eukaryota > Viridiplantae > Streptophyta > Magnoliopsida > Poales > Poaceae > Panicum > Panicum virgatum. The sequence continues at coordinate 35,483,974 of NC_053138.1, read as the reverse complement.
TGCGTATCAAGAAGAGGGTTCCTGCTAAGGTGATGTGGTATTTCCCTCTAATACCACGTCGAAAACGTTTGTTCATGAACAAAACGAATGCTAAACTGATGCGATGGCACAAAGAAGATAGTAAGCAAGACAATATATTGAGACACCCTGCTGATGGGTCCCAGTGGAGAAAGGTGGACACAACATTCCCAACACTTGCAGATGATGCGAGAAAAATAAGGTTTGGCTTAAGTACGGATGGTATGAATCCTTTCGGTGCACAGAGTAGTGGCCATAGTATCTGGCCTGTGACACTTTGTATATACAACCTTCCTCCTTGGAAGTGTATGAAGTGGAAGTTCATTATGATGCCAGTGCTATCCTCGCCCGAAAGCACTGTATCTAAAGCACTGTAGGAAGATCGTGTAGATGGGTCATCATCGATTTCTTCCCATCAAGCACCCATTAAGGAGGAAGCATGCTCACTACGGTGGAAAGGCAGATCATCGTACAAAACCTAGACACTGTTGTGGGAAAATTGTATTTGAAATGGTCAAAGATATAAAAGTAGTATTCGGAAAAGGACTGGAAGCAGATCAGTGCAGAGTGATGATAGACATACACCTATGTGGAAGAAGAAGAGCATATTTTGGGATTTACGTTATTGGAAAGTCTTAGAGGTCTGCCACACAATTCATGTGATGCACCTCACAAAGAATCTTTGTGTTAACCTGCTAGGCTTTCTTGGTGTCTACGGTAAGCCAAAGGATACACTGGAAGCGCGGCAAGACCTTCAATGTATGAAACAACGGGCCGCCCTATATCCAGAAAAAGGGATGAAGGACGTCATTACCTAGGTCCTTCCTACTACGCTCTAAACAAGGAAGATAAGCAAAGTATGTTTGAATGTTTGAACAGTATGAAGGTCCCATCAGGCTACTCTTCGAATATAAAGAGACTACTAAACATGAAAATGAAGAAATTTGCACAGGTAAAGTCCCATGACTGTCACGTGTTGATGACACAATTACTTCCAATTGCACTTAGAGGTATTCTACCAGCTAATGTTCGAGCAAAAACCATAATGCTATGCACATTTCTCAACACAATTTCTCAGACGGAAATCGATCCAACGAGTCTAATCAGGCTAAAGAGGATGTTGTCCAAAGTATAGTTAGTCTTGAGATGGTATTTCCTCCATCATTTTTCAATATTATGATGCATCTTCTGGTTCACCTGGTCAAAGAGATTGGTATTCTCGGTCCTGTTTTTCTTCATAATATGTTCCCTTTTGAACGATTATTTGCAGTCCTAAAGAAATACCTTCATAATTAGGCCCGTCCAGAAGGAAGCATTGCGAAGGGTTATGTGACAGAGGAGGTTGTTGAGTTTTGTGTTGACTATGTGGATGGACTTTGCCCGATTGGGGTTCCAGTATCACTACATGAGGGGCGACTGATTGGAAAGGGCACACATGGAAGGAAATCAATAAATGCCAATGACCATGCTTTGTTGAGCAAAGCACATCTCACAGTTCTGCAACAATCAGCCTTGGTGGCTCCATACATGGAGCAGCATAAGCAAATGGTGCGAAGCACGTACCCTTCGAAGTCTGAAACATGGATTACAAACCATCATAATGATACATTCGCCACCTGGTTGCAGAAGGAACTCGTGGGCAATGATGAAATTCATGAGCAGCTAGCCTTGCTGGCCAGGGGTCCAGCTAATTCAATCTTGATGTACCAAGGATATGAAATGAATGGATACATTTTACACAAGAGCCCAAGATAACAAGAGAACCAATCAAAATAGTGGTGTCCATATAGATGCCATAGACTCTAGTGGCCAAATGAACTCATATTTTGGTTACATCGAGGAGATCTGGTAACTCGACTATGGGTCGTTGAAGATTCCTCTATTTCATTGCCAATGGGTGAAGTTGACTGCAAAAGGTGTTGATATCGACGAGTACAGAATGACAACAGTAGACCTCAAAGAGCTTGGCTATCGAGACGTATCGAGATGAACCATTCGTCCTAGCTAAGGATGTCACTCAAGTTTTCTATGTGTAGGACATGTCTAGCAAACCCAGGAATGACAAGTCTAGAAATAAATCAACAAAGGACAAGTTAGATGCAGATGAGCCAAAGCGCCACATAGTTCTGGCAGGTAAAAGAAAAATTGTGGGAGTCGACGATGTCACAAATGAAGAAGAATATAACAAGGTTGAAGACATGACTCCGTTTGCAATGTACGTCGACACAACATTTTAGCCCAAGAGGAGGCTCCCTACGCACACCATGATCATAATGAAGGGACGATTGTAAAGTGAACCATCGTTAACATTCCATTAGTTAAATGATTATCTCTTGTAATATTTTTCATCAACATTTACTATTTGTACTCAACATTTGACATATTTGTTGTTTTAATATTCCATTAGTTGTTTCTCTATTTTTTGAATAACTAATTAAGACATATTTGTTAAGCCACTTGCAAAAAATATACAATTATGGGTATAAATATATTTTTCTCATGTACAAAACCACATGTAAGTTGTGGTGTAGAATTATCAGCTTTTTTTGGAACACATTTGCCATTTCCTACTACTTAATTCTATTTCTGTGTGCTTATGGACAGAAATTCCAATTTGATCTACATGTCCCACCAAACTGATTAAAAAATTGTGTAAAATTCATATTTAACTGTATTCTATATATTGTAGCCCATTTCATCTATAGATATGAAAATTTTTAACTTCCTTGTAGAGACAATTCAACCTTATATATTGTAGCCCATTTCATCTATAGATATGAAAATTTTAACTCGACTTGCTCAAATAAAAAGGTCTTACATACCTCTTTTGGTGGATTCCTCATAGTAAAGGATTTCGGCAATACTGGAAAACCATATACCACGTCAAGTACCCGACGTACTCGACGCATCGCTTCACTTTTTGATATTCTTTCAGAAGAAAACCGAGATGGATCTTCAACTCCTCTATAGTGAAAGCCAAAATGGCTACGCTTCTGGAGAGGCTGGATCCTTCTCCCTGTCCAGGACATTACAACTGACGCCCCACTCAAGTTCTTCTTCCTCAGATTTTTGATCCAATCCAACAGCTCATTGACTTGGAACATGTTCTCGGGCTCAGCATTCCACTAGCCACAGTGTTTTGGAACACCGGGTGTCCTTTCTGGCAGGGCTGGTGCATGGTTCTCAACATAAAACCACTAGGCCTTCCAGTCGATTACTTTGGCAGGCAGCTTATATGGGATATAAAACCTTTCGCTGCCCTGGCGCAACTGAGGACCAGCGCCTCCTATAACTGCTATATCTTTTTTGCTGGGCTGAGGCTTCAGATGGAAAAAATATTTGAAGAGATTGAAATGGGGCTCGATCCCTAGAAAAGCTTCGCATAGATGAACAAAAATAGACATATGGAGGATGGAATTCGGGGTCAAGTGGTGCGCTTGAATCCCCCAATGAAAGAGAAGGCCGCGGAAGAAATCTGATGTTGGAATTCCAAATCCGCATTCAACAAAGGAAGAAAAGAGAACTGTCTCATTTATTTCTTCAAAAGGACGACTATGCCCAAAAGCGGAACGCCACTTGATGGTTTCTTGGGGTTGCAGAAGATATTCATCAACAAGGGATAGAATATCAGATTCGGGGCACTTACTTGCCAGCCATCCATCATCCAACGACGGAGCGCTGCTCGCCACCTCCTTCTCCTTCCCCTTTTCGGTCGACTTCTTGGGAGCCATGCGGAAGTCTATGGATCGCTTCTCAGGGGCTCTAGATTTGTGCCATAGAGGAAGAAAAACCAAGGCTGGGGATTCAAGAGATGGACTGAAGGAAATGGTGAACGGGCTCAAGAATATATCTACTCTCAGCGTCGACGGAAGCAAGAATGCTCGTGGCGGCTAGAGCAGTGGGTAAAACCTAAGGAGTCACCGCTCGGTTAAGTAACTTGTGGCGGTGGCAATTTGGTAAATAATCAGAAGACTAAGCGACATCTCGCATTATTTGTTATTGAGCAGTAATTCAGGGATGAAGGACTGGATAGGCGACCAGATGGGGGGGGGGGGGGGTGAATGGGAGTCTCAAATCCGATTCGAAAATCGAAGAGATAAAGTCCCTATATTAACCCGACGTACCTCAAACAGTGAGTATCAGCACCGCATAGCTCAGGACAGCTATCGGCACTAGGAATACCCATGCACAGAAGCCGGAACACACAGCGGAAGTAGAGCAGTGAAAAGCTCACACAAATGCACACACACGCAAACGCATGAAAACGACTAGTAGCAAAATCACTGGAAAGAAAACATCTAAAGAACTCGAGCAAAAAGGGTTAGACACAGATAAATCAAAAGCTAGAAACACCGGGAATAAAACTAACTAGCAAAGGCACTATTTAACTAATCAAAGCACAAAAGCTAATCAAAGCAAGGATTAGTTCAGATAACAATTGAATAAGTTCCACATTGAAGCTTGAAACCTACGGCAAAAAGTAACTAGCAATTTTGAGAAAACAGTGCATGAACAAGGAACTGCTTGCTTGCTATTGAACAATCCTTTGCAGCAATATATCGAACCATTGGTGCTCTTGAAAATTGCCTCTGCCTTGCCGCTGTTCTGCTCGTTGCCAAAAACCTGCAGCACCCAGAAAATCAAAACCAACAACAAAAGCTCGATCAACAAATATATAACCTGCATAGAACAAGCAAGCCAAGAACAAGCTGCTGAAGTCTAAAATGACAACACAAAAGGAACCAGAATCCCCTTGACGAAACAGCCACCGACCGCCCTGCACTGCAACACTTGGGATCGCGCAGCACGCCTCTGCTCGGTGCTGCCTCACGCAACCTGATGAGGAGTAGGCCCGATCTTCCGAGAGGTAGAGGTAAATTCGATTGGTGGAGTGTGTGATGTTGGCGATCCGGCTTCTAATCAGCACGATTCGAAGTCAAGCAACTGTTACACCACCGCTCCATTGGTTATCAACCAAGCACAACTTGATTGACCTCTCCGAGAAGGCTTTTCCTGCAAGCGAATCGAAGGACACAAGCAAGAAGATGTAAACATGCAATCTGATATTGCAAATATGGATGAAGCGAATCACAAGAGGTGTTCAAGAACTTGATTCCAAAGGGTTAATCGACACAACGGAGGAGATCAAGAATGGGGGCCTTGGATCACTGTAAAAGGACTTGTCGCCACAGTTACAACGAATCAATCTCTGTTTCTCGAAGGAAAACACAAGAACTAAACAAAACTTAAGTTTAACAGTGGTGGCTACTGAGTTTATGAGCTAGGGGCGACCTAGGGTTGGGGGCGACCAAGGGTGGGGTGCCCACAACTTGGGCTTAAGGCCCAACACGATACAAAGCCTGAAAAGGCCCAAAATAGGTGTCGCAACACCTTTCCGTGGTCACACAGAATGATCCATGAGGTTTCTGGAGCTGGGACCAGAACCAAAAGAAGCATCTCGTCGTCACAATTCCAACACATCCAAGATCACCTCATTCGGACTCCGTATGAGGGAGATATCGCCGAAACCGTGCAGGGATGTTGGCTGAATCTGAGATGAACGTGAAGACCGTGTTGGAGTCGACTTGTAACTTGGAGATGAGTCCGGTTTGTGCATGTCCAGCATGGCGATGTCCTCCTCATCCTCCCTTTCTTGAATTGGAGTCGTCCTCGATTCCATCCCATTATCAATCTGCTGCAAAAGGTTAAAGACAACAGGATGCAAGGTACAATACATAGGATCATGTGTGGAAGATACATATTGACAAAGCATAGTATAGTAAGGTGCATCATGGTTATCACAAAGCTCAACAGCAGCAGAATTAGTAGCAAGATAAACACCTTCTTTCAATTTAATTCCTTTAGGTTTAGCAACAGAAGACTCATTGCTAGGAGGTGTATTTTTTTCAATTTCAGCAAGCTCATGAAAATATTTCCTAATATCAGCAGGAGATAAAGGAAGCAAAGTAATCTTCTTGTCCTTATGCATGAAAGTGTATGTATTAGTTCTACCAAGGTGTGTAACAGCATTATCAAATTCCCAAGGTCGTCCTAACAACAATGAAGATGATTGCATAGGTACGACATCAAAATCAGCATAGTTATGATAAGAACCAACAGAAAAGTATATGCGTGCTGATTTAGTTACCTTAGTCTTACCACTGTTGTTGAACCATTCTAGGCGGTAGGGGTGAGGGATAGAACAAGTGGGCAAACCAAACTTCTTGACCAAATCTGAACTCACCAAGTTGCTGCAACTCCCGCTATCAATAATGGTGAGAACACGACGATCGTTGACTTTGAGAAATATATGGAACAAATTCTTGCGTTGGATCTTCTCATCATCCTCATGTTCCGCTTTAGAACTCAGCACACGCTGCACAAGAAGACTAGGAAGATTCGCCGTTGTAGCTATGGAATCAATTGCCTCACCCTCATTGTCTTCCGAATCTGCAACAGCGTTAGCTGCAAGAACCAAATCATCCTCAACATCACTAGCACTTACATATCCATTACCATCAGGTGCAGCGATGAAGATACGAGTACTTGGACAATCCTTCATGATATGTCCCATTCCCTTGCAGCGGTGGCACACGATGTTTGCAGATCTACTCGACGAACCCTTTTCCAAAGTTGTATGCTTCTTGTGTGATTGGTTCTGCACAGTAGACACATTGCTTACCTCAGAAGCGGGCGCAGGAGATGGTGGTGTTGCTAGTGGCTTAGCAATAGGCGCCTTGGGCTTCTCAACATCGGAACGCTGCTGAAATGATCTCTCAGTGTTGGACCTGAAAGAATGTTGGACAATGCGGCGTCCCTGTACTTCCCGTTCTGCCTTAAGAGCAAGATGATACAATTGGGAAAAATAAGTCCAGTCTTTGTAATCAAGAATATCCTGTATATCATGATTTAAACCACCAAAGAACCTAGCACTAGTGTCATCATCATCCTCACGAATACCAAAATGTGCTAGACCAATAAGCAATTCCTGATAATATTCCTCTACTCTTTCATCAAGTGGTATCAGATTTCAGGTTTCCTGTGAGGTATTACCCTTTGTTTTTCCCTTTAGATTCGTTTCGTGTCACTGTCCTAGAGTCCACAAAAACCCTACAAAAAAATATCACTATCCTAGAACCGTTTTAGCCTTTGCATTTTTCATTTCAGATTCGCTTTGTTGAGTTTGTGTCCGTGGTCGAGTCTTGTTGCTGGTTTAGTGTGTTCGTAGTCGTAATTCAATCGCCCATTGCAGTTTGTTTGTTTCCGCCGCTATCCCATCCACCTTTACCCAAACAAGTCGATCCACCCCATTACTCGACTTGCCCTCACTAGTCGCCTTGCGTGAACTCTCGCCACACCAGCCCTAGATAGGTTGCAAGCCGCCTTGTTACTTCGCCTTGCATTGCAGCCCTTCTTGATTTCATCTGGTGATACCTATTGCTGCATATACTAGGGATACTTTGCCCTAGCTGAGACGCTTTGCTCAGTCGCTTTGTGTGCCGGGGATAGGGAAGCTTTACCCAAACCGCCGCTGGCCAATCTGCCGAGTTGTGCCATTGGAAACGCGTAACTTGAGTTACCTTCGGTAAAACAGGCATAACTTTTCGCTCGGTGCTCCGTTTTGGCTGAATTTTTTACAGCAGAAAGAAGACGAAATTCGCCATTTGGGGCCAATCTTAGAAATTTAGAAAATAATCAGAAAGAGGCTGTTTTGGGGCTCTGAACTTGTTTTCCAGTTTTCAGGAAATGTTTTTGATTTTCTGTAGGACACATCCCATCTCTGTTTAATATGCAAATTTTTGTGATTGGAGCTTGTGTTACATCTGTTCGGATAAAAATATAAAAAATTAGTTGAAAAAATAAGAAATCTTGATTCCTACTAGTCCTGGAGGTTTTTCGGGGAAAAGATTAAAAACAAGTGCATAGAGTGCTGTTTTGCTTGTTCTTTGAGCTTTATCCACCGTCCTTTGTTCCAACTTGTTGTGCTACACCTAGGACACATCTTAGCCAGCAATTGTGACTTGTACTTTGGATACTTATTGAACTTTGTTAATCTGCATTCATTATTTGCTACTCCTTGCTACATATTGTGCCTGTCCTACAGCTCCACATATACTTCGATCAGTAAGCATCTCGTCGTCACGATTCCAACGCATCCAAAATCACCTCATTCCGACTTCGTATGAGGGAGATATCGCCGAAACCGTGCAGGGGTGTTGGCTGAATCCGAGATGAACGTGAAGACCGAGTTGGAGTCGACTTGTAACTTGGAGATGAGGCTGGTTCGTGCATGTCCAGCGTGGCGATGTCCTTATCAATGCCGACTACTCTGTGTGAGATTCGCATTTTCGCCGACCTTTCACTCGAATTTCTAACCTATTAAAAAGAAAGGTATCAAAATCGAGTAGCTGCGAATCGCCACACCATTTTGGTCCTAAGGGGTCTATTTCGTCTTTAGCAAAACAGTCTTCCTTTATTCCCACATTTCTCAAAGAAGAAGCAGGAGAATTAAAGAGACACTAGATTGATGAATGAATACACTTCCTCAGATTGATGAATGAATACACTTCCTGCTTTCGCATTACCGATTAGACGGTTGTGGTCGGTTACACCTACTCAGCAGGGTCGCATGCTGAATTAACATTCCAAGCAACACAAAAAGACCACATAAGCGAAAAGCAAAAGATATATACAGACAAGCATACATTAAATGTACATCTTGGCTTGCTCTAAAATACCCACAATACATTATAAACACAAGTCGAAATTGTATGCCAGTAACATCTCCGCCACGCAGAAGGCGGAACCCTTCATTGGCGGCCTTCCTGACCACATTAAGGTGGACGTCGAGCTGCACGCAACTCAAGATCTCAAGATGGCCATTTACCACGTGCGGGCCTTCAAGCGTCGCGCCGCAGCCATGCCCTCGACGGCCGTACCGCGGAGCGCGGGGCTCCACTACATGCCGGTCTTCCCCCTTCGGCCCGGCTGGTGCCGGCTGCTCCACAGCCCGGGTTGGGTGGCTAGATGACACCGCCCAGGCCGCCTACAGCAGGTGCCGCGACCCCAGCGCACACTTTCTGACGCCTGACACCGGCAGAGATACTTGAATGCCACCACCAAGGGCTCTGCTATAACTGCAATGAGCCGTATCATCAGTGCCAGTAATTGTTCTACCTGGAGTCAGAGGACATAGACGCTGGGACCGCCACACAGCCGACGATCTCCCTCTACGCCCTGGCCGGGATATGGACAACGAACACCATGCGTCTCCCGGTGAGTCTCCACGGCCATCGCTTGGTGGCGCTACCTGACTCCGGTCGACACACAACATAGTGGACGCCAGACTCCTACACCATCTCTAGCTCGCTATTGCCCCACACCCCACCATGCGGGTGTTAGTGGCAAATGGCGACCATGTGCCCTGTCAAGGGGTCGCCCGTCACGTTGCTTTGGCAATCGGAAGCGAGGAGTTCTCCATTGTTAGAATCTGAACTGTTACTCTCATCGAGAGGATGACACTAGGAGTTGGGGAAATTTTTTGGTTTATTTCTCACACAATGCCATACCAACCTGGTGGGGTTGGGGATACATAGTTATTGCTGGCCAAGGCAGCTAAGCATATGCCAAGATGCTAGTCTAATATGCAGTCCTAGATGCTGTCTAAAGCTAGTCTAAGATGTTGCAACTGCTGTCCTCTAAGATGTTGTCCTAGATGCTGTCTAAAGCTAGTCTAAGATGGTGCTGCTGCTGTCCTCTAAGATGCTACTGCTGCTGCTGTCCTAGATGGGCAGCAAGGCCACTATGCGGAGACCCACAAAGATTAATAGTGCAGAGACTTATTCCCATCATTCTCCCCCTAAGTCTTCTGCATCGTCTTATGGAAAAGTTGGACCATCCCAGTCCTGGAGCAAAGCTCAAGGAACATGATTCTTCCAAGGGGTTTGGTGAGCAGGTCCGGAAGCTGGTCCTTGGTGTTGATGTAGCTCGCCTTGATGCTTCCTTGCTCCAAGCAGCCTCAGATAAAGTGGTACCTCACCTGGATGTGCTTGCTCTGTTCATGGAAAACGGGGTTCTTTGCCAGGGCCAGAGTGGACTTACTGTCCACCCTGAGCTCCACCGTGTTGATAGCCAATTTTGGCACATCAAAGACTGACCGGTCTGAGTATATAATCCGAGTAGATTTAGATTTAAAGATAAGACTTCTTTTGTAAATCAACTCGTGAAGGGGTACGTCTTTCCCGGCCTATATATATGAAGGCCAAGGCCGATTGAGGTAAGCCCAATCGAATCAAATACAATCGCATTACTCTTTTTATCTCTCAAACACTAACCTTTTCCAAACCCTAATCTGTTGTTCTTCCTGCGTCTCGACGGCATTTGAAGGTGTTCTGAGTGGCCTGCCGATCTCAGAGCAACCCTAGTTCCAAAAGCTCTGACGGGGTCCATCCCGAGCTTGCTGTGCTAGGTCTAAGCGAAGCCCTGCACGAACCGGTCAGACCGGTCGGCGGCACCGGTCAGACCGGCCTGCCTAGGGTTTCGTTGGTGTTGATCGTTTTGACGATCGTTCATGCATTCTAGCGGATTCGAGTGTGTTCATCACAATTCCGTGTCAACACACTTTTTGACGACTCCACTGGGGAAAGATTAATCTAGTTTTCAAAGAATTGATCTAATCCAACTCCACAAGAAGATGGGCTCCAGCGCTGAGATCAACCAGAACAACATCATCATGGCAACCATGGAGGAGCTCACTAAGTAGGAACGCAGCGCCTAGCTGATCGCTGAGGAGCACTTGAAGGCGCAGTTCTTGAGGGGCTTCAAGAAGGATCATGGTGGCTTCGTCAAGAGGGTCGAAGAGTTCGTCATGCCTTCCTTCAAGCTGGCCAATGATCAGGTTGAAGAAATTCCTGCTGTAAGCAATGAACCCTCTGAATTACTTAAGCAAATGTCTCTTTTAGTTGACAAGAAAATATTTGATGCGCAAATAGCTGTGGGTGAGATGCTTGCTGGTATTAACGATGAAATAACTGCATTGAAAAAGGGAAAAGCATCGTAGATGGCACTTTTTTCAGGTCCTAGTTCGGCCACCATACCCCTTTTACCTAATCAATTTTTTGGGATGCCACCAAACTCATTTCCAAGACAAACTCCACCACCACCGTCAGTACACACGCCACCGGTTGGACCGGTCCATGCGACCGGTCAGACCGGTTATAGCGGTTAGACCGGTTGGACCGGTCGATGCGACCGGTAAGACCGGTTGTAGCGGTCAGGCCGGTCAGACCAGTGCGATGGTGCAGAGTCCACCATCACCAACGCCGCTTGCAACCATCCCTAGTTCGGCTGCCCCAAGCCGAATCGGAGAGATTGTTGGCACCTACCAACGTCACCTAGCGATGACGGCCGCAGACGCCAATTTGGGACGACAGTATTTCATGATCCACGAATAGATCCGCAAGCGCATAGAATACCACTGTAGCATTTTACCCGGGAGTATACCGAGGTGTCATTTATATTTCCGCAGGGAAGGCGATGAGTGAGAGAATATATAGATCAGTTGTGAGCTCTATCTAGATTGGATATTCTCATGCATAAACAGGGGTAAGATAATAACATGGTAGGAAGTAGTGTGACACACACACAAACTACTCTCTTGGATAAAAGAATAAAGATTACTTTAGGCTGGGAGCAAGGCAAAAGTCAGAGCTCGAGTCAGCTGTGCTAGGCTAGCTATATCTACACTTTCTCATTAGTTAGCTCATCAGAGATTAAACTACACAACAGGGAGATCGCTATCGAAGTAACGAGAGGAGCCCGTACACCCCGGCGACTTTATGTACCTCCTACCCCGCATACCAAACTTGGAGGATTACTAAAAGGCATGGACAGGGCTGTCACCACCTGCCGGCTACCTCTACAAACTGTGGGTATAGTTGACATCCAGCAACTCTTAGCTAATCTAGACGCCATGTCTACACTAGTAAGGGATACTCTAGTGTCCCGCGCGGAGCCCCCACCCTCCGGATGGACAGACATCACACTAGAGCAATCATACGAATACTGGAGCAGTTGATAGAGTTCTAAGAACAAAAGACTAACCATCTCCAGCACAGGGCGATCATGCAATGCAAGCGTTGAATAATAACGCAACTATGACAAGAAGCATATACTCGATAACTCAGGATATACTTCAAGTAGATATCGGTAACCATAGTCTAATTCTATTACAAACGACCGAATATTAAAGGAGAGAGCTAGAGATGAACCCATACCAGACTCTCGAGCAACTCCGGCGACTTGATGACTCCTAGACTTCTCCTAAACTCCACTAAGCCTAAAGACTATGCAAGGAATGCAAAAGAGGAAGTGATGTGTGGTGTGTGTGTGTGTGTGTGTGTGTGTTCTATCCTCTACCCCCCTTCTATTTATGCAGGGAGCCACCAGCCGCAGCACCCCAAACCAACGTTGTGAGCCAACAGGGAAGCGCCACGTGCCTTGGTTGAGGCGGTGGGGCCCACAGGCTAGGCCGGCCGACCAGGTAGGTCGGTCGGCCTGCCCGGGCCGCCAACTGCCCCCAACTTCCTAGAGTGGGCTTGTCTTGATCTCCCCTTGTCCTAAAGTTGAGGCACGACCTGCCCTAGCTAGGTTTGCTTCAGTTCTTGGGTTTCACTTGGTCCATTTGAGCCTGAATTAGTACTCTGATATTTTCTGTGATTTTGTGTTGGGCCAAAGTGTGCTTGTAACCTGCATATTAGCTTGAAAACACAACTTGCATATTCTAAAAGGTAAATTGTGATTTAGGAACTTTATTGGATAAGGATGTGTGTAAGAAATATAAATTCTCATGATTTTCTTATCAAGTTGACGCCTGGAAATGGTCATTAGTGAGCATCAACAAGATCCCCCAAGCTGTCCTTTACTCGTCCCGAGCAAAGTAGGACAAATCAGGTTGTTGATCAGAAAATCACTTTGACTCGTACCTTACCTGTCATGTCATAGTCTAAAGCAAAGAGATTCATCTATAAGCTTAAATAAGTTTGTTAGCATACCTTTGCTCAATTACCTTACTCCCTCATGGGGCTTTTTAGCTGTCTCCTTGTCTTGGGCTGTTGAGAGTTAGAATGGTGAATAAAGCAGTAATTACTTGTTCATAGATCCTCAATCCATCTGGAGACACTTTTTTGAAAGATTTTTAAAAACATGGCAAAGCTCCAGGATAACTCTCTCGAGGCACTCATCTTATATTTCCTTACCAAGGCAGTGTTTGCCTTTGATCTTCCCTACTACTACAAGCCTTTGTGGAGCTCAAGGTAGGATAAGAACAGGGCACACTTGTATTCTATTTATTGTAAAGTCAAAGAGAGGATCCATGGAGAAACAAGTCATGCAATCTCGATCAAAAGGTGCAAGTTTATGAATGGATGGATAGATGGATGAATATGGCTTACTCCTTGAGGTAATGGCCTTTCTCTCTCGAATCATCCCTGTCTCTCTCTCTCTTTCTCTTTTTTTGAGACATGGTTACCCCCTTTTTCTCTCCCTTCTTTTTTTTGGGTCATGCTTCTTTGGCATGCCATCTTTTCTCTTCTTTTTAGGGCAACCATAATCTGACTTTATTTTATTTTAGGAATGTTCTACGAGAGAGATCATCAAGACATGGAGCATTTATAGATGTGAAGTGGATGGTGGTGCTAATTCCCAGTGTAGGAATATAACAAATGGATGGGACGTGTACGTGCTTATGATCAAGAAAGCATGAAGAGCATCTTACTAGGGTCACCCAATTTGACAAAACTCAACAGAATATCAAGCAGCATATGTATAAGGGTTTTTCATGGAATATGACATATGGCTCTGGTAGGACATTGCATATCGCTGGGAAACTTGCCTTTTAATTTTTTTTTCGAAAACAACTCCAGACTTCAAGCATCACTAGAACAAGCTAGCATAACCTTATTTACCATATCTGAACTCACAACAACTTAGACTCGGGTCAAGCATATGCAACCCACGGAACTTTCAGGTTTATTGGCAACATATTTGTATAACCAACGAATATAAACTCAAGAGAACTCTTATTTTCAAACTAGGCACAACAGACATGATAAAGCAAAGCAAAACTCGTCCTTTCAACTTATCAAAAGGGAGTTAAAACATTCTTACCGCGCATCATGGAAAAGGGAAATAAAGCAGTAATTTTTTTTTGTTTTTTCAAATTTTTTTCAATTTTTATTGAAAGCAAATAAAAGGATACAGTTGACTTAGGGGAGGGAACCTCCCCCAAGCTAGCTCTTAGTTTAGGGTCAAAAAGCAGGACCTTTCTCCATACCTGATCAGGTTGAGGTCATTTCGTCCGTACCTGGAGAAGTAGTAACGGTCGATGACGTCTTGTTCTTCTTGCGCCACACCTTCTTGGTCTTCTTTGGTGGCGTAGGCGGTGCAGAAACAGGATCCTTTAATTTACCCTTCTTCTTAGACCTTTTTGAGTTCGCTGGATCTTCTTTCATAAGTGTCTTCATAAAAGGTATAAGACTATCTTTCTGAGAGGGTGTGACTTCGACTTCTTTGATTTTTTGAGGATTTGGCCCAAATTTGACCCGGATCATCAAGCATTGCTCTTTCTTGGGTCGGAAGTTAAATTTTTCCTCTTTACCATTTATATGGAGTCGGATTTCTCCGGCCCCAACATCAATATGTGCATCTGCTGTATTGAGGAACGGCCGTCCTAGAATGAGAGTAGTCTCCTTCTGATTATCCATATCTAGTACCACAAAATCGACTGGGACAAAACAGTCCCGTACTTTCACGGGGACATCCTCAGCAATTCCTTCTGGGTGCCGTATTGAGGAGTCAGCCAATTGCAACTGCATGGGTGTCGGTGTCAACTCTGTGTAGTTGAGTTGGTCGAAGACCGCCTTCGGCATCACACTAACACTGGCTCCCAAATCACATAAGGCTTTGTCGAAGTTCTGTGCCCCTATCGAACATCTGATAGTTGGGAATCCTGGATCCTTCTTCTTCTTGGGCAATTATTGAAGTATAGCTGCACTGCATGCCTCAGTGAGCTTGATTACTTCGGTAGTTGGCAGTGGTCACTTGTTGTTGATTATGTCCTTGATATAATGAGCATAGGTCAGAACCTTCATCGCATCCATCAAGGGCACATTGATGTTCACTTGTTGTATTATCTCAACAAAGTGGCTGAACTGCTCAACTATACTTGGCTTCCTTGCCCTCATAGGGAACGACAATACTTGGGTATCATAAGATTCATGCGGAGCCGTCTTCCCTTCATAAACCTTCTCGGGTTCCTCCTCCCGAGGTGGTTCTTCTGCCACCGGGCTTGCTTTCTTCCTGTTAATATGGTTAGGATAAGGTGGGTCTTGAGTAGTTTTACCTCCTCGTGTGGTTATCGCCTTAACATTCTCCAAAGCAGGGGGCATGGTAGCAGCCACTTGAGCTAGTTGAATCTCAATCATCTTGTTGAAACTAAACTGATTCTTGATGGCAGTGGAGAATCTGTCCATCTTGGCATGGATGGTCTCCATAGATTTGTCCATAGCGGCCAACTTCTTCTGAAGGGACTCACTGATCTTCGCTTGGCCGTAGACAAGGTCTCTCAAAGTAGGCTAGTTAGGACCGAAAGAATTCGAATTCCCATTACCTCCTTGGTAATATGGGCGTGGTTGATTCCACCCCTGACCTCCTTGTGGACGAAACCCTTTGCTGCCATTGAGGAATAGAGCTTCTTCTCGGGTTTCTGGGCAATTGTCGCCCGAATGTCCAACATTTCCGCAGACCTCGCATGTCATGCGAGTTTCCAAGGCTTGAAGTATTTGCATCTGAGCCTTATCTTGGGAATAATCCTCAAATTTCTTGAGGAGGAGATCAATCTTCATAGCGAGCATGTCGGCCTCCTTGACAGAGTGCATACCTCGCTGGCGCAGTTTGAGGCGATCATCGCTCCAACCTTGGTTGGAAACCATCTTCTCGATCAATGATGTAGCTCTTTCAATGGTCAGCGAGAAGAAAGCTCCACCCGCAGCGGCATCCACATGATCACGGGATGACTGTGTCAACCTGTTGTAGAAGTTCTGCAGAATGAGCCAATTATCCATTCCATGGTGCGGACACGCCAGAATATACTCCTGAAGCCTCTCCCAAGCTTCCGGAATTGACTCATTTGATGCCTGCTGGAAGTTCGAAATCCGACCACGAAGAGCATTGGTTTTGCCCGTCGGGAAGAACTTCGAGAGGAACGCCTTGGCACATTTGTCCCAAGTTTCCACAGCAGCCTTGTTAGCATAAAACCATTGCTTCACTCTCCCCAAGAGAGAAAATGGAAACAGACGGAGCTGGATTGCATCTTGCGATACACCCTTGATAACAAAAGTACTGCAGAGCTCCAGGAACTGCTGGAGATGAGCGCTGGCATCCTCATTGGCCCTGCCACAAAATGGGCTGGCCTGCAACATGATAATGAGACCTGTCTTGATCTCGAAATTTTCTCCTCCGGTGTTAACCTCGGGTCTGGTCGGGACCTGGCTAGCAGACAGAGCAGAGTAATCACGTAGTGTCTTCTGGGCCATAGCTCTAGGAGCTAACGACGATGCGATGACTGGATCAACTACCGAGAGTGATCTCCGAGGTGATACGAGATGAGCTCGCGTCCTCCTCAAAAGTGACTCTGGATCGGAATGAAAGTTTTGCAGCAAGTCAAAACCGGTCATACACTACCCTGTTTTCATATCAACGAAGACAAGAAAAAAAGCCAAGTTAGCCTATTTAGCAAGCGAATACCAATTTCGATTTTGTTCACAACTCTGTCTATATATTTCACTCTATGCCTTCCCCGGCAACAGCGCCAAAAATGATTGTTGGCACCTACCAACGTCACCTAGCGATGACGCCCGCAGACGCCAATTTGGGACGACAGTATTTCATGAACCACGAATAGATCCGCAAGCGCACGGAATACTGCTGTAGCATTTTACCCGGGAGTATACCGTGGTGTCATTTATATTTCCGCAGGGAAGGCGATGAGTGAGAGAATATATAGATTAGTTGGTGAGCTCTATCTAGATTGGATATTCTCATGCATAAACAGGGGTAAGATAATAATATGGTAGGAGGTAGTGTGACACACACACAAACTACTCCCTTGGATAAAAGAATAAAGATTACTTTAGGCCGGGAGCAAGGTAAAAGTCACAGCTCGAGTCAGCTGTGCTTGGCTAGCTATATCTACACTTTCTCATTAGTTAGCTCACCAGTACACAATAGGGAGATCACTATCGAAGTAACGGGAGGAGCCCATACACCCCGGTGACTTTATGTACCTCCTACCCCCATACCGAATGTGGAGGATTACTAAAAGGCACGGACAGGGCTATCACCACCTGCCGGCTACCTCTACAAACCGTGGGTATAGCTGACATCCAGTAACTCTTAGTTAATCTAGACACCATGTCTACACTAGTAAGGGATACTCTAGTGTCCCGCGCGGAGCCCCCACCCTCCAGATAGACAGACATCACACTAGAGCAATCATATGAATATTGGAGCAGTTGATAGAGTTCTAAGAACAAAAGACTAACCATCTCCAGCACAGGGCGATCATGCAATGCAAGCATTGAATAATAATTCAACCATGACAAGAAGCATATACTCGATAACTCAGAATATACTTCAAGCAGATATCGGTAACCATAGTCTAATTCTATTACGAACGACTGAATATTACAAGAGAGAGCTACATATGAACCCATACCAGACTCTCGAGCAACTCCGGCGATTCGATGACTCCTAGACTTCTCCTAAACTCCACTAAGCCTAAAGACTATGCAAGGAATGCAAGAGAGGAAGTGATGTGTGGTGTGTGTGTGTTCTATTCTCTACCCCCTTCTATTTATACTAGGGAGCCACCAGCCGCTGCACCCCAAACCGACGTTGTGAGCCAACAGGGAAGTGCCACGTGCCTTGGTTGAGGTGGTGGGGCCCATGGCCTGGCCGACCGACCTACCGGGCCGCCAACCGCCCCCAACTTCCTGGAGTGGGCTTGTCTTGGTCTCCCCTTGTCCTAAAGTTGAGGCACGGCCTGCCCCAGCTGGGTTTGCTTCAGTTCTTGGGCTTCACTTGGTCCATTTGATCCTGAATCAGTACTCTGATATTTTCTCTGATTTTGTGTCGGGCCAAAGTGTGCTTTTAACCTGCATATTAGCTTGAAAACACAACTTGCATATTCTAAAAGGTAAAGTGTGATTTAGGAATTTTATTGGATAAGGATGCGTGTAAGAAATACAAACTCTCACGATTTTTTGATCAAGTTGACGCAAGTTTGCTGCTTGCTTAGTTTACTATGGGAATCTCCACTACGGAGTCTTTTTGCCTCGAGTAGTTGACGAGTACTAATCGCTTGCTTGAGATACAAAAAGAACTCATGTTTTCCCTTAGTACTCTAAGTAGTTGTCGAGAGCTGACTGTCCTCTTATCTATCAAGAAACCCCTTATACCTCCTAGATACTCTAAATAAGATCTCCCCCCGATTTGGACAATAAAGTCCACAATAGCTACGCGCTAATAAAACATTTCCTTTGAAAAGGAAACCCATACTAAGCTATGGCTTTGAACACCCCCATAGTGCAATTCCCACTTGGTTAATCCCGAGGGATTCAATCCTAACCGGTTAGCACCATGGTTTCATAACCATACAGATTCGATTCTATTCGAGAATGCCTCCCGTGGCACTTACGGATACAATGCATCGTATCTACTGTTATAACTGAGTGGGCATGATGTCGCCTACACTCAGGACCCTCGAGTGCAGCTACTCAACACAACAAAGGACTCCATAATCCTACCTCCAAGTACTTAATATTACACAAATATCCAACATTTGTTTAAAGTACTTCTGGCTCACACGCCAATTCAATTACAAGACAAGCTTAAGGAAACTCTGCCCTACTCAAGGCTTCTACAATCTGATCAGCCACCCCGGAGGTTGCCGCCAAATACTCACGGAACTGATCTTCCGTACAGTCAACCTTGGCACCTTGTCCAAGGGCATCTAGACGAGTGGTTGGCCAATAAGACTTCACCAGCCCAAGCACGTGACCTACGTACTGACGGGTGATGTCGGAGACAAACCTCTCGAAGGCTCCTGGCACCCTGCGAAGCCTCCCAGCCAGCTTGAACGATTCGTCCCCATCCTCTTGTGGGATGTCCATGGCCTCCATCACCTCCAGGGCAGCATCTCTGACTTCTCTCACCTCCACAAGTTCTCGCTGCAGCGAGTCTCGAGACTCTAACAAATTCTTGAGTTGTTGCAGCACCATCGCGGCCTCATGGTCAGAGTCCTCCTTGATCTTCTTAAGCTTCTCTATTTCATCTGCGTTGCAGTACATAAGAATCTTTTGATCCAGTACCAAGCTTTCTTGAATCTTTAAAGATTCTGCACAAGCTGTGTACTCAATAAAAAGAAAATCTTATAAACACCAAGCAGATCTACTAGTCGAGTGCATATCAAATGCTAAAGACTAACCTTTCTTTGATTGGGAAAGCTTCTTCATCTTCCACTCAAGAGCAGTCTTCTCAGACGAGAGCGTTTTAACCCTCTCTTTGAGAGCATTTAGCTCTGTCTCATCTAGAGACTGGACACTCATTCATCCTAGTGCTTCCTGCAAAACAAAAAGATCAGAATACTACTCGATCTACTCCAAAAGTACTCGAAGTATTCGACTACTTCTAGCAGCTTGACAGCTAGCTCCACATTCTCTCTTGGCAAATTGCTTCCCGATGTGACCTGGGAAGCACTCGCCACCACCTCTGTAACAGCCCTCTTGGGCACTTCTTCAATTTTTCCTACAGTATTCCCTGTGACTTGGGAACCTAAAGGAAGAACATGCCACTTAAATTATAATAAGGGCAAATAAAAGAATACTTTTCCTACAAGGCACTACAAGCTTACCTGCAGGGGTCTCCGAAGGCTGTTTATTATCGTCTCCTTCAGGAAGCTTCTCGCCTTCTCCTTCTTCCGGAAGCTTGACGCTTCCACCACCTTCCGGGATCTCCTTGTTGGCCCTCTCAGAATGGGGTAAAGGAGAATCCAGAAGCATGGAGTCGGCCATAGCCTCCGCATCACAAGCACTCATATCGGGAGTACTCGGGGGCTTCCCCAGCTCCAGCTGAGAAGCCGAGTGGCTCTCGGCTCCCACGTCCTCTCCAGGACTGCATCTCTGCAAAGACAAAGTAGTTACAAACTATTAGATTCAAAACAGATCCTACATATACAAGTTCTAAAGAACTTACGCAGGAGCTCTTATGAGGGCAAACCCCTTGACGCCAAATTTGCAGGCAGGCTTTGTAATCACGGTCAGCTTACCCGCATCGACGGTCTTATTTATATCGGATCTACTCGCTGAAGGAGTAGTCTCGATCCCACTTGACGGGTCCATTGTGGTGGAGGGGACAGTTTGTACCACCGCAGTATCATCCCTAGTTGATGAGGTCCGTGGCATCTTAGCCGCCGGACTTAGAAAAGCAAAAACACAAATCAAAACTTGCAAATCGACAATTAGAAAGTACTCGATTGCAAATATAACTAGCTATTCACCTGTTGCTAGTAGTTTTGGAGGAGCTGCTATGCTTCCTCGCCACTGACCGAGTACTCCTCAGGCGCTCGGTCTGGGCATCAGCACTTGGAGTGGGGCTATGCTCCCCATCACTCCTTTCTCCAGACACTTCTTAATCTGCATAATCAAGTCTGGACATCAGTACTGTTCATATGAAATCTCATATGAGCATACTAAGATTTGATTAATAGATTGACGAAATTGGAAGAACAAAAGAGCGAATAAATGCCTGGTAGCGAAGGACTACTCTTAAAGCGATCCACATCCTCCTACAGAAAGCAAATCCTATCAGATTTACACTATAGTAAAGTACTCGATTTCTATGAATCGACTACTCTTATCAAGTACCTGCTTCGGTGGATTCGCAGCAGAAAATGTACCAAGAACAACTGGGATAGTATTTACATTCTTCAGAAGTCGTTGCATTTGACTAAAAACTAGATCATCCGAGATCTCTTCCTTCGAGTATCTTGACGGATCAGTTGTTCCCTGATACTGGAATCCAAGCAATTCCCGAGCCTGCAATGGCTGGATTCTTCGCTTCATCCAGTCAAACATGACTATTTCCCCAGTCAACATACTTTGCCTTAAAATGGCAATCCACGCGAGTAGTTCAGAGATTTGACTCTCGTCGGCTGGTTTTTTATTCCATTCGGGCCATTGGAATGGAGGGCCGGGGGTAATGGATGGAAAACTTCTCGACTGGTTCTCGAAATAGAACCACTTGAGTTTCCATTCGATTACTTTATTACTAAGGTCATAAGGGATATATACTCTATCCTTCCTTTGCCTAAGTTGGAGACCCGCGCCCCCTACTACATCTAAGACGAATCTATTGGGCTGCGGTTTCAAATGAAAAAGAAAGCAAAAGAGTTCGAAATGGGGCTCGATGCCCAGAAAAGCTTCGCATAAATGCACGAAGATGGAAATATGGACAAAGGAATTGGGTCTCAGATGATGCAACTGGATCCTGTAGTAGCGCAGGAGTCCAGAAAAGAAAGAAGAGCAAGGAAACCCCAATCCTCGTTCCAAGTATGAGGTGAAAGCAACGATTTCCCCTGTATTTTCATACGAATGATCTGAACCCAAGGCAGGACGCCATTGGATAACAGATTTGGGAACTAAAAGACCCTGCGACACTAGAGAATCTAAGTCAGATTGAGAACACTTACTTGTGTTCCAACCCTCATCATGGGTTGGCTCTGCAGCCACACCCTTCCCCTTGGTCGCTTTCTTGGGGGCCATCCGGAAGTCTACGGATCGCTACACGTGCATAAACTAGCGGAAACCCTAAGAGGGAGATGGAGAACGACAAGGAGCAAGAACTTTGGATTTGGGAGCTTGAGAGCGAAAGACAGATCTAAAGCAGTAAAAACTAGTGGCGGCCGGTGGGGTAAAACCTAAGTCACCATTTCATTTTATAATGACGGTGGCAAACATGGTAAAAACACCCAACAGGCCAACAGTCCATTGCAAATTGCAAAGAAAAACGGGATTTAAAAGAGACATTCCTTTTTCTGAGATTACATTCTGGAAAAGAAAACACTCACATCCCTAGTCGACTACTCGACACTCGTTTCCTTAATTGGGATTACATTCCAAAACAAGGATAAGTACTTGACCCAGTACAACTACTCGATATTATAACTCGAGTACTTTTTCCTAACTAAACTTTACAATGACTCGAACCTGCATGCCCATCACCTGGATCTCTTGGATCTTCTAGTCGACGTCTGCTGCAGCTAGATTGGCCCGAGGCCATGACAGAGTACAAACTTGTTATTCCCATCAAGGGATTAATGATATTGTATTTAGGGAGATAAGCTACAAGAGGTTTGGAGGCAGATTACAATAATTACCTCGCAAGTCCTCTTGTAGCATCTTACGGAGAAACTCATTTTTCTCCCTGAACACATTGTGACAAGATTATGTCTCCTCACCATAGATACAGTTCTTGGGGGTTCACACCCCGGGAATCCCTAGGATGTGACACAACAAGACTACCCTAATCCCCTGAAAACCTGCCTCATTGGAATATGCTAGGACATGATGTCCAACATGGATCCGATGAGAACATTGGGGATGCAGGAGGAGGCAGCAGATACTTCTCTTGTCACTCGCAAGTTCTCTTCTAGCATCTTTTGCTGGGAAGAACTACACAAATCTCAGGAGGGCGAGAGCAAGAACACCAAGGAAAAGCCATGGCTGCTACACTTTGGTGCTTCTGCTAATTGCCTTTCCCCTACCTTTTATAGCCATAAGGGGGCTTAATATGGAGAACCCGTGAATCAATAGTGCACGTTTTACGGATGCATTCATGCAGCATTCACGGACGCAGTCAAAGTTGCAATAATGCAGATTCTCCAAATAGTAACGTCCAAACATGAGCACTTAATAAAGAGCCGTACATCCTGGGTTTTATTCTTGAAATTATTTCGGGCGCAATCAGTGTGGCAGATCTAATTGTATCATTTTTCTAGAATTTTACCCGAAAAAGAGGCCTTTTCGGATTCCGAATCTGATGAATCCTGCAAATAATCTGAAGGATAAAATCTGATGCCACGACTTAAATCCTTAATTCCAAATCTACGCTCGGGGGCTGCTGGATATAGGCATCAGAGATTTATTTTTCAAATTTTTTGGAAAATAGAGAAGGAAAAAGACTGAAGTGACCATCAGCCTAATTCTGCAATTCAACCTAAGGCTCGGGGTGTCGGTGTTTACCCCCAAGCCTGCTCAGGGATACCCTTAGCAGTAAGGTTTGTAGGTAGGGATCGGCAGCTCTAGAACTCGATGGTACTAGGAACACAAAGATTTAGACAGGTTAGGGCCACGAGTTTGCGTAATACCCTACGTCCTGTGTGGTTTGTATTGCCTTCGGTGTTTATGATTGTTTGGAGGGGGTCCCTGCACACCCTTATATATCCGGGGTGACAGGGTTACATGGAAAGTCCTAGCTGAGTACAGTTGGAGTCCTATTACAATACAATCGGGTAGTTTCCTTTGTATTGTAGCTAGTTCTATGTCTATTCGAGTAGTTACAAAAGAGGTAAGGTACATTCATGAGCTATCCCTTACTCTAGAACATTCTATGCCTATAAGCAGTCCCGCTGCTCCGGGTCTGATAAGCCCCCGAGCTATTCGTAGTCGAGTTCTGCAGGCGTCGAGTACTTGGCAGGGCGTCTTCGAGTTCTTCAAATAATCAGAACCTCCTTCTGGTTACTTCTGGTCCTTCATTCAGATACATCGAGTAGTCCTTCAAGTACTTCTGTTTGCTTCGAGGCTGTGAGGTGCTCAAGCCCCGAAATCTTGATCATATATGGTGTGCGAAGTACTCGCGCTCCAAATGGAGTAGCCCCCAAGCCTTAAGTTGAATCGTAGAATCAGGCTGAGGGTCACTTCAGTCTTTTTCCTTTTTTATTTTCCAAAAAAATTGAAAAATAAATCTCTGATGCCTATATCCAGCAGCCCCCGAGCCTTAAATCAAAATCCCTTTTGCTGCGAGTAGCCCTCGAGCGTAGATTTGGAATTAAGGATTTAAGTCGTGGCATCAGATTTTATCCTTTAGATTATTTGCAGGATTCATCAGATCCAGAATCCGAAAAGACCTCTTTTTCGGGTAAAATCCCCTTATTTCTGCGATTTGCAATGGACTGTTAGCCTATTGGGTGTTTTTACCATGTTGCCACCGCCATTATAAAATGAAGCGGTAACTTAGGTTTTACCCCACCGGCTATCATTTGTTTTTACTGCTTTAGATCTGTCTTTCTGCTCGTGAGCTCCTAGATCCAAAGTTCTTGCTTCCCTTTGCTCCCCAGTATCGCCCTAGGATTTCCGCCAGTGTATGCGCGTGAAGCGATCCGTAGATTTCCGGATGGCCCCCAAGAAAGCGACCAAGGGGAAGGGTGCAGCCGCAAAGCCAACCCATGATGAAGGCTGGGAACCAAGTAAGTGTTCCAGATCTGACTTGGAATCCTTAGTAAAACAAGATTTCTTGGCTTCTGAATCCGTAATCCAATGGAGTCCCGTGTTTGGTGACGCCCGTCCGTATGAAAATACGGGCGAGATCATTGGATTTGTTCCGTATTTTGAGCGGGGGTTTAGTCTTCCCGGCTCTAATTTCTTTTCTAGACTTCTGTATTATTATGGGATCCAGCTTCACCATCTTACTCCCAATTCTTTTGTGCATATGTCTGTCGTCGTACACTTGTGCGAAGCGTTTCTGGGCATCGAGCCCCATTTCAAACTTTTCCGTCACCTTTTCCATCTTAAGCCTCAGCCCAATTCGGCTAGTTTAGATGTAGTTGGTGGAGCGGGAATTCAATTGAGACAGAAGATGGATAGGGTTTATATCCCCTATAAGTTATCTCAAAAGGTCATCGACTGGAAACCACGATGGTATTATGTCGAGAATCAGGGAAACAATCTTCCATTCATCACAGCTGGTCCTCCCGTTCAGCGTCCTGATTGGCTGAAAAAGCCTTATGATATGAGCCAAATTCCAGAACTCCTGGAAATGATTGCAAATCTGAGGCAAAAGGGAATAAGTGGAGAGTCTGTGGCTTTTGACTGGATGAAACGTAGAATCCAGCCTCTCCAAGCTCGAATTACTTTTGGTTTCGAGTATCAAGGGAGAAGTGATCCCTCGCGATGTTCGGATGAAGAGATCACAAACGGAGAAGCTCTTCGTCGAGTACAATGGTTATTCGACAAAGTAGAGCATGTTCCTCAACTCCTCAACACTTTTTCAGTGCTGAAGCCTCCCAAAGAGGTAAGTGCAAAGTAGTCGATTTGCCAAATCGAGTACTTTATTCGGACTTCTCACAATATTTTCTTTTGCAGGATAATGTGAATGTTTATAGGAGTAGTCCTCCTTTGCTAGGCATATTTCGCCCGTCTCATCTCCTTCCGAGTGCTTATAACCCATTTGTGCCTGATTCTGAAGATTCTTCAGAATTTGAAAGTTTTAGTTCTGATAATGAAGCTGCTAATGCAGAAGCTGCAGAGTCGGCTAGAGATGAAGACATGGCGGATAGTCCTAGTCGAAGCAAGGGTACTTGTGCGGATCACCCGATGACTACTCGCTCAGCTGCGAGAAAGCGAAGTAGCTCCTCACAAACTGCTGACAACAGGTATGTTGCTAGTCGACTTTAATCAGGGTCTTCCATTGTCGATTCACTGATTTTGTGTTTTGATTTTTAAGTTCGGCGGCTAAAATGCCATGGATCGTATCATCTGGGGATGATACTGCGGTGAGACAAACTGACCCCTCCACCATAGTGGACCCATCAAGTGGGATCGGGGCTACTCATTCAGCGAGTAGTTCTGATATAAATAAGACCGTCGATGCGGGTAAGCTGGCCGTGATCACGAAGCCTGCCCGCAAATTTGGCGTCAAGGAGTTTGCCCTCATAAGAGCTCATGCGTAAGTTCTTTAGAACTTGTATATGTAGGGTCTGTCTTGAATCTAGTAGTTTGTAACTACTTTGTTTTTGCAGAGATGCGGTCCTTGGTGAGGACGTGGGGGCTGAGAGCCACTCGGCTTCTCAGCTGGAGCTGGGGAAGCCCCCGAGTACTCCCGATATGAGTACTCGTGATGCAGAGGCTATGGTCGACTCCATGCTTCTGGATTCTCCTTTACCCCATTCTGAGAAGGCCAACGAGGAGATCCCGGAAGGTGGTGGAAATGGCAAGCTTCCGAAAGAAGGAGAAGGCAAGAAGCTTCCTGAGGGAGGCGATAATAAACAGCCTACGGAGACCCCTGCAAGTAAGCTTGTAGTGGCTTGTAGGAAAAGTATCCTTTTATTTGCCCTTATTGTAATTTAAGTAGCATGTTCTTCCTTTAGATTCCCAAAATGCGGGGAATACTGTAGGAAAAATTGAAGAAGTGTCCAAGAGGGTTGTTACAGAGGTGGTGGCGAGTGCTTCCCAGGTCACATTGGGAAGCAATTTGCCAAGAGAGAATGTGGAGCTAACTGTCAAGCTACTAGAAGTAAGTAGTCGAATACTTCGAGTACTTTTGAAGTAGATCGAGTAGTATTCTGATCTTTTTGTTTTGCAGGAAGCACTGGGACGAATGAGTGTCCAGTCTCCAGATGAGATAGGGCTAAATGCTCTCAAAGAGAGGGTTAAAACACTCTCGTCTGAGAAGACTGCTCTTGAGGGGAAACTGAAGAAGCTTTCCCAATCAAAGAAAGGTTAGTCTTTAGCATTTGATATGCACTCGACTAGTAGATCTGCTAAGTGTTTATAAGATTTTCTTTTTATCGAGTACACAACTTGTGCAGAATCTTTAAAGATTCAAGAAAGCTTGGTACTGGATCTAAAGATTCTTATGTACTGCAACGCAGATGAAATAGAGAAGATTAAGAAGATCAAGGAGGACTCTGACCGTGAGGCCGCGACGGTGCTACAACAACTAAAGACTTTGTCAGAGTCTCGAGACTCGATGCAGCGAGAACTCGTGGAGCTGAGAGAAGTCAGAGATGCCGCCCTAGAGGTGACGGAGGCCATGGATATCCCACAAGAAGATGGAGACGAATCGCTCACGCTGGCTAGGAGGCTTCGCAGGGTGCATGAAGCCTTCGAGAGGTTTGTCTCCGACATCACCCGTCAGTACGTAGGTCACGTGCTTGGGCTGGTGAAGTCTTATTGGCCAACCACTCGTCTGGACGCCCTTGGACAAGGTGCCAAGGCTGACTGTACAGAAGATCAGTTCCGTGAGTATTTGGAGGAAACCTCCGGGGTGGCTGATCAGATTGTAGAAGCCTTGAGTAGGGAAGAGTCTCCTTAAGCTTGTCTTGTAATTGAATTGGCGTGTGAGCCAGAAGTACTTTAAACAAATGTTGGATATTTGTGTAATGTTAAGTACTTGGAGGTAGGATTATGGAGTCCTTTGTTGTGTTGAGTAGCTGCACTCGAGAGTCCTGAGTGTAGGCGGCATCGCGCCCACTCAGTTATAACAGTAGATACGATGCATTGTGTCCGTAAGTGCCTTGGGAGGCATTCTCGAATAGAATCGAATCTGGATGATTCTGAAACTATGGTGCTAACCGGTTAGGATTGAATCCCTCGGGATTAACCAAGTGGGAATAGCACTATGGGGGTGCTCAAAGCCATAGCTTAGTATGGGTTTCCTTTTCAAAGGAAATGTTTTATTAGCACATAGCTATTGTGGACTTTGTTGTCCAAACCGGGGGGAGATCTCATTTAGAGTATCTAGGAGGTATAAGGGGTTTCTTGATAGATAAGAGGACAGTCAGCTCTCGACAACTACTCAGAGTACTTAAGGGAAAACAGGAGTTCTTTTTGTATCTCAAGCAAGCGAGTAGTACCCGTCAAGTACTCGAGGCAAAAAGACTCCGTAGCGGATATTCCCATAGTAATCTAAGCAAGCGGGAAACTTGTGTCACCTTATTTTAGAGTATCATGAACTTACCCGTGCTCCTTAAGGGATTTTCATAGTTGACCATTTAGGATAGGCCTTGTTTGGTTACCTAGATAGTATGCAGCTATTTACGAAGATGGCCCAAACTACTCGATCGTATCGAGTAGTATGTCCTTTAATGGACTGGATTGGTTTTTGGAATAGGACTGTTAGAATTGAACTCCGTCGAGTTAACCAAGACATGAATATTCTAGAAACATCCCAAACTTACTCGAGCAGAGCAAGTAAGGTGTCCTACCTGAGGACTGGAGTAACTCTTACGCAAGTCTGTTAGGTACTAACCCCGTCGAGTTGTCCAAGACGAAGGTGCCGAAAGAGTATCCAAGACCTACTCGATCCAGCGAGTAGGGTGTCCTTTAACCAAGGACTAGAGTAATCCTTAAGATAGAACTATTAGGTATGAACCCCGTCGGGTTGCCCGAGACGTAAATGTCAAAAGGATATCCAAAGCTTACTCGAGCGAGGCGAGTAAGGTGTCCCTTTAACTAGGAAATGGAGTAATCTTTAAGACAGAACTGTTAAGTACAAACCCCATCGGGTTACCCAAGACGTAAATGTCAGAAAGATATCCAAAACCTACTCGAGCGAGGCGAATAGGGTGTCCTTTTTACCAAGGACTGGATTAACTCTTAGGGTAAGTCTGTTAGGTACTAACCCCGTCGGGTTGCCCAAGATGAAGGTGCCAAAAGAGTATCTAAAACCTACTCGGGTGGGCCGAATAGGGTGTCCTACCAGAGGACTAGAGTGTCTTTTAGGACATAATTGTTAGGTACGAACCCCATCGGGTTGCCCAAGACGTAAATGCCCAAAAAGCACTCAAGTGTGAACCGTAAAAACCGCTCGATAGCTGCTCGAGCTGAGCAAGGCTTTCAAGATGGGGTACTGGTCATGTGAGCGAGAGCCAAGTAGTCGATATATGAAAAATCAACTTTGTTTGGATTTGTCGAAATTACGATAGCTGTAAAGTGACAGATTCGGACTCTTAAGACCTACCCCTTGGTCGTTAGAAGTGAGCAATGGTTTACATGACTGGATAAAATATATTCGAAGAAGGAACTTAGTCGATATGATGATCGACTAAATTCGAGGTAGAACTAGGTGATGCAGAGGTCGACTAGATTTATCGGTGGTGTCTCCTTCTGGAGAGGTGCCCCAAGGGCCTTGTGGAGTGAGTCACACTGGAAGATCGTGTGAGAGCTCTTTGGGTGGATAAAGCACTTGCGTAGCAGTACTTTGTTGATCCTGTTTCTGCTCTGAGACGATTCACCTTGATGCTGGGTGCGTGGTTTACCCTGAGGGCGGGTACTGATGGTTGCCGACTTGTGCTTCTTGAAGGGAGCGGAAGCCTTTGGCGGGATACGGAAGTTGGAAGAAGGGCTGTATATTTTGACTTCCTCCTGTTCCTTTCTTCTTGAGATGATGATGTTGCGCGCATTGCGCCCAACGTTGATTACACTACGGAGGTCGCAGTTTGAGCAGGCGACGACGTTCATAGAGATCTTCTGCTGGATGCTGTTTGTCCAGTTGGACAGTGACGGTCACCGCTGGGGGAGGAGGATGAGTAGGTAAATCCTCCTTGGTAGTGACTTGGGCTTCTGTGATTGTAGGAGGAGTAGTTTCCATGTTGTCGGAAAGGTACTCGTTGAAATCATCAGAATTATAGTCGTCAAGGTTGAGACGCTCCGTGGGATCGCCCTCAGGTTCTTCTGCGATACGAACCATGAGGATTTCACGACAGAGGTCTTGAATTTCTTGATCTTGTTTGCTTGAGGACGGGTCCAAAGGAGTGCTCTGTTGGTAAGGCAGATCCGCTAGCTGTGAGGCAGAAGCTTTGGGATCTTGTGCCTTCCTGAGGTGCACTGTCCGTCCTTGCGGTGTTGCATATATAATCAGGTTAGGGAGGGAGTCCTGATCGGACTTGAGGTTCTTAGCCGAGTTGGACTCGACTTGTTTACTATACTGGATTAGGTCGTCCAGTTGTTCCTCCGGGTCGGAGGAGTACTCGGATTCAGAGTCGGTTAGCCCACCAATTTTTGAGTATGTATGCTTTGGGTGAGCGAGGAGCAGTATGCCCATCTCTACACGGAGAGCATTCTCGTTCATCCATTGTAGCCATGATTGAGTAGGAGTTAGCCCTTCAGGCTCCTTAATCCAGGGTTTGTCATAGATTGAGTCGCTGGATTGTTCTGGGGCCTTGGCTTTTCCTTTTTTTAAGCTTGGCCAGTTCCCAAAGAACGTCGGCATGCTCGATTGGTTTGGCCATGGCGTCCATGAAAAAGCTCGACATTGTCTGACTACTCTTCAAGATCGTCAAATGGTTCAAAGTTCTAGAGATTGTTCATGAAGCGGTCAAAGTCCTTATCGAACTTGGACTCGACTGGTTTCGGAGTTCAAGTGTGAGCAGGTTTCGGTGAAGGGCTCTGAGGTATCCTGGAGATAGACGGTCCCATCCGAACAAGCCGGGGGTTTGTCTCACCAGCTCCCCCGCGGATTCCTCCTCCCGATTTTGGCTCTTTGTCTTGCAGAGTGCTTTTAGCCACCTTAATGCAGTTGGGAAGTTTTGAATTTTCCCGATCGATCCCTGAGAGCATGTCGCCCGACCTCTTCTGTGGCAGGTTTGGTGCGTTAGGGTTCTGCTGTAGCGCAGATGGGCTGAGAGCAGTTTCTGCAAGTTTGATGCAGCCCTCGATTGATCGTGAAACTCGATCTACTCCAGCGAGTAGTTCTGAGCTTTTGATCTTGGGGCGTTTGATTGTCTTCAGACGAGCCAGGTATTTTCCAAGAGTTTAGGAAAAGTAAGGCTTTTCAGAGACAATTCGTGTCGAACTTGACCAAACCAAGAGTTCGGTTTTGAGTTGTCACGTTTCCTGGGTTGTCCGAGTCAAGTTCGGGTGGAACTCTATTCTCGTCGAGATCCGCGGACTCGCGGATGCCGGTGAGTTGGGAGCGGGTTTTCGATTTAGGCGAGTTAGGCATGACAAGGTGGCTGGAAAAGCCTCCCATTCCATCAGCGGTGCAAGCCCAGGAACCAAAAACGAAAGTCGTGCCCTCTGGCACGCTGTTGGCGTTGCTTGATCCGGCCATCGAATTTATTGGTGAACTCGCCGAATCCCCTACCTAGGGCGCCAGCTGTCGGTGTTTACCGCCAAGCCTGCTCAGGGATACCCTTAGCAGTAAGGTTTGTAGGTAGGGATCGGCGGCTCTAGAACTCGATGGTACAAGGAACACAAAGACTTAGACAGGTTCGGGCCGCGAGTTTGCGTAATACCCTACGTCTTGTGTGGTTTGTATTGCCTTAGGTGTTTATGATTGTTTAGAGGGGGTCCCTACCCGCACTTATATATCCGAGGGAACAGGGTTACATGGAAGTCCTAGCTGAGTACAATTGGAGTCCTACTACAATACAATCGGGTAGTTTCCTTTGTACTGCAGCTAGTTCTACGCCTATTCGAGTAGTTACAAAAGAGGTAAGGTACATTCATGAGCTATCCCTTACTCTAGAACATTCTATGCCTATAAGTAGTCCCGCTGCCCCGGATCTGACAGACTGTTTGTTCCACTGCAGCATCATCCCCAGATGCTGAGGTCCGTGGCGTCTTAGCCGCCGGACTGAGAAAAGCAAAAACACAAATCAAAACTTGCAAATCGACAACTAGAAAGTACTCAATTGCAAAGTAACTAGCTATTTACCTGTCGCTAGGAGTATGGGAGGAGCTGCTACGCTTCCTCGCCGTTGACCAAGTACTCCTTGGGCGCTCGGTCTGGGCATCAGCACTTGGAGTGGGGCTACGCTCCCCATCATTCCTTTCCCTAGACGCTGCCTCATCTGCACAACCAAGTCTGGATATCAGTACTATTTATATGAAATCTCATATGAGCATACTTAGATTTGATTAATAGATCGAGGACATTAGAATAACAAAAGGGTGAACAAATGCCTGGTAGCGAAGGACTACTCTTAAAGCGATCCACGTCCTCCTACAGAAAGCAAATCCTATCAAATTTACACTATGGTAAAGTACTCGATTTCTACGAATTGACTACTCTTATCAAGTACCTGCTTCGGCGAATTCGCAGTAGAAAAAGTACTAGGAACAACTGGGATTCTATTTACATTCTTCAGAAGTCGTTGTACTCGATTAAAAACTACATCATTCGAGATCTCTTCCTTCGAGTATCTTGATGGGTCAGTTGTTCCCTGATACTGGAATCCAAGCGATTCCTGAGCCTGCAATGGCTGGATCCTTCTCTTCGTCCAGTCAAATACGACCGCTTCTCCAGTTAACAAGTTTTGCCTCAAGATGGCAATCCGATCGAGTAGTTCAGAGATCTGACTCTCGTCGACTGGTTTTTTATTCCACTCGAGCCATTGGATTGGAGGGCCAGGAGTAATGGATGGAAAACTTCTCGACTGGTTCTCGACATAGAACCACTTGGGTTTCCATTCGATTACTTTATTAGTAAGGTTATAGGGGATATACACACTATCCTTTCTTTGCCTAAGTTGGAGACCCGCGCCCCCCTACTACATCTAAGACAAATCTGTTGGGTTGCCGTTTCAAATGAAAAAGAAAGCGAAAGAGTTCGAAATGGGGCTCAATGTCCAGAAAAGCTTCGCATAAATGCACAAAGATAGAAATATGAACAAAGGAATATGGGGTCAGATGATGCAATTGGATCCTGTAGTAGTGCAGGAGTCCAGAAAAGAAAGAAGAGTAAGGAAACCCCAATCCTCATTCCAAGTATGAGGTGAAAGCAATGATTTCCCCCGTATTTTCATACGGATGATCTTTCCCCAAGGCAGGACACCATTGGATAACAGATTTAGGAACTAAAAGTCCCTGCGACACTAGAGAATCTAAATCAGATTGAGAACACTTACTTGTGTTCCAACCCTCATCACGAGTTGACTCTGCAGCCATACCCTTTCCCATGGTCGATTTCTTGGGGGCCATCCGGAAATCTACGGATCGCTTCACGTGCATACACTGGCGGAAACCCTAGGGCGATAGTGGGGAGCAAAGGGAAACAAGAACTTTGGATTTGGGAGCTCGAGAGCGAAAAGACAGATCTAAAGCAGTAAAAACAAGTGGCGGCCGGTGGGGTAAAACCTAAGTTACCGCTTCATTTTATAATGGTGGTGGCAACATGGTAAAAACACCCAACAGGCCAAAAGTCCGTTGCAAATTGCGGAAAAAATGGGATTTTAAAGAGACATTTCTTTTTTCTGAGATTACATTCTGGAAAAGAAAACACTCACATCCCTAGTCGACTACTCGACACCCTTTTCCTTAACTGGGATTACATTCCAAAACAAGGAAAAGTACTCGACACAGTACAACTATTTGACATTACAACTCGAGTACTTTTTACATAACTTTACAAACAACTCGGGTCTGCACGCACACTTCTTGGCTTCCTGAGAAGCATGTTGTAGATAGATCGGCCCGAGGCTGTGGCAAAGTACAAACTTGTTATTCCCATTTTGGGAATAAAGATATTTGTATTCAGGGAGATAAGCTACAAGAGTATGGAGGCAGATTACAGTAATCACCTCGCAAGTCCTCTTGTAGCATCTTGCAGTGAAATTTCTCTTTCTTCCTGAACACTTTGTGGCAAGATCAAGCTTCCCCGCCAGAGATGTCAGTTCTTGGGCACCCAGAAATAGGCAACCCCAAGGATGTGACACAACAAGTCCCCAAATCTGCCTCATTGGACGATGCAAGGACATGTTGTCCAACATGGATCCGATGAGATCTCTAGGGATGCAGGAAGAGGCAGCAGAGACTTCTCTTGTCACTCGCAAGTTCTCTTTTAGCATCTTTTGTTGGAAGGAACTACGTAAAATTCAGGAGGACGAGAGCAAGAACACCAAGGAAAAGCCATGGTCACTATACTTTGGTGCTTTTGGCAAAAACCTCTCCCCTGCCTTTTATAGCCACAAGGAGACTTGCTAAAGGAGAACCTGTCAATCAACAGTGCATGTTTCACGGACGCATTCATGGCAGCATTCACGGACGCAATCAAAGTTGCAATAATGCAGATTCTCTAAATAGTAACGTCTCATGTGAGCACTGAATAAAGAGCCGTACATCCCGGGTTTTATTCCTGAAATTATTTCGGGTGCAATCAGTGTGACGGATCCAATTGTATCATTTTTCTGGGATTTTACCCAAAAAAGAGGTCTTTTCGGATTCCGGATCTAATGAATCCTACAAATAATCTGAAGGATAAAATCTGATGCCACGACTTAAATCCTTAATTCCAAATCTACGCTCGGGGGCTACTCGCAGCAAAGGGGATTTTGATTTAAGGCTCGGGGGCTGCTGGATATAGGCATTAGAGATTTATTTTTCAATTTTTTTGGAAAATAGTCTGAAGTGATCCTCGGCCTGATTCTGCGATTCAAACTAAGGCTCGGGGGCTACTCCATATGGAGCGCGAGTACTTCGTGCACCATATATGATCAAGACTTCAGGGCTTGAGCACCTCACAGCCTCGAAGCAAATGAAAGTACTTGAAGGACTACTCGACGTATCTGAAGGAAGGACCAGAAGCAACCAGAAGGATGTTCTGACTACTTGAAGTACTCGAAGACGCCCAGCCAAGTACTCGATGCCTGTAGGACTCGGCTACGCAGAGCTCGGAGGCTTGTCAGACCCGGTATAGCAGGACTGCTTATAGACATAGAATGTTCTAGAGTAAGGGATAGCTCATGGATGTACCTTACCTCTTTTGTAACTACCTGAATAGGCATAGAACTAGCTGCAGTACAAAGGAAACTACCCGATTGTGTTGTAGTAGGACTCCAACTGTACTCGGCTAGGATTTTCCATGTAACCCTGTCCCCCCGGATATATAAGGGCGGGCAGGGACCCCCTCCAAACAATCATCAACACCTAAGGCAATACAAACCACACAGGACGTAGGGTATTACGCAAACTTGCGGCCCGAACCTGTCTAAATCTTTGTGTTCCTTGTACCATCAAGTTCTAGAGCAGTCGATCCCTACCTACAAACCCTACTGCTAAGGGTATCCCTGAGCAGGCTTGGCAGTAAACACCGACAATCGGACAACCATTTGAAGGCTCTCTACATAAGGGGCCATGTTAATGGGAAGCCAATTTCTCGTATGCTCATGGATGGTGGGGCCATTGTAAATCTTATGCCCTACTCATTGTACAAAAAGCTTGGCGGGAAGGACGAGGAGCTGATCAAGACAAACATGACTGTTAGTGGCGTGGGTGGAGGGGATCCCATTGGTGCCAAGGGGGTTACTTCCATGGAATGGACCGTTGGAAGCAAGACGCTCGCCACATCCTTTTTCATTTCCGAGGTGCAAGGTAACTTTAGTTTGATACTTGGGCGTGATTGGATTCATGCCAATCAATGTGTTCCGTCTACCTTGCATCAGTTTCTTATTCAGTGGATCGGTGATGAGGTTGAAGTGGTGTATGGTGACACCTCATCTTTCATTGCTACGGCCGATTCAAATTCTGTTGGTGCTCATGACAACATCAAATACTTATCGGGCTTGGATCTGTCCGATTATGAATTGATTAGTTGCACCAAAGATGGCTTCGTCCCTGCTACTCTAAAGTCGATGGATAATCGGCTAAATCATTCAATGTGATCAAGATGAGTCAAGCAGACAACTCAGACGCAACCGGTCATACCGGGTCATGCAACCGGTCGGACTGGTCTTCATCGGATCAGCTACCAGAGCCGACCGGTTAGACTAGTGGGTCTAACCGGTCAGACTGGTCCAATGTAGATTGGCCACAGTAGAGGATTGATCACTATCGGACGCATACGAATGATATGTGTGAAGCCATTGAAGATTCTGGAGATCTAGATAAGTTGGGCCCAGGTTTCACGTCGGTTGATCCTTTAGAAAAGGTAGATTTAGGTGATGGTTCTATTCCTAGGCCGACCTTTGTAAACAAAAATTTATTGGTTGAATATAAATCCGATTTGTTTAAATTATTAGAAGAATATATTGATTGTTTTGCTTGGGAATATTCTGAAATGCCTGGTTTAAGTCATGATCTTGTTGAGCATCATTTACTGATCAAAGCTAGTTTTAGACTTTATAAACAACCGGCTAGGCATTTCAATCCTAGTATTTATGACCGAATCAAAGAAGAGATTAATCGATTACTATATGTTGGCTTTATTCGGTCTTGTCGTTATGCAGATTGAATTTCTAATATTGTGCCCGTTGAAAAGAAAGATTCGGGCAAGATTAGAGGTTGCTTTGATTTTAGAGATCTCAATAAAGCTACTCCCAAAGATGAGTATCCTATGCCTATAGCCGATATGTTGATTAATGAAGCCTCCGAACATCATGTTATTAGTTTTCTTGATGGTAATGTTGGTTACAATTAGATATTCATGGCCGAGGAAGATACTTCTAAAATGGCCTTTAGGTGTCCGGGATTTGTTGGGTTGTTTGAATGGATTGTTATGACTTTTGGTTTGAAAAATGCCAGTGCAACTTATCAAAGAGCTATGAATTTAATTTTCCATGATTGCTTGGTGTTATCTTGGAAGTATACATTGATGATATTATTATTAAATCAGCCAGTTTAAATCATCATTTAGCCGATTTAAGACTTGCTCTTAAGGATGCGTCGGTATGGTTTGAAGATGAATCCACACAAATGTGCTTTCGGGGTATGGGCTGGGTATTTTCTTGGTTTTATTATTCATGAGAATGGAAAAGAGATTGATCCTAGAAGAATTGAAGCCATGAGGAGAGTTGAGGCTCCTACTTGCAATGACTTGGAAAGGTTTTTGGGCAAGGTAAATTATTTAAGAAGATTTATTTCTACCTTGTCTGGAAAGGTTGAAGCTTTATTCCTAGTCTTCGGTTAAAGAATGAAGCCAAATTTACTTGGGGGGGCAAAACAACAAGAAGCGTTTGAAAAGATTAAGCAGTATTTGTCTTCACCACCGGTATTGAAGGCGCCTAGGAGGGGTGTTCCTTTTAGGCTTTATGTGGCAGTGGAGGACAAAGTTATTTGGGTTGTTTTGACTCAAGAGACCAAAGGCAAAGAGTATGTTATCACTTACATAAGCCGACGACTTATCGATGCGGAGACAAGGTATGCTTTTATTGAAAGGTTGTGTTTGTCTCTCTATTATGCTTGTACCAAATTGAGGCATCATCTACTATCTAGTGCTTGCATAGTAGTATGTCAAACCGATGTCATCAAACATATGTTGCAAAGACCGATTTTGAGTGGTAGAATCGGCAAGTGGGCATATGCTTTAGTGGAATATGATTTGACTTGTGAACCTTTAATATCTATAAAAGGCCAAATTGTAGCGGATTTTATTGTTAAGCATTGGATTAATGATGAGCATGATATAGAAGTCGGTTATATTGCTTGCACACTGTGGAAGTTGTATTTTGATGGCTCGGTTTGCGATGATGGAAGAGGTATTGGTGTTGTTCTTATTTCTCCAAACAGTACTGTTTTTGAGTTCTCAAACCGATTAGAAGACTATTGCATAAATAATCAAGTTGAGTATGAAGCACTTCTATTTGGCTTGGAAATTTTGTAGTCCATGGGCTTGAAGCATGTTGAGGCTTTTGGTGATTCGTTTCTGGTGGTGCAGCAAGTATCCAAGGTATGTCAATGTTATAATGGTTCTTTAAATGCATATCTTGATAATGTCTCGACATTATTTCTTCTTTTGATGAGTTTGTTATAAGACATTTACCAAGGGAAGAGAATGGACAGGCTAATGCTCGGGCTCAGCAAGCATCTGGTTACAGAGTTGAAAGAAAAAAATTTCAACATTAGAAAGCCGATGCAAATCAAAGCCGAGATACAGGTTCTGGACGAACCAGTCTGACCAGTCAAGTCAATCGGTCTGACCGCCCTGACTGGTCTGACCGCCCAGACAATTGAGAATACTGATTCGGTAACAAAAGATGATTTAATCATTAAAGCCGAAGATCAGGACTGGAGGGTTCCTATAATCTCCTATCTTAATGATCTTGGTCATGGTGCAGAGAGGAATATTTGGCATGTGGTATTTAAATATGTTTTGATTGACAATAAGCTTTATCGTCGGACCACCGAAGATTTGCTTCTAAAATGTTTAAACTCAGAGCAGACCAGAGTTGCTATGGGTGAGGTTCATGAAGGCATTTGTGGCACTCATCAATTGGCTCCTCAAATGAAATGATATCAGATTGTTTTGGATATTATAAAGGATGTGAAGAATGTCAGCGGTTTGGTGATTTGCAATCGGTGCCTGCTACGTTAATGCATCCTATTATTAAACCATGGCCGTTCCGAGGTTGGGGGTTGGACTTCATTGGGCAAACTAATCTTCCATCTTCGAAAGGGCATTGCTTCGTATTAGTTGCTACGGATTATTTTAACAAATGGACCGAAGCTATTCCTTTGAAGAATATGACACATAGAGAGGTAATTGAGTTTATAATAGTGCATATTATTCATAGATTCGGTACTCCTCAAACTTTGACAATGGATCAAGGTTCTTCATTTGTAACAAAGGAGGTGCACGCATTTATCGAATCTTATAAAATTAAATTACTCAATTCATCTCCATATTATACTCAGGCCAATGGTCAGGCCGAGTCAAGTAATAAAGTATTGATCAAGCTTATTAAGAAGAAAATAGAAGAGAATACCAAGAGGTGGCATGAAGTATTATCCAAAGCATTATGGGCTCATCACATATCTCGTCAGGGTGCTATGAAACTTACTCTTTTTGAGATTGTGTATGGTCAAGAGGATGTTTTACCCATTGAGGTGAATCTGGACGCTTATAGATTGGCAAAACAAAATGACTTTTCTGTTGTTGATTACTACAACTTGATGATGGATAATATTGATGAAGTAACTGACAAACGATTAAGGGCTTTGAAGGAGATTGAGAAAGATAAACTTTGGGTTGCTAGAGCTTACAACAAGAGGGTGAAAAGTAAGTCTTTTTAGGTTGGTGAACTGGTTTGGAAGAAAATATTGCCTCTTGGGATGAAGAGCAATAAGTTTGGTAAGTGGTCGCCAAGTTGAGAGGGTCCATATAAAATTGTTAAAGTTGTCTTCGGAAATTCTTATATGATGGAGACATTGCAAGGAGATTGTCTACCCAGGGCTATCAATGGAAGATACTTGAAGAAGTATTATCCCAGCGTGTGGCAAGATGCATGAAGACAAAGATGGCCGATTTATGAGATCGCCCTTAGTGGTATTTTTAGGCCCACGTATTGTATAGTATGATTCTGATTTTTGCTTTTTAGCTTATAAACTCACTAAAAAGCAGGGGGGCATATGTTGACAGCCAATTTTGGCACGTCGAAGACCGACCGGTCTGACTAGTTAGGCTGATCGGTTATACCGGTCCGAGTTTGTAATCCGAGTACATTTAGATTTAGAGATAAAACTTCTTTTGTAAATCAAATCGTGAAGGGGTACGTCTTCCCCGGCCTATATATATGAAGGCCAAGGCCGATTGAGGTAAGCCCAATCGAATCAAATACAATCGCATTACTCTTTTTATCTCTCAAACCCTAACCTTTTCCAAACCCTAATCTATTATTCTTCCCGTGTCTCGACGGTGTTTGAAGGCGTTCTGAGTGGCCTGCCGATCTCAGAGCAACCCTAGTTCCACGAGCTCCGACGGGGTCCCTCCCGAGCTCACTGTGCTAGGTCTAAGCGAAGCTCTCCACAAACCGGTTAGACCAATCGGCAGCACCAGTCAGACCGTCCAGACTAGGGTTTCGTCGGTGTTGATCGTTTTGACGATCGTTCGCACGTTCTAGCGCATTCGAGTGTGTTCGGCACAATTCTGTGTCAACACACCGCTTCAGTGTCTGTACCGAGGAGATCACCAAGCAGTCGAGTGAACCAGAGCTCCTGAGTCGAAGTGGTGGAGACCGCTATGTACTCAGCCTCGCAGCTGGACAAAGCCACCACCTGCTGCTTGACCGACTACCAGCTAACGAGGCACTTGCTGCCAAGAAAGAAGAGAATTCCGCTCGTGCTCTTTCTAGTGTCGATGTCGCTGGCATGGTCGCTGACGTAGTACCTGACGAAGTGTGCCGACCCAGTGCACCTCAGGTAGTGGAGGCCGTGGTCAAGAGTCCCCGCATGTAGCGGATGATCCTCTTCACAGCCTGCTGGTGCTCCGTCGTCGGTCGTTGCATGAACCGACTAACGTAACCGACGGAGAATGCCAAGTGCAGCCGTGTGTGGGCAAGGTAGCGAAGGCTCCCCACAAGACGCCGGTACAGCATAGCATCCACTTCCTCCATCGTGCTATCGTGGCTCAGCTTCAACCTCTCCTCCATCAGAGTGAGAGCTGGGTTGCAGTCGGTGAGCCTAACTAGCTCAACGATGGGCTTGGCATAGGCAGTCTGTCGAAGCGTGATCCCGGAGTCGTCCTGGTGCATCTCGATCCCAGGTAGAAGGAGAGAAGCCCCAGGTCACTCATCTAGAAGGTGGCCTTCATCTCTTCCCTGAATGCTGCCACCTCCACATCCTTGGTGCCGGTGATCACCAAGTCATCGGCGTAGACACCCACCAGCAGGGCATTTCCTCCATTACCCCGCCGGTAGATGGCCGCCTCGTGCGGGATTTGCTCGAAGCCCATCCCCTTGAGCGTGGAATCCAACTTGGCATTACACGCCCTCGGTGCCTGACACAAGCCATAGACCTTGGGTAGGCGTAGCACCTTGCCTTCCTAGCCGGGGATTGCAAATCCCGGCGGCTGGTGCATGTAGACCTCCTCCTTCAAATCACCATTAAGAAATGCCGACTTAGTGTCCATGTGGTGAACACGCTAGCCTTCCTGGGCAGCCAACGCAAGGAGGAGTCGCACAGACTCCATCCATGCCATGGGGCGAAGGCATCATCAAAGTCGACCCTTTCCTGTTGCACGAAGCCTCATGCCACCAAGCGAGCCTTGTGCTTGACAATGGTGCTGGCTTCATCCCGCTTCAGCTTGAACACCCACTTGAGGGTGATCGTGCGGTGACCACGAGGGAGGTTAGCAAGCTCCGAGGTGCGGTTCTTCTCAACCGCGTCCATCTCCAACTGCACTGTGGCATGCTATGCCACGTGTCTCTTGGCCTCTATGAAGGACTGAGGCTCGCCGTCGTCGCACACAAGGTGCAACTGTGCCTCCAGGTCGTGAGGCACCAGTCCCGGCACCGGCTGGTCGCTGAGAAGGTCCTCCATCGTACGATACCACAATGGCTCATCGTCGTGGTACACATTGATGCACTCCTCTTGTTAGTGAGCAGCGTAGCGAAACTCCACTGGGTTGTGCTCGACATGAGTTGGTGTTGGAGTAGACGTACCCGGAGGGGTGGTTGTCGGTACTGGAGTGCGTGGCATCGCCGGCTGTGGTGGTGTAGGTGAGGGACTCATCGCAGCCAGAGTTGTGGCTGGAGAGCGTGGTGCTGCCGGTGTGGCAGGTGCTGGAGTCAGTGGAGGCTCAGGAACTGGGGTAGGCACGCTCGGCGAAGAAGAGCTGCCTACTCCCCCAGCTCCTTCGAAGTGGACGTACTTGACTGTGAAGTCATCATACGTCAGAGCCGAGCCGTCATCCACCGCCTTGTTCGATGGCCATCCTCACCCTTCGTTGAACACAACGTCGCACGCCGTGCGCACACGCTGTGTCTCCGGGTCGAGGATGCG
This sequence comes from Panicum virgatum, assembly GCF_016808335.1. NCBI lineage: Eukaryota > Viridiplantae > Streptophyta > Magnoliopsida > Poales > Poaceae > Panicum > Panicum virgatum. Next base: position 35,442,191 of record NC_053138.1, on the reverse strand, counting down.
GTAGGCCTTCGAGCCCTCCGCGTAGCCGATGAACACTCTCGGAGTGCTCCTGTCATTGAGCTTCCCGGTGTGGCCAAGCTCCTTGGCAAACGCGAGGCAGCCGAAGACCCGCAAGTGGGAGATCGTTGGCTTGCACCCATTCCAAGCCTCATACGATGTCCTACCGTCGAGTGATTGGGTAGGCAAGCGATTGAGGATGTAGACAACCGTCACCACCGCCTCTCCCTAGAAGACAGCCGGCATCCCCCTCTACTTGAGGAGGGCTCGAGCCATCCCCACAACCATCTGGTTGCGCTGCTCGACAATGCCGTTATGCTGCGGGTTGTATGGCACGGAGTAGTGGCACTGAATGCCCTCATCAGCACAGTACGACGCAAATTCATTTACCGTGAATTCGCCGAAATTGTCTGTGCGATAGCCTGTGCACGCCTGATGGCGTCTGCAGCTTCTCCCTTGCTGCCAAGAACCATTACCCACATGTAGCGGGAGAGGTCGTCGATGAGCAGCAGGAAGTAGTGTTATCCTCCCGGTGTGGCCGGTGTCGACGGGCCACACAAGTCCTCATGCATGAGGTCGAGCCGCTCCTTGGCTTGGAAGCTCGCGTGCTGGGGAAAGGGGATCCACCTCTGCTTCATCAACACACAGATGTCGCAGAACTGCTCCACATGGTCGAGGCACGGCAGGCCTCGTACCATCTCCTTGGCACTTAGCCGCTTAAGGGCCTCGAAGTGAAGGTGCCCGAAGTGCTCGTGCCACTGCCACGCCTCATCATCCCGACGAGCAGCGAGACAGAGGGGTTGTGCCACCTACACATCAAGGTCGTAGAGTCGACTTGTGTCTCTGGTTACCTTAGCAAGAAGGTGATGATGGCGATCCCAAATCCTCATGACTCCGTCCTTGATCTCTATGCATGCACCGTTCTCTTCTAGCTATCCCAGGCTGATGATAGAGTTCCACAACGCGGGGATGTAGTAGACTCTGGTGAGTAGCCTGTGGTCAACAGACTCGGCGGTGAAGATAACGGAGCTAACTCCCATGATCTCCACACTGGAGGTGTCCCCAAACTTAACGGAGCCTCAGACACTAGAGTCAAGCTCGGTGAAGAACTCCCGATGACCGGTCATGTGATGGGTGGCATCGGTGTCGAGGACCCACCCGTCAGTCTTGTCATTGTTGGAGCGGTTGCCAAGGGAGGCACACGCCCTCGGCTCGTCGAAGTGGAGGAGAGTCATTGCGGGCGATGCCGCTGGAGGTAGCTCGATGCTTGTGTGTGCCATGACTAGAGCCGACTCCTCCTTTGCCTGTGCGATGTGAGCTTGGCTGCGTCTTGGCTGCGGATAGTCCTTGGCCCAATGACCAAGCCTGCCACAGTTGCAGCACGCATGGTCTTGTGCCGGCTTGTGTCTGCCGGCTACACCGCCCTGGGCGCGTCCGCGGGCGTCACCCTAGGCACGTCCTCGCGCTCCGGCCTGAGCATCTCGGCGTGCCTTCCACGGCTTGCCGTGCTTGTGGCCGCCTGTCATGGAAGAGGGCTCCCTCTTCTTCCTGTCACCTTGGCAGGCGTCCCACTATTCCCGAGTGAGATGGAGCTTCCCGCCGATGGAGATAGGCCTCGAGAGAGGTTGTGGCTCATCGCCGTCAACTACCTTGAGGCGACCAATTGCCTCCTCGATCGACTTTGTGGAGAGGTCCAGTAGAGACTCAATCGAGCAAGCGATCTACTTGTACTTCTCGGGGACACAATGAAAGAGCTTCTCGACAGCTCTCTCATCATCGTAAGTGTCATCGCCGAATTGCACCACTTCTGTAGCAGAGTGCTAAGATGGAGAGCAAAGTCATCAACGTCCTTACCTAACTTGAAGGCCATGTTCTCCCAATCCTTGCGAAGTGCCTGTAGTGTAGTCTTGCGGGCACAGTCGCTACCGATGCGTGCGGCAGCGATGGCGTTCCAGGCCTCCTTGGCAGTCTGCTTCTTTATCAAAAACTGCATCTCGGGCGGGATTGCAGCAATGAGGGCACCAGCGCCCGTCGGTCCTCATCGTAGCCGAAGTCGCTGTACCGGACTACCTCCCACATGTGTCGCACCTGGACCCTCACCCTCATGGCTATGGCCCACTCGATGTAGTTGGTCTTGGTGAGGGTAGGCCATCCACCACCAAGAACGATGCGCCTGACCACCGCTTGGACCCTGCGGTAGCCATGGCGCTGGTCCGGGGAGGGAGAGCCACGTCCCCTGTATGGGTCACGCTCTCCATCAACTCTGCCGCCGCCGGGAGTGTCGCCACCATGCACGCAGCCATCAAGGATGCCGCCGGCGCTTCCACGCCTGTCTGGGCTGCCGCTGCTGCGCGCGCCACCACCAGGGGCCCTCGCCATCCTGAGCTCCACATCGGTTCTGCCGTTGGCAGAGACGGAGCTGCTAACGCTACTGCCGCGTAAGGCTGCACCGTCTACTGCCGCCGCACACGCTACATCCGCCGCCGCCGTTGCTTCCACTTCCGCCCTCGCTGCTACTAGTTCGCACCACTAGCCTTGCCGCCCTTGCCACCGTTGCAACGGTCTACGCTGCCGCCCGCTCTCATTTCTCTGCCGCGGCGAGCTCAGCCTCCTGCTGGAGACGCGCACTCAAGGCGACCGAGCATTGAGACGGTTCTATGGACATGGTGCGCCATTGGAGGGTTGCTGCGTGGGGAAGAGGCTGCCTCTGATGAGCTATTGCTCGTCTGTGCAGGGGAGGGAGGATGAGCAGGGATAGCAGGTGTTCCTGCTGCTGCTCGCTGGGAGCTAAGGGATGCTTGAGAGGGGGATGAACAGGAGATGTTCAGGCTACAGGATATTACGGTTGTTAGAATCTGAACTTTTACTCTCATCGAGAGGATGACACTAGGAGTTGGGGCAATTTCCTGGTTTACTTCTCACACAATGCCATGCCACCTGGGGGTTGGGGATACATATTTATAGCTGGCCAAGGCAGCCAAGCATATGCCAAGATGCTAGTCTAAGATGTTGTCCTATATGCTGTCTAAAGCTAGTCTAAGAAGTGTTGCTGCTGTCCTCTAAGATGTTGTCCTAGATGTTGTCTAAAGCTAGTCTAAGATGCTGCTGCTGCTACTATCCTAGATGGGGCAGCAAGGCCAATATGCGGAGACCCATAAAGACTAATAGTGCAGAGACTTATTCCCATCATCCATCACGTGTTATGGCATCGGCCTCGGAGGCTTCGACATCATCCTAGTTGTTGAATTTCTTTGGACTTTAGGCCCCATCCTGTGGGACTTTGAGGACCTATGCATGGCGTTCACACGAGGCTCCCGGCGCATCCTGTGTAAGGGCATCGGCTCCGACCGTGATGACATCCGCGAGCCGGTGGCCCGCGCTATGGCAGCAGTGGATGCCCAGCCCCTGCTGGACCACCTCCTCCACCAGTTTGACGACGTCTTCGCCGAACCTCGCGGGTTGCCCCCGCCTCGGCCCTACAACCACCACATCCACCTGCTGCCTGGGACTGTGTCGGTCGCCGTTCGCCCGTACCGCTAACCCCAACTCCAGAAGGATGAGCTAGAGTGGCAGTGCCCAGCACCTCGGCATTCTCGGCTTCGGTCCTCCTGGTGCGGAAGGCCGACCACTCATGGCGCTTCTGCATCGACTACCACGCGCTCAACGACAAAACATCCAAGGACAAATTCCCGATCCTCGTGGTCGACGAGCTCCTAGACGAACTGCACGGTGCTCGCTTCTTCACCAAGCTTGACCTCCGCTCGGGCTACCATCAGGTGCGGATTCACCCGAAGGATGTTGAGAAGATGGCGTTCTGAACACTTCGAGTTGCTGGTCATGCCCTTTGGGTTGACCAACACGCCACTGACTTTCCAAGCCCTGATGAACGATGTCTTCCGCCAGTTCCTACGCAGGTTCGTCCTTGTATTTTTTGATGACATCCTCATCTACAGCTCCTCCTAGGCCGAGCACCTGCAGCACTTCCACCTTGTCTTCGACGCGGTCCGAACGCACTGTCTCCACCTCAAGTGCTCGATGTGCTCGTTGAGGGAGCCCTCGATCGCCTACATCGGGCACGTCATCTCGGCAGCCGGTGTCGCCATGGACAGCGACAATGTGGAAGCGGTGGCATCGTGGCCGACACCGTGTTCGGCTCGTGGGCTGCGCAGTTTCCTCGGCCTCGCCGGGTACTACCGCAAGTTCATCCGTGACTTTGGCATGATCACGGTGCCACTCACATGGTTGCTGCGCAAGAATTCCTACACCTGGTCGGAGGAGGCCTGTAACACCCTAATGTAATTTTCTAGTATTTAATAATAAAGGCTTTATTTAATTTTCTAGGATTTAATTTGCTTAGCCTTGCATTTATAATTTATTTTTGCTTCATAAAGTAATTAAAATTTATTTTAGGTTCAACATGTTTGTGCATTCATGCTGGTGCATATTTTTAATTGGTTGAGTGCATAGTATTTGAATTCAAATTTGGTTTGAATTCAATTAGATTTGAGTGTGGTTTGAGTTTGGTTGGAAGAGAGGAAAAGAAAAGGAGAAGACCCAAACCCAGTTTCCAACCCAGTCAGCCCAGCAATCAACCCAGCCCAGCCCGCTCCCCTCTCTTTTCCCACAGCCCAGTCACGCGGCCCAGCACACGCCCTCCTCCCCTTTTGGCCCAGCGAGCCACTCCCCCCGCTCGGCCCACCCTCTCCCGCAGCCCAGCAAACCTTGCCAGCACTCGCGCCCTCTCCCACCGACGCCCCGGGCCCACCTGTTGGCACTGTATTCTCCACCTTCCTTCCTCCCCGCGCCCGACCTCCTCTGCTCCCTAGACCACCTCACCCCCGCCTCCCCCGCTGCGCCGTCGACCACCCGGCCTCGCAGGCCCACTGGCCAGCCACCCAGCGCCCTTATCCTTCTAGAAGCCGCGCCCCGATCTTGAATCACGCCGAGCAGATCCGTTTTCCTCGCACCACACCGGCCTGGCCGCGATCTCCGCCACAGCTCCGCTAGGCATGCGCACCAAGTTTCCATGCCTCCTTTATTTGGCGCCTGCGGCCTCCTGCGTCCAATCTACACCGCAGCCACTGCCCTAGCCACGAGAGCAGCACCAGCGCCGTCGATTTCCGCCAGGACTGCCGCCGCAGGTGATCTCGGAGCTCGCCACGATTTCCTCGCCGCCGGCCATCGCCGAGCCTCCCTGACCACCGTGGCTCCCGCGCAGGCACTCCGCAAGACGACCTGCGGAGCCCAGGGACCCGGAGGCGCTGCCTTCAGCCTTCTCCACGAACACCGCGTCCTCGCCGTCGCCGATCACCACCGTCGTTGTCCCTGCACCGGTTCTTCTCCTATTTCCAGAGCTCGGTGAGCACTTCAAGACGCCCCTCTTCCTTTTGCGCGTGCTGTAGTGGCATGTATGCCACTCTGGTGGCCAGAACAACACCCCGGCGTTCCGCCGCCGCCACTCCGCCGCGGCCATGTCCGCTGCAGCACGACACAGCCCCGCACGGGCCTCGTTTACACTTGAGTTAGAGCCACGCACACGCACCGGCACACTTGCGCCCAGACCCAAAACCCATAGCAGCCTAACACATGCACGCCGGCGAGCCTCGACGTGCAGTTCCGCCCTCCCCGCCACGCACTCCATCCCAAGCTCCTTTTCCCCAACCTGAGTGCCCAAGTGGTTTAGCCATGTCGTGCTGAGCATCCACGGCCAAACCGCACCTCAAACCGAGCTTTGGAACGCTTGGAATGGCGAACGCCGGCGAACCCCGCGCAGCGCCGCCGTGGAATTTGACTCCGACGACCCAGCGCCACCGTCCCGCGCGCGAACGCAACCCAGCCATCAGATCTGTGACCGACGATCACGATTAGAACACTAGTCCATCAAATCCTAACCCTCAGATCCAGATCCAACGGCTCAGATCTAAAAATACCCCTTCGGCCTGGCTGTTTTGCTAAAGAGTCCCTGGACTTTTTAGAAATGAACCCGCAGTCTGCTCCCGTTCAAAAATAATTCCAATCAGGTCCAGTTTTTAGCGCTTAGACCCCTGAGCTTTATAAAAATAGAACCCGCGGTCCAGCCTTGATGTTTTTGCGGTTAGACCCTGTGTCTATCCGTTAATTATGTTTAGGCCCTCAGTTTTTGCACAGAACCCCCTGGAACTTCAGTTTTCTTGCAGATAGGCCCCTAGACCTTGTTTTAAGCATAGTTTTCACGTTCTAGCTCCGTTTTAGGCATTCTTTATGTCCACGCGATCGTTGTAACGCGTAGAACAGTTCTAGCTTAGTTTTGTTTGCTGTTTTTATGTATTGTTGTACCGTTTCTTAGTGTTTGCCTTTGTTTGCATGTATGTGTTTGTGCTGGACTTGTTTTTGGCGTTGCGATCGTGAGTAGACGTTGATCCTTCGGAAGAGTACCAGGAGTCACCTTTAGAACAGTTTGAGCAGCAGAAGAACTTTGAGGAAGGCAAGTATAATATGAACAACACCTATCACTTTAAATACATTTTCATACTGCATTTTAATACTGTATGTCTATAAGGACTTTCCTAGCCACTTTATATCCTTTATATATATCCTTTATATATATCCTTTGGGTTGCATTTTGGTTGGTTGTGCTAGGTGCCGCGCTACAACACACTTGGTCCTTTTTAATTAATTTGATTAATGTTATATGCAACTTAATTCTGGGAGTGGCCCGTTTGAGTGGCTCACGTCTCGTTTAAAATTGGTTTTTCTAGAAACTTGGTTTAGGGGGCCAGCACGGTGCTTACTGCTGGGTTGGCCACTCTCCATAAGGACCGGTTCATAGAGCGACAACCTGGGACAACAGCGCTACCACAAGATTGGAATGGGACGGTCTTGGCTTACTAATTAGGTCATTTTGGTTCGGGAGTAACTTACCGACGGGGCAGGAGTGGTGGTGAGCTTCAATGGTCCCTGCGCTACGAGGCTTGGTCTGTGTACCCCCTCGAGGTGGGCCCCATCGTTGCGGAGCCTGATTTCTTAGCGGTTACACCTTACCAACGTGATCCTTTGTAACGGCCTCGTAGTGAGTTTGCTAGTCATCTCACCTAAGGAAGTGTGATGAACAACTAGCGTAGCTCACGACTTGTGGGTAAAGATGTGCAACCTCTGCAGAGTGTAAAACTGGTATACTAGCCGTGCTCACGGTCATGAGCGGCCCAGATCCTCCTTTTGATTAGTGGGGTTATCTTCCTTTGGTTAGGGAGGTTTCCCCGGGTGGCTTGGTATAGTTTGGTTTGGTTCTCAGTAGTTCATAATTAATTTTGATTAATTACTATGTAACTGGGGTATGGTAATTCATCAACTTGTAGTAAATAGCTTTAATAAAATTTTGCCAAGATTAAAAGCTAATGCAGTTGAGTCAGTCAACTTTAGTGCCTCATAGTTTGTGTTATACTTGTTGAGTACAAGTTGTGTACTCACTCTTGCCTACTCTACTCTTTTTCCTCTTGGGGATACTCTACTACTGCTCAGTTCCTGCCGACGCAAGGGAGTTCACCCGGAGCTACCGGGAGTACGAGGACTTCTAGGCGTTCGTCTCCCAGTCGACGTCCCTGTGGTGCCCAGCTTCCGAGAGGCTTCGTATATATTTTACGCTTCCGCATACTCTGTATCAGACACTTTGTCATTAATGTAATAAATAACATTCGTACTCGCTTTATTATATCTTTTTACGTGATATGTGATGTGATATACTATTCATTCTGTTGTATATACGTGTGACTTGATCCTGGCACGTATATGATTGCTCGGTTTATGTCCTTTTATAAACCGGGTGTTACAAGGACGACGCGGCCTTCCAGGCGCTCAAGCGCGCCCTCTCTACGGGGCCGGCCCTGCAGATGCCTCGCTTCAACAGCTTGTTCGTCGTCGACTGCGATGCCTCCAGCACCAGGTTTGGGGCGGTCCTCCACCAGGATGAGGGACTGCTAGCCTTCTACAGCAGGTAGTTCGCCGTCCCCCACCTCAAGCTGGTGGCATACGAACGTGAGTTCATCGGTCTAGTGCAAGCTGTCCGCCACAGGTAGCCGTACCTGTGGGGCCGCTGCTTCCTCGTCCACACTGACCACTTTGCCCTGAAGTTCCCGCTGGACCAACGTCTCTCGACTGTGCCTCAGCACCAATGGACCAGCAAGCTGTTCGGCATCGACTTCACCATCGAGTACCGCCCTGGCAGGCTGAACACAGTGGCCGATGCCCTGTTGCGCCGGGACTCAGACGAGTCTCCAGCCGATGCCTCGGCGCTCGCACTCTCGGCCCCCTCCTGCAGTTTCCTCGATGAGATCAGCACTGCAATGACTACTACCGATGACGCTTGCCGTCTACACCAGTAGCTCCTCGATGGAGAGCTCGAGCCACCTTGGCGCGTCGCTGAAGGGCTCCTCCTCCATGGAGCCCGCATCTAAGTTCTAGCCCATGGGGATTTGTGCCACCAGGCTCTCACCCTGGCGCACACAATTGGGCATGAAAACATGCAGAAGACACTCAAGTGGCTGCGGAATTTGTGTGTATCAGATTTATCCCCTAGGCAAGGTCTATGTGCTGCTTGCTTATCCACTTGTTCTTCCTTATTTTTTGATTCGCTTGCAGGTTTAAGGTTGTTCTTGGCACATCAAGAACAGCACAAATTGAAGGCGGTGTAACTGTCGCTAAGGCGCAGCCCTTGTGGTGTTGTAGTCGGACAGCACAACGTTGATCCTCCTTCAAATCGAGTTATCCCCCACCCTCATCGAAAGACCGGGAACAAACACTAGCAGATTCTATCATATGGTCCATGAGGAGTCTCTTCTCTCTGGCTTGTAACCAATCCTAAAGCAGACCATCCCGAGTGTGCCTATTCCACGGTCAAGACCTCCAACTAATACTAGGGACATCTCTCGAGGAGTTCAACCACTGAACCCACAACCTGGGGCGGCAAGAGCTCAAATTAATCTTAGGGACATTCTGACGTATTTTGAAGCAGATTCGATCTGGACCTACATTTTCTACATTCTATTAAGCGAATAAGTTGTCCCATGCTTGAAGGCTGAAGCAGGCTTTGTCTCGCTTGTGAAATTTCAGCTAGGAATTCCATGTATTCCACTTTCAACCAACAAACTTAGTGCGTTTTGGATCAGCTATATATTATATAAATAATATGGATATGGATTGTAAAAAGTTAGATATTAAAAATCTGGCTAGCATTGAGTTGTACTATGTAATCGCAAAAAAAAACAATTTGGAAGATGTTTGAATCACTTGATTATAGGTTGTGGATACTAATAAAAATCTGTCTATTATCTGGTACTAGCTCGATGGAGCCAGATTATATATACGGTCATAGAATCGTTGCATTTTTATTATGTACACCATATTTTGGGCTATTTGGATGAGCTAGATTTTTTTTATTTTGCTGGTTTTGATAGTCTATGGCTAATCCAAGCATTGCTTAAGAGATTTTTGCATGCGTTCTTTGATGCGGTTGTGGATAAGTGCTACCTATTTGAAAGCAAATCTTTCATCAGGAGGTCGCGGTCTCTCGAGTGTCGATCATAGCAAACCAATATGGTACCATAGCAAACCAATATGGTAACTGACTCATGAGCGCCATGCAACATTCTTTTCCCAACTCTGGTGATGACAGATAAGTATGCACACCCTCCATCAGCTAGCGGGTCTCAGAAATTAGGCTGAATGCCTGAGCTGAACGTGCTTTGAAAGGGATAGGTGGCTGGTGGCCATTCCCAACGTTTACAACCCGTTAAGTCGTCCTCATCAGTGAACCGCAATCGCACTCAGGGTCTTGACTTCCGCGCCCGTGCTCCTATTATACAGAATTGCAGTTCAGCCTTTTGCTGTTACAACTTGCAAGTACCGAGCGAGCAGCTGATAGCTAGGAGATACAGACACGGAATGGAAGCAACCAGGTCGCAAGAACCTCTGCCCAGCCGTAACCTCAGCGCCGATGTCGATCACAAGTCCCTGCAGCAGCAGCCCAATGGTGGCAGGAACCACAAGGGGGGATGGATCACCTTCCCCTTCCTCGCAGTGGCGATGCTCGGGCTGGGTGTGGCGAGGGGCGGCGCGACAAGCAACTTCGTCGTCTACCTCGTGAAGAAGTACAACGTGCCGCGCGTCGACGCGGCGCAGATCTCCAGCATCGCCCTCGGATGCCTCAGCTTGGCCCCTGTCGGCCGCGCCATCATCGCCGACGCCTTCTTTGGCTGCTACCCCGTCGTCGCCGTGTCCATGGTCTTCTCTGTCCTGGTCAGTACGGCATTTGTAACTTCTAATTAATCTTCCTGCTTGTACCAATGCTCAATGGATAGGCATACCGAACATGGCATCTAATAAGCCTTGATCTATCGACACCTGCGCACTCGCAGGCCTTGGTCATGTTCACCCTCACGGCGAGCCTGCACGGCCTCCGCCCGTCGGCGTGCCAGCCGGGCGCCGAGCCGTGCCAGCCGGCCTCGACCGAGCAGATGGCGGCGCTGTACGCCGGGGTGTTGATGCTGTGCGTCAGCGCGGGCGGCGCCCGGTTCAACCAGGCGACCCTGGGCGCGAGCCAGTTCGACGCCGCGGCCGACCGCGACGTGCTCTTCAACTGGTACTTCGTCTTCTTCTACGCCTCCTCCGCGGTTGGCTCGACCGCCATCGTCTACGTCCAGGACAACGTGTCGTGGGCGCTCGGCTACGCCCTCTCCGGCGCCGCCAGCTTGGCGGGGCTCGCTGCGCTGCTCGCCGGCACGCCGTACTACCGCCGGCCCGGCGCTCGGGGCAGCCCGTTCACGGGGCTCGCGAGGGCAGCCGTGGCCGCGGCCAGGAAATGGAAAGTCAAATTGGCGACGTCAGAGGAGCTGAGGTTTTACCACGGACGACGCAGCAGTGCCACTGACAGGGACGGCGACGTCAGCGGCGCTACTAGCCTTGCAGCTCCAAGCAACAGCTTCAGGTAAGAAAACGACGCCGCTCCATACATTCGTTGCACTGTTACGAAAAGCATATGTAGGGATAGCATTTGCACGCATTTTTAGAGACGAATATCGTACCTATTGCTAGTTTTTGCTGCTAAAAATATTTTTTTCAGAGACAGGTAACAAAACTGCCCCTAAAAATCTATTTCCAGGGGTGGATCACCCCCTCACTTGTCCTTGGAAATAAATTTGTAAGGGCGGGTCAACCCCCACCTGCTCCTGAAAATTGATTTATAGGGGCGGGTGGGGGTGACCCACCCTCAAAATCTATTTCCATGGGCGGGTAGGTGGTGGCCTGCCTCTGAAAATGCATTTCTAGCATGGTGGCAGCGGGTTGGGGCCGGCAGCGCTGCCCCTGCTCCCTGTGCCACCAAGCAGGCTGTCGTGCGGAGCTGGAGCTCAGGCTCCCCCATTGCCCGCTGTCGCTGCCCTATGCTCTAGCATGGTGGGGAGCTCGGGCCTGTCCTCCCCACGACCTCTCTGATTCCATCGCCTGAAGCAGCCTCCGGGGTGACCTTCGGCAGCGGGTGGCGGATTTGGTGAGGGGCAGCCTTTTCTGCAACGGGTGGCGGATCCGGCGAGGGGAAACCTTCGGAGGCAGGGGGATTCGACAAGGGATGACCAGTAGTGGTGGGCGGCACATCGTGAGACTGGTTGAGCGCTTAGAGATGTGTGAGAGAAGATAGAAATATGGGGTTGGGGGGAGAAGGGTTGGCCCACAAGTCATAAGAAAAAAAGAAAGTTGGACAACCACTGATGGGCCTGATCTGTCACAATAAAAGTAGGAACTTGGTTGTAGGGGTTGTTGCTGTAGTTAAATGCAAAAATTAACGACCCAGAAAAATAAGATCTGAAGTAGAAGCTATTGCTGGAGTTGCTTTTACTGGAAGGACATTGAGGTAAATAAATCAGTCGTGGACAATAAAACATACAATAAGGTGTCACTACTTATGACTAGGGTGCATCCACTGTATAGATTGGGTTGGCTGCCGCCCTAACTACTCACCAACGAGTACTACTCGTATGTAACATGTCTTAGGGCGTGTTTGGTTCCCGAGGGCTAAACTTTATTCCTGTCACATTAAAGAGAATTTTATGATTTATGAGTATTAAATAAAGTCTAATTACAGTAAGGATTGATGGAGGCACCGCATTAGAGCAGATGTTTATGCGTCAATGAAGCAAATCAATGATTAATTAGTCTTATTAGATTCGATTCAATGTCTGCTCAAATAGGAATGGTAAGCTTTTGTGAATTTTATCAGGAGGTAGGTTTTTAAATTTATTTTTTTACAGCATCTCCATTGTAAAATCAATATAAAATCAATATCAAGCGAATGGTGTTTTAAAATACCAATGTATTCATAAAACTTTTTGTACACTTGACTCTTATAAATTTGACTTGTAAGCACCTGAATAATATGCATTCAGTGTTCCAAATCCCACTTTCAGAAGAGGCTTTTGAGCACTACCTTCCAGAGCGTTGCACCCCTTCCCCTCCCCAGCCTCGCCGCCGCCTGAGAGGGTCGTCGGAAGCCCGGCGGCCGCAAGGACAGCGGCGGCAAGGAGCTCCACAGCTTCTCCCCGGTTTTTCCCTCCCCTTTTCCCGTTCTTCTAGATGTAGATCGAGTTGTCTTGGGTGGTGGCAGTGGTGCTGGCGCGGGCGTCTGCGGCGGTGGCGCAGCCGTCTGCACCGGCGACGACGGCTTGCGACTCAGGTCCCCACGGTGGAGGTCTGGTGGTCGGTGACCTATGGTGTGGTTGCTCGTGAGGGTGGCTCCGCGGCGCGGTGCAGGCCGTCGTGGTCTAGGTTGGGAGCAGCGTTCGCTCCATGCGCGGCCGGCGAGTGCTTCGCCACCGGCTACAATGGTGGCGGCTAGTGGCTCTTGCAGCTCTCGGCGCACGCAGAGTCCCTCTCCTTGGCGGTGCTCAAGTTGGAGATGTCTTCTTCGCTCCAGTAGTCACCGCCATGGGGACTTGACTCCGGTTGCCGCCTCCCGTTGGTGTCCTATTTGGCGCTTGCCGTGGTTTGCTTTTTGGTGTGTAGGTTCTCGGACGAAATCCTAGATTCACGATTAAGTGGTTCGGACAGCGGCAGCATCTTAATGTTGCTCTTCTCTTGAGGCGTCGTCTTGGTGTCTTTGATGGTGACACCATAGGCGACAGGAAAGTATAGGACCATCGATGATCCTTACATCATGAGTTTCTAAGAATATAGTTGATGTGAGATTTATTTTACGATATAAGGACCAAGCAAGGTTAAAGGAAGAACGTAGAAGAAGATCGAAGCTTAGTCTTTCGCTTTCTTTCTTATTTTTTCCTTCCTTATCTTTTGTGTTCTTCGGTTAGAGGTTTGGAGTCTAAGTACTTGTGTAAGCTTCTGGCTTTGCGGCCAGATTTGTTGATTTACGATCGTAGACATTCACATGTGTGTGAATGTTCAAGACTGAGATTTTTCCTTAATTTAAAAAAATTTAATTGTTGGTTCTATGTTAGTTATTACTACTACTTCCTCTCACAAACAAATAACATTACTGAAACGAACATGGCACCATTTATGCCATTTCGAGTGATTTTGGTGATCGAATGACAACATAACATTTGGACTAATATGATTGTTAAGATGACCATTCTCAGGCTTTTAGGTTCAAGTGATGACAAAGAGAAAGAAAAGATAGGTGTAGCAAGGCCCGAAGGATCAGGAGCACCGGAAGAACCGATGCCTAAGCATCGGTGCATCCGACGCTTGTCGGAAGAACCGACGCTATGATGTTTGGTGCAGGAGGAAATCGAAGCCAAGTCAGCCTATAGGAACCGATTGAACCGACGGTCCAAAAAAAGGGCATCGGTGCATTGGGCGTACTATGTTCCAGAGACGATGCAAGTCGCACAAGAGCCAACTCTTCAGCACCGGTTGAACCGGTGAAGCATCGGTGCATACCATCGGTGTAATGACGTCAGCGCCCAGAAGAAAATTCTTAAGCGCCGGATGAACCGGTGATGCATCGGTACATGGCATCGGTTCAACCGGTGGTCACTGCGTCAGCTGTCAGAAGTTCAACGGCTACTTCGGGTTATGAGTGACTGGAAGAACCGACGCTACCCCAGCCAGAGGCATCGGTTCTTCCGGTGATACGCAGATTTTCAGCTGACTGTTGGAGCAATGGATACAAGACTTGGTGGCCTATATATACACCTCACCCCGGCCATTTGAAGATTGCTGGAGTTGCTGGATATCTCACACACAACCAAGAACATCTTCAAGCCATACAAAAGCATCAAGATCATATCCTTAGCCTTAGCACATTTTGAGAGTGTTGTGTAAAGGATTAGCTCTTAGTGAGTGAGATTGCAAGTCTTCGAGCCTTTGTGCTGTGGTTCATTAGCAAACCAAAACAAGAGCTTGGTGCGCCGGCACCTTGGAGCGTGAAGCTCGCCGGCAACGTCATCGACCCTCCGACTTGGTGTGGAGCGGCGACGGCATCTTTGTGCGGGGGACATGGAGACCCCCATTCTTTGTGGAGAAGCTCCTTAGTGGAACCCAGGGCCAAGGTGACCGTGATTGTGTTCACGGAAGAGACTTGGTGGCCGAGTAGCAATACTCTTAGTGAGTGCTACAACAACGTGGATGTAGGTGTGTCTTTGTGGCTAACCGAACCACGGGATAAACACCCGCGTCAAAAGTTTGCTATCTCCTATCCTGCTCATTAAACTTCCGTATTTCATACTAGCAATTTGTGTATCTTTACTTTCATAGAATAGTTTCTTGATAGGAAAAGATATAGGTTGCTAAACTCTTTTGGGATAGGGGTTTCACACTAGAATAACCTAGTTGCACATCTAGATAGCATGTTTTAGTTTAAGTTTTGTGCAAATTAGTTGGAGTCATAGGTCTAAATTTTTATTAGTGCCTAATTCACCCTCTCCCCCTCTTAGGCTAGAGCACCAAATTCCTTACAATTACCACAACTTTGTTACATGTATGGAAGCCTGACTAAACTAACGATATGATATCTGCTTCGACATATGCAACCCGATCTTAGCTTCCTGAACCGCGCTGCCCTGATCGCCGACGGAGATGTCGCCCCGGCGGATGAGTCCGTGGTCCGGCCGTGGCGCATCTGCACTGTGCAGGAGGGGGAAGACTTCAAGGCGGTGGTCCGCATCCTGCCGCTTTGGAGCGCGTCCATCATCCTCAGCGTCGCGTTCGGCACGCAGATCAACTTCACCGTCCTGCAGGCCCTCGCCATGGACCGTGCCCTCGGTCGCTTCACCGTGCCGGCGGGTTCCATGAGCGTCGTCATCCTCATTTCCATCGTCGTCTCCCTCATCCTCCTCGACCGCGCGCTCCTCCCGCTCTGGCGGCGCCTCGCCGGGCACACCCCGACGCCGCTGCAGCGCATCGGAGCGGGCCACGTGCTCGCCATCCTCGGCCTCGCCGCGTCCGCCGCCGTCGAACGCCACCGCATGGTCACCGTGCGCGCACACGGCGAGGAGGGCCACCCGGCGTGGGTGTCGCCACTGTCTGCGATGTGGCTGGTCCTGCCGCTCGCGCTGGCCGGCGCCGGCGAGGCGCTGTACTTCCCCGGGGCGTGACACTGTACTACGAGGACTTCCCGCCGTCGCTCAAGAACACGTCCACAGTCCTCGTCGGCGTCGTCCGGCGCACAACGGCGTGGCTGCCGAACAACAGGAACGCGTCAAGGCTGGAGAACCTCTACCTCACCGTGATGGCGACCGTCAACTTCGGGTACTACCTGTTATGTGCCAAATTGTACAAATACCAAAACGTGGGTAAGTAGTAGCTCGACCAATTGTGCACAGAGTAACAAAAATGTGCCGCGTATCATACTTATTAAGTTGGGAACAAGTCACACCTTTGCTCTGCTCTTTGCCTAAGTGGAATGGCGAAATATGGGAATCAACTAGACACGCTTCCATTTTATCAATTTACACCTTCCTTTCATTTTTTCAAAGTTTCATCACACAAATTTATAACAATCACCTTCTGCCATTCAAAATGTTTGGCCAACAAATAGGCTGATGCTGATGCTTTCATA
The DNA here is from genome assembly GCF_016808335.1 of Panicum virgatum. Classification (NCBI taxonomy): domain Eukaryota; kingdom Viridiplantae; phylum Streptophyta; class Magnoliopsida; order Poales; family Poaceae; genus Panicum; species Panicum virgatum. The sequence goes on along the minus strand of NC_053138.1, from coordinate 35,426,155 downwards.
TAGCTTTGCTTTGGCATAAATTATTTATTAACAGGTTAGCAAGTTCCCAGCCAGAAGCATCAACCAAATAATTCTAAGATGGATTGGGGAAACCCCCCAATCTTACGGGCAGGATGATAACAGTAAAAGCCAAGATAAGAAAACAATCTAGCATGATAGACATTCTTTACATTTTATTTTCCATAGCCATCACTACGCCTTGTATGGACTGGACGTGCCACTGTCTACTTTCAGGCTACCATCTGAATTTCTCTCAAACAAGTCATCGAAGAACTTGTTGGATGAAACATAAGATGGCCTGCGAGCCCCAGCAGAAAGAGGTTGCTTCATGTTCCGATTTATTGGTGAGTCTAAACTTGCAGTTCGAAGTGGCACTGCAAAAGAATGTGATTGCTGCAGGGGCCTCAAGTTTGGTGGTACGTTAATAGGTGAGTAGGAACTTGGCTGATGCGGAGACGATGCCACCACAAAAGGGTTCGACTCGGTGCTGTCATGGGAGGCCCATGGTGGCGGTGGATAAGCCAATGAGTTGTAGGGCAAAGGAGACGGGGCTGGTGTCTGTTGCTGAATGCTTGTGGTTTGAGGCTGAGGCTGCACCCATGGAGCGACATAATGTGCAGAAGCATGTCCTTGGTTTACATGATAAGGCTGTGGATGGTCACTAGCTGTTGAGCCACCTTGATTCAAGGCTGGTTCAGGTGTTACTGGGGTATAAGGTGGTGATGAGTTTGAGGATATGGTGAGTGCAAGAAGGTCACTCATAACCTGGTCTTCTGGAGAAGTCCTCACGGGGGCTGGTGGATCAGGCAGAGACAATGCATTGCTTGGAACTGATGCAGAAGTTGTAAAGGGAACAGAAACTGCTGATCCTGGTATTCCCTCATGGATCGTTGACAAAGATGTGCCCAAACTAGAAGAGGTGGTGTCGCTGCTTGTGGATTTGAATCTTGAGTTCCTGACCAAAAGTATCTGTCAGTTCTAGATGATGCAAGGAGAAGAGGTTAACTGCAAAAATGCGAAGATTGGCATGGTGACAGTGACCTGCGAGCTAGCTGAGAGAACTCGTCGTCTTCATCTTCTTCCTCATCATCCAAAACATTGGTTGAGGCGACTGCAGTTGTAGGAGCAACCTTTTCACCTAGGTTTGGAGTGGTTCCTGCTGGCAATTCACTCACCACATCTGCTACTTCGGCTGATACGGGAGATCCTGGTACCATTGCATCATGTTTCTCAAGCAGAATTTGTAATTTATCATTTAAATCAAGGGCTTGGCTCAAGAGTTCCTCATCCCTATATTACAGAAGAGATTAATGCAATTAGTTTGATAGAATAGATTGACAGTAGATACCATTATAAAATATTTACATCTGCCATCCTGAAAATCATCCCCGCCTAATGAGTGCTTGCTAGAAGTCAACATTGGTGTGCTGTAGGAAGAGTTTTCAGATCACAAGCTTTCTTATTATTATTCAACAAATAGACTCGATTGGATGGCTTCAGAGTTCAGACTAGGAGGTATTAACGCACTGTGATCAATTTACCTTATTTTTCTAGTGAACAAACTCCATAGAAACTAGCTGTTAGAAGGATGCCATAAACTAGAACTAATGCATGAAAATTTGTATTTATCGTATTCAGAACTCAAAGGCTACGAGACTACAATGAACAATCATTAGTGTTATCTGGACCCATGCTTTCAAACGACGTGCTCACTTAGCAAGATGTAACTAATTGATGCAATATGTAACTAATTGATGGCGATAATCTTTGTCCCTAGCCTCATAGATTTATTGAATAATCTCAGTAGCTTGTAACTGTAACATTCAGATGCAAATCAAATTTCACAACAACAGTGTAGTGGCCAAAACTGATGGTATTGGTACAACGTCTACTCAAGAAACGGATCATAGATGAAAACCAAAAGTGTGATGCAGTCACATACCTTAGTGAACTTACCAAGCTCAAGATCTTTTTTTGGTCCGACCTACATTGGTTCACAAGTTCCGCGATAATTTCATCGTTGACAGCCTAAGCATTAAAAAATATGTCAATGCTACTTTACACATGCACATTTATTTCATAATAGGGTCCATAAATATATAAGAGAGATGGGCCAGATGATTATTACACAGGTGTTGCACAAATACTTAACACGAACCATACAATAGGTACCAACCAAATGACTAGTCTCTTCAACACCTAAATATTAAAACCATATATATCTTATATGCAAAATGCAGAGCCATGCACTCAAGGATACAACAGTAATGGAATTTACAATCTAATTATTTTATTATTTAACAATATGAACCCTATTCATTGAAAACATTGACAATGACAAAAAATCCAAGGCATATGCTTACATCCTGATCATTGGGATCCACAGCTCTCAACATCTCATTTAATAGTTCCACAGCTCCCAGCATATGTTCCAAGTCTAGCATGCTAATCAGATAAAAGCATGTCATGTAGCATAGAAGACAAAAGAATACTACCAACCAAAATATCTTTTTTTTTTTGCAAGTAAGATTACCTCAGAGAAGCTCCATTAGATGACATTGCCACATCAAGCCTTGACAAAGAATCGACTGGCATTCCATACCCTGCTTGAAGATATGATGGCAAAGATGCTGGACGTGTGACCGGAGGAGTAAATATCGGTGCAGCATCAGGTGAGCGCTTAGGAAATTCCACACCAGATCGCTGCATGTAGAAAGATTCATTGGCTCATCCAAAATAAACTACCAACTGAAGTAAGACCTTCTCAAAGGAACACTTTATACATGTGTATAAAAATATATTTTGAATTTTTTTCATGAAGTCATAAAGTGCTTCCAATGTAAACTCAAGTAGTTTAAATTTCTCCTAAATCACACATGGAATTATTTTACAATATGGTTCTTGACAATTCTCCAGAAAATGTGGTTCTTGAACAATTTTAACTAGAATACAAGACAGAAAGGTGAAGAAAGTAGAGTTAATTTCCATTAAATTATCTTATTGGTAGTTCTATGTAACTTGTAACTTGTTGATCCTTTTATGCACTCAAGGTTACAGTTAGCACAGGATAAGAAATAAAATCTAGTAAGGCTAAAAGTAAATGTGTTTCACGTGTAATTTAGCTATCTGATAATGCAAGAGACCTTAACCACACCTTCAATTCAGCATATGCCCAGTAATAATGAGGGTGCTTTCCACCAGGCCCGCCAAATGCTTCATGCCAAGAATCCAGGAGTGTTAGAATTTTGTCCCTCACTTGCATATCTGCCTGGAACAGAAGTCAATAAACTTAATCAGAATGACAAAAATAAATAAATAAATAAATAAGAACGAGCTCATATTTACAGTACATATGGCTATTGAAATGGATAGCATAAACTCGTGAATCTAGCATTTAGCAAGTTATGTCTTTGGTCAAAGATCGGATAAATAGATGACAACCAAAAGGGAACAAAAAAAAACATGACTTTACTATGAAGTGCAAAATATTATTTTTAGAAAAACTAGAATTTCAGAAATATACATCATTTCAAATAGAAAATATGGTTTATTTCAGTGATAGAAATACCAAAAATTCACTCTAAGTGTTGCATCCAAATGTACACTGCTTGTAATAGTCCTTCAAATTTTGAAGAGATAAGATACGCATTTTTCAGGACACCACATTTTAAGTTTATATCATTGCCTTTGCAAATATGTTTAGCTTGTAAGCTAACTAGATCATATATACCATGCATACATTTAGTTACTAAAGCAAAATGATATTTTTCAGCTGTGCGACACATACAGTTCCACAATTCGGAATTACATTACTGAGACTCACTAAGTACAATGCTGTAACTTAAAAAAAAAAGTAAAATGCTGTAGGTTGTGTTTTTTTTCTAGCACAAACAAGAGGGGTATGTAGCTTAAGGCCCAAAAAGGCCATAAAGGAACACAAAGAACTGACCTTTTTCTTCACAATTTTCATCATTTCCTCCAGTATATTGCGCTCTATGACTTGAACATGCACGTGATCCCCACAGTTCTTTATTAGAGTCTCTAAAAGCTGGAAAGCAATTTCAGAGCATTCATAAGGATGAACACTTTATGAATGTTTAGTACATCAAGCTGGGAAGCATACCGTCAAAGCAAGAAATTGAACATTCGCATTCTTGTGCTGAAGACGTTTTTTCAGAGCTTTAATCACTTCTTTTGCTTGCCTGAATCAATACAACATTGTTAGCACAGCCATTCTCTTGTAATATATGAAAAATAGCATGCTCAATGGCCTAACATTCCAATGGAAATATTTCCAAAAACTGTAACACCCCCACCGCACAGCCCAGCCCTTCTGAGGGGCGAGCCCGCTTACACATAGCACATCACTTACGCTTTCGTCCTCGCTTCGCGTAAAAGGGTCAACCCGAAGGTACTATGGCTGGAGGATAAAAGCTTATAAGTTGGCTCCACCCTTACTCAACTAGTAAGGTGGTACTAAATATGTGCACGCAGCACTCATGGATCACTACTGGGCCATCCAAATTGGGCCGGATATCACACACCCCCCACCCCTCAAAGAACCCGACGTCCTCGTCGGTCCAACTCACCCACATTGGGCAAATGTCCAGGAACGTTCCCCCTTGGCGCACGGCCGCACGTCCAGTGCCGGCGCCATATGCCATGTCGTGTGTCCCTACCATATGCCCGCACACTGACCCGTACACGCAACCGTGAGGGTCGGCTCTAATACCATTTGTAACACCCCGCCCCCTAACACCGCACAACCTAGCCCTTCCGAGGGGCGAGCCCGCTTACACATAGCACCTCACTTACGTTTTCGTCCTCGCTTCGCGTAAAAAGGTCAACCCGAAGGTGCTATGGCTGGAGGACAAAGACTTATAAGTTGGCTCCACCCTTGCTCAACTAGCAAGGTGGTACTAAACATGTGCACGCAGCACTCATGGACCACTACTGGGCCATCCAAATTGGGCCGGATGTCACAAAAAAAAAAGAGAAGAGAAATGAGGGTCTTCTGATTGGTCGGAGGTGTGGGTGTACACCCTCACAACCCAGATTTCAGTCCTATTCATCTTGAGTAAAGGTGCCCATTTCATCTAAATAAAATGTCACCACTTCCTCCTAGATAGTATTAGATTTGGGTTCCTTTATTCAGTGGTCACAATTTCCTGATGCACTATCTTGCTATATCAAATTGAAAAGTGTTTCGGATAAGAATAATACACTGGAGCTTGGGCTCCTAACAAATGCAAGACCTTCATATGGCCTGCTATTCATAACCGCTGTTGGACAGCAGATCGCCTCCAAAAAAGGGGACTACTGCACCCAGCACACTTTCCTCTCTGCGACCAAGAGGATGAGACGGCCCAGCACATCCTCGCTTCTTGTGTGTTCGCCTGGCAATTCTGGTTCAGCATCTTGCAACCCTAGAATCTGTCCACTATGGCACCCATTCAACATACCATCTCCTTTGCTGAGTGGTGGAAGAAGTCTTGGAGGAAGGTGCCGAGGCTGCATAGAATGGGTTTTAATTCTCTGGTCATACTTTGAGCCAAGATCCTATGGAAGCATAGGAACTCCTGCATGTTCAATGGATCGGCATCAAGTATCAAACAGTCTCTACAGTCCTTCAAAGATGAATCTCATTCCTGGATAGTTGGGGGAGCCAAAGGCTTTGCTGCCCTGGGCCTAGTGAGAGTATCTTAATCTTGTTAGTGGTAGAATTGTCCCTGGTCAGGTCCTACATTCCAGTTTATTTGTAACAGTTCTAGCCGGATAAACCTCCCACTCCTCACTCTGATCCAAAGTGGGGTGTGGGTTATTGTATTTGGATCACCTCTTCTTCTTAATACAGAGATACGCAACTCTCCTGCGTAGTCGGGGAAAAAAAGTTTTGTTCTTTAACTCTATATATATATATATATATATATTAAAAAAACTTATGATCCCTTCCCATTTTATTTTATTAAAAATTAAGATCCCGCAAGGAGTTTTGCAAAAGAGGATAAGTTGTTGAGCTCTGTTTCAATAATTGTAAAGTACCAGAGGGTACTTTCAAGTACTTTTCCCTTGAATTTTTGGTGGTTGTTGATCTATGGAAGGTATTTTCAAAAAGCCAATTAATAGTGTTAAGGGTATTCAGTTCCATTCTTTTTGGTACTTGGTCCCATACTTTTGTACCACTAGGTACTTTAGCCTAGGTACTTCCACGTACTTGCTACCTTGACCACCGTACGATTCTATCATATAGACGGTTCTCATTTTTTCTTCAATCATTGTAAAAGTTGTCATGTAGCTAAAATGAGATTATGGCCACTCAGAACATGTAGCTAATGTGGATTGCCACAAAACAATAGATTGCTTCAAGTTATTTCCTAGATGCTGTGATGCTTTAAAATGACTATCCCATAAATATTTTTAGAAAGTGCTTGAAAGAGGGCCCTTGGGAGAAAATGTTCTGATAATACACTTCTTGTTTGATCCATTGCTTATTTATTTTCAAATAAAAGTATTGAATCGAATGGCTTAATTTCTACCATTAGCATAAACTTCAGCAAAGTCAATGCATGAAATAAAACACTGAATCAAAGTCAAGTGCCCTTTTATCTGAAACATTTCTAGTGTTTCTTTTTCTTGTGGAAAATGTAGTAATGGTATTTTAAACCACATATGAAGAGAAAAAATAGAAAATGATATATGGCTGAATTCCATCTTTAATTGTATTTTGCCTGTAGTACAAGAAAATCTATTGCGTCCCCATCAGGCATCAATGCGTGATACTATGATCCTGTTTGGTTCAAGGGTGCTTATAATAAGCCTCCTCAAATAAGCCCTAAATAAGCCTTTCGGCCTCCAAACACCAAGGCTTATTAGAGGGGCTTATTTTTTGCACCCCATAAGCCCATAAGCACCATGAGGGTGTGCTTATTGTGCTTATTTACTGATGGGGTCCACCACATACTCCCACCAAAGTCCTCTTTGTTGGTGCTTATTTGCTTATTGTGCATAAACTCCAAATAGGTATGGGACTTATTTTAAGCCTGTAATGGCAGGGTGCTTATTGGCTTAAATTAAGCCCCTACTTCTCAAACAGGCCCTATATCCTATTGAGGCACTGCTCTAACCTTATTTGAACAAGATTCTCTTAGGTTACCCTACTCGGCCCTCTTTGGCACAGGTCAGGAGCTCCAGCTTGTCTGACGCAGGTACTTTTCCTCCTATTATAGCACTGCTGTCCATCGGAGCTATTTTTCACTCTAGTTATAAAAAAAAACATGGCCGGGTGGTGAACGGACCCAAAGAGGAAGCAACTCTGCTTGTCTCGCCGCGGAAAAACCCCCGAACCCTGGCCCATGCCCGAGAGGGCCATGCCTCGCGGCGAGCACAGCGAGGGGGGTTTTATTACCCGCAGGCAGAAATTTGCCCCAACCGGAGTTCGAACTCGTGACTTGCGAGGTGCAGTCTAGCTGCTGTCGCCGCTTGGGCTAGCAACCTTAGGCCTCTCTGTTATAATGAACCCTGGAAAGGGGGGAAGAAGCCGGTGGAGCTGGAAATTGTGAAGAAGCTGGTGGAGCTGGAAATTGTGACCCCTCCTATCGGCTAAGCTACTACAGTGGCGCTAAAGAGCGGGAGCCCGAGCCCGGAGCCATACCAAACCAGCTCGAAATACTAAACAGATATACTCTATATATTAGAGAGTGCAGACAGAACAAACTAATCGTGGGAGCAAATTCCTAATGACATGATGAACACAGCAAAAAATGCTACGTTCCCGTGCTTGATTGGACACTTTGTCGGCACGGGAAAGGCCTGGTATGATCACAAATTTTGTTTTCCCAAGCAGAGCACAACAATCATGAGAGCAAATCACTAAATTTCAGGCGACGTGAAAAAACGACTGGGAAATGGAAACCATCATGGGCGCGATTGGATAATTTTGCCACAAAGAAAAGGTGCCGCGTTATCCTTCGAGTGCAAAGGTGATTCCAGAGAAAAATTGGTGAACTGTGCCGTTACTTTCTGTGATGCCGATGAGAAAGAGACCTGGGAAAAGTAATAAAGATGACATGCTGGGGGGTATAATCGATTGTTGACATCAATCGCAGCCCCGCAGCGTGATCATCCCAAGGAAGGATAGAACACAGTAGGGCAAAAATAATTCTCCTATCAAAAATCAAAGGAGACCACTTTTTCCCTTTCGGTTCGTAGGGCGCCAAGAACACGAACCGTTCGCCATTATTGCGGTGGCACAGGAACCAAGAATTCAAAACAGCGCATCCCAGGTTCTCGACGAACAAATAGTAAAGCTGATGGAGGGAGAAAAGACGACGTACCCGTGATCGGAGTTGACGGCGTCGCAGATGTCGATGTTGAGGGTCCAGTCGGGGCCCAGCAGCAGCTCGTTGGTGGCCTTGTCCACCCTCACCGCCGCCATCTCTGCTCTTGCCGATCGAGCGACCTCCAGCAGGTGGAGAAATCCGATACCCACGGCAACAACGTGGGAGAAGGGAGGAGGAGGAGGATGAGGAGAGGCGGAGGGGGGGGGGGGGGGGGCGGTATTCGTGGGACGGCGGTGGGAGTGGAGAATGAGACGGATCAGGGGCAGACGTGAGACGTCTGGGTGGCGCGCGGTAAACAACAAAAAAACGGGCGGCCATTATTAGGGGGCGCAACCGCACAGATTCTGCCCTTTCGGTCCACGCGAGGCTCGCCGCCCGTCGACGCTGCGCGCATGCACATCTGGCTGAAAGCGAAGGGAAAGATGGCGGCAAGCACTTTTGCATAAAGCTTGTTATCTGCGTCAAAAATTCTGTTTTTCTTTTTTATTTGCGGAAGCCGTTTTCTTTGCATACGGTTTCTTTGTATTGCAATTCTGACACGACGAACAAGGTGACAGTACCGTGAGTGGCCGAGATTTTTGCAATAAAGGTAGAGGGAAAGTTAGGGTGATGGAAGTCTTGATGGGGTCCCGCGGATCTGCCCCTTGGTTCGCCAAACCGGCCCACGAAAATGATTCTTATGGACCCCTTTTATGAACTATGAAATCGGCCATGGTAAGTGGATCAGATTTACTCAAACTCGAGTGGTTCGACCCATCCCTCTTGGCTCCCTTCCAAGTGGTTAAGAGCAAGTATTACAGCGGGCTTTAAGTTAGCTAAATGCTGAGGTGCAGGAAAAAGGAGAGGAAAGAGAAGAGAGGTGGGCTGTAAGCTTACAGCCCGCTTATGCACAAGAACAAAAAAAAATTGTGAGAGGGATAAGTGGACCATGCATTAATGATTAAGAGCTCAAACACTATATGAATGGAATAAGAAAAAACTACAAAAAAATCCATATAACCAGCACCTAGCTATATTATGAGCCATGCCCTAAGAGGAGCTCCCTTCCAAACAGCAGCCCTCTTCTCGGGCGACGGTGGCGCCGCTACTGCCATGGGGACGCAAGCACCAGCTTTAGCCACCCGAATCACGCGTGCGAGCAGGTCTCTCTGTGATCAACTCTCTCTCTCTCTCTCTCTCTATCTCACTTAACCTGCGCTCTGCTCACGAAGAGATAGGCATCTGGCAAATTAGCTGACCGGATTGGTAGTTTTAGTGTGACATCTCGGCTCAACGAGGATAACTTTGAGTTTACTAGTGGCCAAAGTATAAGTAGCATGGCATATGTGAGGAGTTGTCCCACCTTACTAGTTGATGGTGAGGTTCACTGATATATAAACTCAAGTGCCAAGTGTATTTCAACATCCGGGTTAACTCTTTTACGTGAAGCAAGGACGAAAGTATAAACGGGGTTGCTGCGAATGCGTATTTTTCTCGGCGTGAGAGTAGGACTGAGCCATATTTGGAACTGGAGCATTTCATTTTTTACAAAGAAAAGATGCAACTGGGGTTTAGACATGATCCGCTCTTTGCTTTGTATTCGTAGCGTTTTTTATATTGCTCATTTTCTATGGGACATTTAGACATAAGCAGATAGGCAGAACAATGGGTCTGCTAGACCCGATGTTGATTACGTGCAACTTAATATTTATTTAGGAATAGAAAAGAGTTATGGGTAGATGAACACTTACTCAAAGTTGTAGGGTAAAAATATATGGGCCCTATTTGGGGGAGTTGCAGCTTCTCCAAAAGCTCTATAGGAAAAGCTCCATTTGCTTTTCTAAGAAGCTGCTTTTCAAAGAAGCTAACTATGTCTGTTTGGGGGAGCTTATGAAAATGTGCTTATCGGCACGAGAGGGAGCTCGGGTGGCATGGCCGTCAGGGCCTCAGGGGAGGGAGCTCCAGCCGGCCACGAGCCTCGGCCGCGCTGCCTAGGGGAGCTCGTCCCACCAGGCCCGAGCCCCAGCCGCGTTGCCTAGGGGAGCGCGCCCCGGCCGACCCCGAGCAGCGATCGTCTCCGCCCAAGGGAGGGCGGCCGCGGCGACGGCGGCAGGCGAGGGACGACGCAGCGGCCACATCGGGAGAGGGAGGATGCGGCGGCTGGCTGGTCGCGGCGGGCGAGGGAGGATGCGGCGGCCGCGGCTCGGGGCGAGGGAGCGCCGCCCAAGGGAGCTCGCCCCAGCCACCACCGAGCCCAGGCCGCGCCGCCCGAGGGAGCTCCGGCTGCGCCGCCTTGGGAGCTTGCCCCCGCCGCCGCCGGGCCCCTACCGCGCACCCAGGGGAGCTCATCCTCCTCCGCACTGTCGGGAGCTAGTCCTCGTCCTCCGCGGTGGTGGCCAGCAAGGATGGGAGGTGAGGGGCAGCGGTGGCCGGAGCAGAGGGGAGGGGAGAGGCGAGGAGGGGAGAGTATTGGCAGCGATGGCCGACGTGGAGGGGAGGTGAGGGGTGGCGGTGGTCGGCGTTGAGGGGAAAAAGGAACGGGGAAGGAGGCGGACGACGGGACGAGCAAAAGCTCGGGAAGCGACTCGAGACTTGCTTCTCTGCTTGCAATGTAAACATCGCTTCTGAAGCTTTTCGCTTGTTGGAGAAGCGACCCCGTTTGGGGGAGCTTTTAGGTTTTGGAGCTTTTGGAAGAAGCAAAAGCTCCCAAAAGCTCCCCCAAACAGGGCCTTGTAATTTTGCTTAGATATGGTCCGGTACGTGTTACTTTTCCCATAAAAATTTCTGGTTCATAAGCGTGGGATGGCATGACCCGGTAGTGTTGGCATTTCTTAACACCACCACTAGAGGGTTGTTACTCCCCGGCAATGGTGCTAGGAATGTCATGCGGTATGCCTTAGCTTTTACAGAGGGGTCCACAAGTGCATAGATATACCGTTGTAGGATTTTACCTAGAGAGTATTCGGGTATCGTTATTTATATTTTTTCCAAATGATGGCATGTATGAAGATGGTTTTACTTGGTATATAATCAGGACAATATGCTTAAGCTATAGACATATTTCATACAGGGGTAAGTCATAATAAATGATAATCAGGGTAATGTGGCACACACACTTTGCCAACTCTCAAGTATAAAGAATAAAAGAATAACACTCAGGTTTGCGAGAACATAGGCATAGAATAAGGTCATAAGGCATCTATTCTTATTAGCAAGGGCTACACTACGCACATGATTAGGACTATAGGTGCTAGGAATTCTAGATATTACAGAAAATGTCCCATGCTGGGTCCAATGAACCCCACCATTAAATCTTTCAGAACTCCTTCACCGTATCCGAACGTGGGAGATTTCACAATGCAAGGTTTGTCGAAGTGTGCCTGAAGGACAAGGCTGTCAGCACCTTCCGCCTACCCCTACTACTCTGTGGAGCACAGTCATATCATCATGTTCCCTCATACTTGAGCACCACGCTCCCTTGGGTCCCCCACCCTTCGAATGGACAAGTAAAGAGCTATAGCAGGCCCGAAAGCACAACAAACTGATATCCTTATCTGGATCATCTAGCCTAACTGCATACTGAGCATAACACATGATAAAACAAGCCATGATATGATAGACTATCAAGATAGCTAACAACCATGGATGAACTCTATTTCATAATAGAATACCGACAAGTTGAATACACAGTCATACCAGAGGTCAGGGATTGCTTCTGACCCTGAGGACAACTTGCACTCACTAAGAACTTCTGGCCTAGCTCATCTAGCCTAAAGTTACAAATAATAAGAGTAGAAGGAGGGAGAGAAGCTTGGATGTGTGGTGTGTGGGAGAGGGCTCCTCCTCCTCTATTTATAGCTTGAGAGGTCGGTTCTCGCCATCTTCTTGCATGGAAACACCAGCAACCGCCTTTAGGAGGATAAAGATGATCTTCCTGCCAAAGATGAGGGTGCGGGAGGTTGTCCAGATTTAGCCAGATCTAGAGTTCGGCCAACCCTAGGTGGTGCCTCCCTCTAGCTAGCCTTCCTCTGGCTAGCTGCCATGTGGGCCTTGGTGACATTGGGTAATCGGATAATAGAATTTTTTGTGCACTTCACTTGCGTTTTCTGCGTGTTTTCTTCTTACTCCGTACTTGTGAACCTGAAATGGCTAAATGACAAATATAACTGTGGAGCTAGGCTAGCGAGATAAATATATGAGTAAGGTATATAGTTTTCTTTATTATATTAAGAGTATAGTTGATGATAATATTTTACACTTAAAGACCATCAACAGGTACTAATAATTGGGCGGACATTAGTGCCGGGTGGAGCCATGGCCTGGTAGTAATTCCTTCGGTAATAGTCCTATCTAGAGACTTGGTTGTTGCAGCCGATACCGATGTACCAGCTAGAACAACGGCCGATATTTTTGGCCTATAGGTCGTTCTCTAGTAATGATTTGTGATGGTGGCTATGATGGTTTGCCAGACTCAAGTAGAAATGGGCATGATACAATGAAGGTTACAGACTTATACAGTTGATCACACGACGTGCAGGTGGTCTAAGGCATGTTTGGATGTGCTAAAAATTGAGTGCTAAACTTTAGCATCTATTAGCACTTATACTATTGCTAGAATTGTTAAGTCTTGGGTGAAGTTTAGCGCACCCTAGCTATTGGCACATCCGGTTGGATGAACTAGTGCTAAACTTTAGTACTTTTTAGACATTAGCACTTGGATCCAAACACCATCTGAATCCTTCCGCGGGCCAGGTTGAAATGTTGACCACCTTACCAATCATGTTGTATGTACCACACATATCAATACATTCTCTTTGAACATGACACGCAAAACTAGTTGGTTTACACTATATTTTGTTTTCACAAAAGAGAAAAAAAACTAATTACAAGGGGTCTTGCATTTAAACCACTACCATGAGCTGGTAGTATATATATCATATCAATATATCATGTTATGGAGACTTCACTAACACAGGAGGATGCTCAAGCTGTGAGTGCAGCACATAGGCTCTGATGTTCAACGGAGGGAGTATTTTGTCAGCTTGGCACTAGCGAGCATAATGGTGGGTCCTACTACTGCTCTAGTAATACCGGATGGCGTATCATCAGTTGTCAAGAAGGGTGGTGCTTAGCTAGATTGGCACTAAGCTACCACTGCACGTCTGCACCAAAGCATTTTGTTGCGGCCTTAACTTGCTCACTCAAGAGAAAAGGGGCGAATGGGAAAGGAACGCATTGCTGATTCAGCTGTTTTACTTGGAGCCAATTAATTGCCTGTTGTTATTCTTTCTTTTGTCTAAATTAAGAGTCGAAAAAGATAGACATATCGTTATGTTGCAGTGGTGATGGCATGACGTGACTGAAATGGTTTCTGTTTCGGTTGTGAATTTGTGATGGAGAAATTAACAGGCGGCTGTCGCAGGATGCAACCAATGCCGGTGCTTTAATTTGCTCCAAGGGGAAGCTGGATCGTGGGCCAGTGAACAGCAAGGGTTTAAGTGCGGCCTGTATTTTCTCGATTGTGCACACACTGCTACTTTTTGGGAGCTACTCGTGTCTCCGCGGGTGCGGTGCCGGATAATGAGCAAAGTGGTAGCGCAAACCGCGTGCAACTAGGAAACCAAACGCGGGCCAGAGATCTGCAGTGCGGGCAAAATGAAATATCATAGGCAACCAAAGAGCAGCCCCCAGGGCCTGCACGTCTTCGCCGGCAACCGAGAATGGGCCAAATGCATAATTGCATATCCACCCAAGCTCGAGCCAGTCTAGAACAACTCTAAGAGCAACTGCAAGAGCCTATGTAAATAGACTTGATTAGATAAAAAATAGAAAAATCTATAAAAACTGGATCCAACAGTTTATATAAATGTCTCCACAAAATATCCCACTATCTATTCCGGATCTTCCGGAAGGCAAAAATACATATCCCGCTCCATTCGGCATCCGCCTCGTGCCTCGCTGCTTGCCTCTCGGCCCGAGCTCCGAGGCCCGAGCCGTTGTCTCCCCGAGCTCCGAGGCCCGAGCCGTTGTCTCCCCGAGCCCCGCCCCGCCGCCATACCTCGCCTCGCCCGGCGCCGAGCCGCACCCCGCCGCCATACCTCACCGGCGCCAAACCTCGTCGCGCCTCGCCACCACCCCAGCACCCTCGCGGTGCAGATCGACGCGGGGTGCAGAGTCGAGCTCCACTGCAGCGATGCGCTCGGCGTCAAGCTCCGTCCGCGGCGTCGAGCTCTTCCTGCAGGTCCCCGAGCGCGGTCTGCTGCGACGGACGGCGGACACGGGCGGGGGACGGCTGGAAGGGGCGTCGGGGATGGCGTCGAGCTTTGGAGAGGAACGCCGGCGGCCATTGCGCCACTCGCGCCGCCGCATGGGGAGGACGCGGACAGCAGCGACGCGGAGGGAGGACGCGGCCGGCGGTGGGCTCGGCTCCCAGGCCGGCGGCGAGGGGAGGACTCGCCGGCGGCGGCACAGGCAAGGATGCAGCTCGCGAAGAAATGGATGGAGTGGATGAAAGAACGATGAAGAAACTGTTGGATTTCTCAGCCATTGGATAGGTAAATGGATAGTTAAATAACTAGCTAAATGGGATATAGCTATTGTGATTTGAAGAATCTCTTGGAGATGCTTTAACAACTTATCTAAAAAAATTGGATAGTTAAAAATAGCCAATAAAAATAAAAATTAGATCCAACAGCTTTTTCAATTGCCCATCAAAGCTATCTATCCCACATCCCTCGCGAGCTATTTTTGCCTCGGCACATCGCTTTGCTATCTCTATCTGGGCTCATCCTCTCCTTTCTCCCAACCACGCCTCGCCGCCCTGCCGCACCCGCCATGCTCGCCGCCGGCCCAAGCTCGCACCCCGGCTGTGTCCCGCCATGCCCACCGCGCCCCGCCATACGCCGCTCGATTTGTGTTGCAACAGCACAAAATCAGCATTGAGGAACTTGATTCATGGATTCAAGAGGTTGATTCGGATAATTGCAGCTTGATTTTGATGATTTACAGCTGCATTGGGCGAATCAACAATGCTCGAAATTCCGATTTGAGGCAGCAAGAGATTGGTCTGGTGATTTGAGGCAACAAGAGCTCAATCACCCACCAAATTAATTGATTCGTGTTGGGAGAATCTTCGATTTGTTCCACGAGATGGTCCTTCACGCGGGGAGAGAGCTCAATGCAGCAGCAGAGACGACACGGTACCGTCGCGCCGAGTCATCAGCCTTCCATGCGAGGAGATAGCTCGATATCACAGCCGCTGGCAAGGCACCATCGCTCGGCGTCGAAATCGAGCTTGGGGAAGATATGATCGGCAGAGTAGCGAGGGCTGCTGGCTAGACGATCGTGGCGCTGCCGGGCTTGTCGCCTACCTTCCTTCTCGCCCCGCCGGCCTGCTTCGCGGAGGATGCGGCGGAGTGCAGCGGCGACGAATGACAAGGTCTGGCAAGCGGCGGCCGAGCTCACCGGGCCGGAGAGAGGTTGAGGGAGAGTGAGTTGATTTGGAGAGGCAATTTAGACAAGCTGTTGGGAACCCCACCCTATGGAAAGCTTTTTATTTTTTATCTAGACGTTGTTTAGTTTCTAAAAAATTTTCTATAGTACCCGCCACATCGAATTTTTGGACACATGCATCGAACATTAAATGCACTTGAAAAAATAACTAATTACACAGTCTAACTGATTACTACTAGATGAATCTTTTAAGCCTAATTAGTCCATGATTGGATATTATTTGTCAAGTAACAATGAAATGTGCTACAGTATGAAAATCCAAACTTTTTCACCAACTAAACACATCCCTAGTCTGTTTACCTCTTCATTTAGTTAAAAAATTTAGCTAATATGTTGGACTTGTTCACCCTTTGGCGAAACCGTCCAATTTACCCGGAATTAAAGCACCCAAATACCTCTATTAGAGGTAACGCTACGGGAAAAGTCAATGTATGCTATGCAAACTATGGAAACTCCCATCTAAACCACCGGATCAAGATTCAAAGTGGGGCGCAGGTGGAGTGGGAGGGGGGATTTGTAAAAGTGTGATTACGTAATCTAGGAACGGACGGTTAATTGTAAAATTACCCCTCTTCTCATGCCTCTTGAATCTTGATCCGGTGGTTCAGATTGGAGTTTTCATAATTTGTATATGAAGGTGATTTGCATAGCATCATTGCCACCGGAAAAGACTGACTAAGTAGAAAACCGGCTTTAGTACCGGTTCTGCAATTGGTACTCGAGATTGCCTTGGTCACCAGGTAAAGCACCAATACCAATACTTCGGTACCGGCTGGTGCAACACGTACTAAAGGTTTTTTTCCTTTTTTTCAAATTCTATTTTATTTCATTTGGTTATTGCAGTTTATCCTTGCAAAATTGCTATGCGTACCTGAGCTACATTCTACTATATGTCCATTAGTCGCAATCAAGTTAAAATAATCTATCTATACTATAAAAGTTGAAATAATTAAAACTCTTTCTCACCAATATTAAGCCCACCATACCCTTTACGAGGTCCCACTTTTCAGGCTAAAAAGTTTGATGAAAGGGTTGGTGACCCAATTTTTGATAAAATGAAAATATTTCTACCAAAATCCAAATATTTTTTATACAAGCAATTTCCTATATCCACCTTTTGTGCCTGCTTATTACTTTTCTTTGGCACACACTTTACTTTTCTTTGCACATGTATTCACCTATAATTCTCGTCATTATTTGTTTTGAAATGATAATTATTCATATCATTGTTTTATGGAAGAAAATGAAAGACATGTATTATTTTTGGAAGAAAAATAAATAACATTGTTGCTTGATGGAAGGAAAATTAAATACGTGCCCGTAGCACATACATCTTCACTAGTATATGAAAATAAATAAATATCACAGTCAATCATGTAATTAAATTATTTAGACATAATAATATTTACAAATATATAAAAAACACAAGTACCAAAAATGTAACAAGCAATTTTCTTATCTCAATTACCGGTACTAATAAGAATCTCTCAACGTTGATGCGGGTTCTTTGTTGATGTGACAGTCGTGGTAGAACGCAGATTTATATCTAGGATCTCATTATTGATGAATCCTATGAGGTGCTCCGACACTGGCGCGATCCTATCCGTATGAATATTTTGGGCCAGACTTCTCATACTATCACATAAATACGCTTGAAGAGGGTAAAAGAATGTGACTGCAATTGGCGAGAGTTTTGCACAGGAAAATCACAATAATATGGTACGGAATATTATATTGAGTAATCATTTTATAGTCATCTTATAGTATTTCCAATGTGGTGCAGCTATTTTTGATTAATCAAGTTATTTTCATCTCTTGCAGAATATGTCTATGACAAGCCTTGCATCATTGAGTTTTGATGCTATTCTATCTCAAGCCCATGAATGAATGATATGACAAGCCTTGCATCATTGAGCTTTGATGCTATTCTTTCAGGGTTTTAGCTGAATATGTCAAGTTGTTGACGTAAATCTCGGTCAACACACGAACGCACTAGATCGTGCGGCGCGAGAAAGAGCTCGATGCAGCTCTTCCTGCGTGGAGCGGTCAGACCGGTCTAAGGGACCGGTCAGACCGGTCGCCTGTGAGAATCAGCGACGGCCGACGAACGCGAACCCGAGAGGGACCCCGTCAGGGTAGGCGCACGTAGGGTTGTTCTAGGATCGGCAGGCCACCTAAAACGCCTTCAAACGTCGCGGAGACGAAGGAAGAACAGCAGAGGGAGTTGGAAAAGCTAGGGTTTGGAGAAGAGGATAAAAATTAAAGTTTGTATTGATTTTGTTCGATTGGATTCTCTAATCGGCCGTGACCCTTTATATTTATAGGGTGGGGTGGACTTATCCCGCAAGAAATCTTGTTTACAGATCTAAATCCATAAAAATCTCTAGTTGTACTCGGACTCTACCTAGACCGGTCGGCCCTTGCCGGACAGGCCACAGTGCCTTGACCGGTCAGACCGCTCGGTCATACCGGTCAGACCGGTTGGTGCCAATTTTAGCTGTCAACATATGCCCCCCTGTTTTTTGGTAAAGCTTGCTTACCAAAAAATATTCTTCTAAGCCAAAATTGTCTAAGGGCGATGATTAACACTACATCGGCCATGTTTTGCTCAAGTCAATATTGAAACAACTTGTTTGGGCCGCCACACCTTCTTCATTATCGCTGACGTCTTTGGCATGGTCTCCACTTGTTGTCACATTGCCTCCTTCTTGCGCATACGTTGCAGCCTTCGCTTCTGAGTATGAGACAAACCTGAGGGACACCACCTCGGCTGTAAATACTTTGAATCTTGCTCCTTGCTCTTCCCATTCTCTTTGCTGCAATCAACATCTTGCTTGACCGGATTATTGCTAGCAACAATCGGACTTTGTAATAATGCATGATTTGGATACATAGGAGGATATTGAATATAATATGATTGAATATGCATCCTACTATAATCCATAGGTGTATAAAAGTAAGGATACCAGCAATACCATGGAGCAATCGGTCCACTAGATAAAGTATAATTACCTTGACTCGATTGCTCTTGATGTCTTGATGATGATCCTGTATCCTTGACTTCGCTTGGTCGCCCCTTCTGTCTCTGAGCACTTCCTTCCTTCTCATATTTGGCCAAGAGTTCCTTAAAACTCGGCCTTGCCTTGATTTTGGAGGAGTTCCCAGATTTATTGGGCGCACCGGTCAGACCGGTCCCACGACCGGTCAGACCGGTCGAACCGGTCAGACCGCCGCTGTGGCCGGTCAGACCGGTCGACTTGTTGTCGGCCTTCTTCTTGTCTTACCCCCCGAGTGTTTTTGCACCTTGAGGGATCTCCTGTGCCAGCTTCTTTTCAGGTCTTTCATCACCAATAACTACATTCTTCCCCTTGGTTGATTCGGCTTGACTCGGCCGAACTAGCACTTTAGAATTTTTCAATTCCAACACATGCACTGGGAAAGGATTCTGATCAACTTGCATATTAGGAGTAACCAATCGTCCTTCATTAATGGCCGATTGAATTTGTCTACGTAACACATTGCAATCATTAGTAGCATGTGAAAAAGTATTATGAAACTTGCAATATGCTCGCCGCTTCAACTCTTGAGGCGGCGGTAGAGTATGTGACATCTTAACATATCCAATCCTATATAACTCATCAAATATTCTCTCGCACTTGGATACATCAAAAGTAAATCGTTCATCTTGCCGATTTTTCTGAATCGGCTTAAGAGCAGAACAAGTAAATGGTTTATTTTGAGATGGCCAAGCAAACTCAGCAGCATACACATCATTAGATTCATCGTCCGAACAAATTGAATTGCATTCTAAAGTATGCACACTAGAACGATGATGTCTTTGAGACTCTTGAGGCTCTTTGCTTCGGCTTTCTATAGCCAAAGCTCTTTGATGCACCTGAGTAACAGTAAAGAAATCATAGCCCTCTAATGTTTCTTTAATATGAGAGCGCAAGCCATTAAAAGCCAAATCAGCTAAATCCTTTTCTGCAATATTCACACTAAAGCATCGGTTTTTTGTATCGCAGAATCGTCTTATATAATCATTGACAGATTCATCACGCGATTGTCTAACCGGTGTTAAGTGAGACAATTTAAGCTCATCATGCCCACAGAAAAAGTGCTCATGGAACTTCTGCTCTAATTTTTCCCATGAACCAATAGAATTAGGTGCCAAAGATGAAAACCATGAGAAAGCGGTTCCAGTTAGAGATAAAGAAAATAAACACACTTTCAACTCGTTTAATGAACCAGCTTCTCCTAATTGGGCAAGATACTGACTAATATGCTCAAATGTACTCCTAGTATCTTCCCCACTGAATTTAACAAACTCAGGCAACCTAAAACCAGCAGGGTATGCAACCGAATCAAACGAAGTAGGATACGGCTTTTGGTATGTGCGGGTTTTACCTCTAACATCCACTCCAAAACTTTCTCTAAGCAGATTAGCCAAATCATTCTTATAATCAGTAAACATTTTATCGAAATTACTCGAAGAATTTGGCTGTGTGGATGTAGATACCTCCCGCTGGTTTGAAACAAACTGACCGGATGGACCGGTCGGACCGGTTGGGGGGAACCGGTCTGACCGGGCTGATATACCGGTCTGACCGATCTCTGCCGGTTTTGCCAACGCTGCACATATCGGTCAAACATCTCGTCGGAGATAGGACCGGGGTGTGGCACTGAATTCTTGGAGATTTCTGGTGGTGTGTACTGAACAATCTCGTTCGTTCGGCTAATGTTGGCCGAACCCGGAATACTCATAATAGGATCAGTGTATGTGGGTGTAACAGTTTGACCACTGAAATAATTTATCGGCATCCCATATTGAGGTTGACTCATAGGAGATGCTGCCGATGATTGAGGAACATAAAATTCAGAAGTAGAAACAGATGGAGGTTCATCGGCTGATTCTGGTTTCTTACCAGCCGATTCCCTTTCCTTAGAGCTAAGCCAATTAACCCAATAAACATCACGCTCAGCTAACAATTTCTGAATTTGTTCCATAGTAACACCAGAAGGTGGAGCAGTTGCAGCAGGTGTTACCTCAGTAGATGCATCCGAGGAGGTAGAAGTGAAGTCGATCTCTTTGATCTTGGTGACTTTGCCGCATCGCCCGACCTTGATGCTCGCAAGCGCCGCTTGTAGATCTTCTTCATCACGCTTCTTCTTGCGCTCCTCCAGCAGCAAACAAACGTCCTCCGGAAGATGCTTATATGAAGGGATGATGTTCTCCTTGTCGATTTCTGTGTTGGAGCCCATCTTCTTTGGAGTAGATTAGATCGGTTCTATTAACCAAGATCTTTCTTCCCCAGTGGAGTCGCCAAAAAGTATGTTGACGCAAATCTCGGTCAACACATGAACGCACTAGATCGTGCGGCGCGAGAAAGAGCTCGATGCAGCTCTTCCTGCGTGCTGCGGTCAGACCGGTCTAAGGGACCGGTCAGACTGGTCGCCGGTGAGAATCGGCGACGGCCGACGAACGCGAACCCAGGAGGGACCCCGTCTGGGTAGGCGCACGTAGGGTTGTTCTAGGATCGGCAGGCCACCTAAAATGCCTTCAAACGTCGCGGAGACGAAGGAAGAACAGCAGAGGGGGTTGGAAAAGCTAGGGTTTGGAGAAGAGGATAAAAAGTAAAGTTTGTATTGATTTTGTTCGATTGGATTCTCTAATCGGCCGTGACCCTTTATATTTATAGGGTGGGGTGGACTTATCCCGCAAGAAATCCTGTTTACAGATCTAAATCTATAAAAATCTCTAGTTGTACTCGGACTCTACCTGGATCGGTCAGACCGGTCGGACCTACCGGTCAGACCGGTCGGCCCTTGCCGGACAGGCCACAGTGCCTTGACCGGTCAGACCGCTCGGTCATACCTGTCAGACCGGTTGGTGCCAATTTTGGCTGTCAACACAAGTTTCATCCAAAGCAATACTCTACTGCAGTATTGTTTACCATAAACAACTGTTCTTCTCGTGTAAGCAAGGGAGAGAGTGCACTCTAGTTTATACACATTGATGAGGTAGTGCTACGCTAAAAAATGGAGATGTTAAGTATCGGACATATAGCGTAGTGGTTATAAGAGTCTTGAAAGCATCTCAGATCCTAGGTTTGACCCGAGGGAGGATTTAACGGCGTTATGCTTTGAAGGACCGGGACGGACGACAGAGAGGGGGGAGTGAATGAAAGCCCTTAAAAGAATTCTACTCGATGAGAACAAGGCCTATATCTTAATTACCACTTAAAAAAATTTTCCTCGATGAGAACAAGGCCTATGTCGAAATTACCACTCCGACACGTCTCTGTTCTAACCGCCAAGGTGACACAAGCCAACTCTTGACGAGCTCATCCTAGAAACGGTTAGAAAAAACTCCACTTAAAGCGGAAGCAAGCGAAAAGCAATTTACTCGAGCAAAGCGCAACAGGAAGTGGAAGCAACGATTTACAAAGCGTCGAAAAAGCTTTTCACTTAACTAAGAATGCAATGATTTACCAACGATTAGCACAGTTCAAAACAAGTGAAAGCAAAGCTTAACCAAAAAATTAATAGTCTCATAAAAAACATTAGAGTTAAGTATTGCGAAAGAGTACTCTTAACTAAGCATGCAATGATTAACTAAAAATAGCTAGAACAAACACCTATTAATTACTAGCTAAAAGGTCAGGCTAAAAAGCTTAAAGCGTAGAATAACTCGTGAACAATCAAGCACAGCAACAGATTGAATATTGGCTAATTCAAATGCTTCAAGAAAATTCAATAAGTTTGCTCACACTGACCATCCAAATTAACAAGCAGACTAGCAGACTAGTGTCGCTGGTTATCTGAAGCTGCTGCTGGCCTCCTGCTCCCTCCTGGGCCACGTGCACGGGGCTAGCCTAGAGCAGCCTGCTGCCACACGCCGCTGCTTGGGCTGCCAGCCTGGACGGTTCACCGCTGCTTGGGCTGCACCAGCACTGGCAACGCGCCCCAGCGCTTGGGTGGCGCCAGGGTTCACCTTACCGACGGTAAAGCGATTTTCGCCAACTAGCGGTATCGGTAAACCGGCGGTAAATCGCCGAAAACCGCTAGAAACCGCTCGAAATGACAATTCAAATTCAAAAAACCGGTAACCGTTGTTTACCGACCGGTAATCGATGTTTACCGACCGGTAACCGTCGTTTTTAACCGGTAAACACCGTATGACTTTGGAAAATTAAAAATTTTGGCAGCATTTAACCGTTTTTGGAAAATTAAAAATTTTGGCAGCATTTAACCGTAATTTTGTAAATATCATTACTGATGGTATATATCAAACAATTATATAACATTTACACATACATAGAATAGAAGTTCATATCTATAAAAATAGAAATTCACATCCATAGTCCATATAGATCATCACAACAATAGTCCATGCAAATCATCACAACCATAGTCCTCACAAACCATCATCGTCAATATATATAATACATAGTAGTGGTTTCCGGTCCAAATGAAAATATATGTACATATTTGAAATATGAACACACATATATACATATAGCTAAAATGAACAAATTAACATCCAACTACCATGAACAAATGGATCCATATAGCTAATATGAACACATGTTTTTGAATATAGCTACACAACAAACATCTAAAAATCAATGTAAATTCAAGAAATACTCACAATGCAGTGGTTTTCGGTCCAAACGCGCCGATTTCCGCTCGGAAAACGCCGAATACCGCTCGGGATTAGAGGATACCGCTCGGGATTACCGGTCCTAAATTTTTTTATTTTTTTGAGTGCCCAAACAGTCAAATATTTGAACATGTTCTATATTAGAATGATGTATGTCATCTCTACTTTCTTACCATATTTTTTCCTTTTTTATTTCAAATATTTTTGAAAATTTAAATTCGGGCGAAATTTTTCGAAATTTACCGCCGGTATGGGTTGCCGCCTAGTAGCGGTATCGGTAAAAATCGGCGGTAACCGGCGGTTACCGATCGGTAAGGAAAACACTGGGTGGTGCTCGCACCTGTGCCGCACGCCTCGTCGGGCCGCTCGCTGTGGCGGTTTTTTTATTTTTTTATTTTTTATTTTCATTTTTTATAAAAATATATTTTTGATTTGGAAATTTACAAGAATATACCCGGCCGCCCCGCTGCCGGGCGGCCGGGACCTGGCCGCCCGACAGCGGGGCGGCAGGGGCATTTGTGAAAAAAAATTCTGGGAGAAAATTGCGCACAGGTCCCTGGGGCCGGTTGCCCGGCAGCGGGGCGGCCGGCCACCCTGGCCACCCGTCTGCGGGGCGACCGGCCGTAATTTTTGTAATTTAGTCCTTTTCGCGAAATAATTTCACATATGTGCCCTTTTTGTAACTTTTTGCAGAAATAGACCCTATGGCCGTAATATGTGGCACCGAGATAACACGTCTTGGCGCCACAGATCACGGCGCCGAGGTGCCACGCACGCACAAGCAATCTAGTGAATTTTCGAATTTGCCTTTAATATTTTCGGACCTTTTCATGAGACTAGAATACTGTGAACCACACATCAAATATAACGGTAAGAATTAAGAACTAAAAACTGCATTACACAATGTAAACCATATGAATTACATCATAATACAACATTAATAAAACACACATCAGACATGAAGTGGCATGGCAGAACCAGTTGCAACTATGGTAAACAGATTTTGAACTAAGCTAGCATGCCTTAGGTAATTTAAAAAAACACAATAAACACAACGATGCAGCATGTCACTAGCACTAGGTAGTCCTAGTAGCCGTACCCCCACGTAGCAAACTGCGTTGAGCCTTCTCCGCAGTATCCACCCATTGCAAGTGGTGCAGGCGGTGGTGCCGGAGGGGCAGGGCCCTTCTTCTTGTGACAAGGGCAGTTGCAGTAAGGAATAGTGTATGGTTCATCCTGTGAAGCGGCAGCATTGTTGGTATCATCATCTTCGTCGTCTTTGTTACCCTCGCTCACTTCCTCGTAATGATTCACCTTGCATTCCAGATCAAAGATCTTTATCTGGAGGTACTCGACGAACTCCTGAACTGAATCAATTGGTGCAGGATCGACCCACCTGGTAAAACCACAGTTTTCTGGAGCATCTGAAGACTGCAAAATAAATTTCATGTAAGGTGTCTCAATGAAGATAAAGAAATAAAACAACCGAGTATTACCCATGCGTGTGGGCATTTGAAGAAACGCCGACCGCCATCCATCACGTCGGTGCACATCTGCACTAGGCAGTCCTCACCATGTCTGCATTTTGGCCACGGTTCTCTACGGTTATCGTATTGTCGAAGAGGAGTTTCATTGGTAAATTCACTCTTGTGCTATGGCGGAAACTCAAACACTGGTTCCGGAAAGGAATCAGGTCCAAGAGGCCCCTCCCATATTATGGGGTCTCCCTTTCTTCCCCCTTTTCCTTTCCCAAAGCCATAATAATTCTTCCCGCTAGACCCACCTCCAGACATTGGGTATACAATGAGCTTTGTTGTTTGAGTGCTGCTGGGAGTTCACAAACTTCGGA
Organism: Panicum virgatum; assembly: GCF_016808335.1. NCBI lineage: Eukaryota > Viridiplantae > Streptophyta > Magnoliopsida > Poales > Poaceae > Panicum > Panicum virgatum. The sequence continues at coordinate 35,400,813 of NC_053138.1, read as the reverse complement.
GTATTTATAGGCGCACAAAGGTTTGCTACCCGGAGTGTGGAGTGTAAATGCACCTGAAAAAGCCTACATGACAACACAGTGAAGAGTATTCAATTCTCGAACTGACTACTCGATGCATCTCTGTGCATGCAGAGCATCTAATTGCATGCAGACTCACAGCACTGCATCGCTGCCACTCGGTCGATCGTGCCTAGATGCGGCCTTCCCCACTACACGCCACAGACCTTCGCTGTAGAATGACAGTTCCGTCGTCCTCGCCCGAGAGACTGCTTTGAAGGTGAACTGGTGTGGTTGCCGTGTTGTCACATCTTTTTGAAATGGTGAAAGGGCGCTGCTATTGGGCTGTCGTCTTTTGTCATGTTTGTCTGGGCAAACAATGCGACATATGGGAAACCCGTGATCGCCGTGCTGAGCAGTGGCAACATGTGATCTCGTACTCGTAGCTACATACACTGTGGTCCCTATTTTGAGCTATACGAGCGTGTCACGAAGTTTACTCTGTATGCGGTAGTCGTCATCATCGTCGGCGGGATCTCGGCCGCTAACTCCTCCCGCACCTAACTTGTCCTTCATTAAATCACGGAAAATTCGCAAGAACTTCCCTTATTTTCACGAGCATTATGGAACCCACAAACATAAAAAGTTAACATCAATAATATCTATAGAAACAAATGACAAGTAAACTACCACAATCATAAACATCCATAATCCGAACAGTCGAAACAGTCCATAATAACAATAGAGAAACAAGTGCCAACAACTAACCACACTACCATTCCGACCTCTCTTACATTGTGTGTGTACGTGATCTGTAGTGTAGCTATGACGTTCCGGTGGCCTCACGTCTCTGGCAGGACGGCGTAACAGAGCCACAGGTGTATGCAAGCTGGGATCATCGTCCTGGGCAGGCGTAGCAAACAACCGTGTAAAGTCCTCCAAGGAGGCCGCGTCGTTGTCTTCAGACCACCCTACAGATGACAAAAAAAAATTAAGCAACATTCAATAGGGGAATGCAATTCTGTAAAAATTATTGTATGTATCCTGTGTTGGAGGAGGTGGTGGTGGTGGATAGGAAGAAGCTCCTTCATATCCTCCTAGTGGCGGCATAGGGTGATACGAAGACGGCCCCACTCCGGTGAACTGTTGTGATCCTGAGTATAAATAATAACGTATGAGCCTTCGACCATAAAACATAAGCAAATAAAATTATGCACCACATATTTACATAAAGTCCCTCCAGCATGTGGCATAGAGCTAAACTGGGTTCCTTGAAATGGAGCCCCTTGCGAGGCACCTGGCCCTCCATAGGGCTGAGAACCGGGGTACCCGTACCCTGTGTGGAGTCGTATTTAAATACTGCATATAAACATATGGATCGGTAAATATCACACCATACCTTCGTACTGTCGGTGGTATAAGGGAGGCTGCTGCCATGCGGGACCACAAGGAACCGACGTCGATGCTTGCAATGATCCGTAAGAATCCTCGTACTCTGTCCGCGTACCAAAGGCCTGAAGGATGCCTCGGGCTCTATCATGTTGAGTGGTCCAGGCCTCGAGTTGTGCCGGCATGCTCATCATAGACCCGCCATGAATCCTCATTACATTCAGTGAGCAATCTAATTCAACCAACCTACATGTCTCAAACTGCAACAAAAAAACTTAGTATACAAATCTTAAAAGATCGAAAATGCCGTCAACATTTACTCACCGCCCCAGCTAATGCCTCATCCCTGTGTCGTGCATAGCGATCCTGCGAAGTCGCAACATGCGGCTGTGGATGCGTGTTAACATACATCAAACGGCAACGAGTCTTCGGTTCGTACCAAGTCAGGTACGTCCGAAACAATGGCTCAGTGTGTGGACCGGTATCCTCAGCCAACTGCTCGCCTGCATCATCCCACGCAGCCACCCATGGTTGTAATCTAGTGACCCACATTGTCGAGAAAGGATGTCCAGCCCTTGATAAACTGCACGTTAAATAGAAATTAGTTTCACGTTATTAGTACATGGGTGCTCATACATTTTTTTTACCTATGATCGTGGCGCTGAACACGATCCAACGCTGAAGACACAGGGAAAGACTGGCGTCGACCGAATTGCCTCATGACTCTATCCGGGCAGTGGGCCTCAACTGCAACGTCGTACACCAAAGCTGCAGTAGTCATCCATAGGCCCTGGTCCTGTGTGCACACCGAAGATATCCCAAGCGGTGCACGTGCGGCTATAGCCGAAGGACTATATAGCTCCCACACAATGTCTTCTGGGGTCAATCGATCAAATTCGGCAACAAACTCAGGATAAGACCGTCGGGTCTGTACATGTGCCCATGTTTTCTGCAAAAATAAAAATTATGTGTCCATAAGAAATGTATTGAGGGAACAATGTATGACCATAGTATGCATAGAATATAAATTTTTATCGGGTCCATACTTGTCGAGAGTACCAGAGAATCCCCATGGTGGGTCTGTCGTCCTCCGTGTCACCGTACATATCCGACGTGTACGGTGACTGGTCAATCATGGGACGACCGATAGCAATCCTCTCGTAAGACCAAAACTGTAGCAGAATTGGGCACCCCGTTAGGACAACATTCCTATCATTCTGTCGTGATGCCTTGCAGAGTCCACGATATGTGCATGCAAGAACCGCTGAACCCCAACTATATAAGTGTATGGCATCCTCATCTGCATCGGTGATTTCCTGTGCATAGGGCAGAAGCACCCTATCCACACAGTGGCCATGTGAGTTGTTGAACATGATGTACCCAAACAACCACAGCAGGTATGCCTCGAGTGATCTAGTCACGCTGTACTCATCAGCATCGGCTGCCAACAGATCCGACTGTAATGAAGTACGAACATTGAGAATAAGAAACACATGAGGTATTTCAAAGCCATAAAATACATCAACACATCGTTTTGTACGAAATTGTACCTGAAACTATAGGAGCCATGACTTAAAAAGGCCTTTCGACTGTGGGTGCTCATTGAAATCTTCAGGATCAATCATGGTGGCAACACCTGCAAAACGTTCCTCAAGATCCTCCAGCCACGTAGAAGGTACCACACGGGGCCCGACAGCGTCTCCGATGATAGAAAGACCAAGCAGCATCGCAACGTCCTGCAGGGTCGGTGCCATCTCCCCACAAGGGAGGTGGAACGTGTGTGTCTCAGGTCTCCATCTGTCAACAAGAGCTGAAAGTAGAGACCTGTCTAGCTTCACCAAAGCACTCTCAGCAAGACGAGCCACAGTGAGAAGACCTGCCTCGCTCAGCCTGCATCATACAATGCACAAATGTTAATACATTATATAACGAAATGTATAACGGATAAAAATAGAAAATAGATGACATATCACCTGGGCACCCATCGTGGGTCTACAACAACCAACTCTGCAGGTGGACGTGGACGCAGCACGTTTAGTTCTTGGTGCTGAACCTTCGCAAGGAAGGACCGGTGACCCGAGTCTATTGTTGGGTCAAGCAACACAGGAGTAACCCCGGCCATACCTACCACGTAAGATGAAAACAATACAATACAATCACACACATCTAAATATTTCTAATAGTTCCTTATATTTCCTAAATAATTTCTAAGATTTTCTAATGATTTATAATAATTTCTAATATTTTCTAACATTTTATAAATTTTCTAATATTATCTTGCAATTTTTAAGATTAATTAATTAGATTGCTAATGTACTATATCAACGCTAATCACTACAAGTAACTACACCTAAATGTACCACTAACAAGTCCTAATAATAATTAAACTGATTGCTAATCTACTGTTTCAACAAAATAGTTTCTATAATTTTCTACAATTTTCTAACATTCTCTACAATTTTCTAACATTTTCTATAATTTTCTACAATTTTCTAACATTTTCTACAATTTTCTAATATTATCTTGCAATTTTTTTGATTTTCTAATACTTCTCTAACAATTTTCTAGTATTTTGTAATAATAAATCTAACACTAAATGTACTATATCAACACTAATCACTATAAGTAACTGCACCTAAATGTACCACTAATCACTCCTAACAATAATTGAACTGATTGCTAATCTACTGTTTCAAAAAAATAATTACAACATAATCTATTTATAAAATGTAGAAAAATTTAGTTACCTACAGTCGCCGGCTTGAAAATCCGGCAGGGCTTCGCCGCTTTGCCTCTCCCTCCCTCCCTCTCTTTTCTTTTTTTCTGGATTTTTAGTGAGGCAAATGAGAGGGTGAGGGGCAACCAACAGCTTATATAGGGTCGGGGGGGCGGTCGCCCTGCAGGCGGGCGGCCAGGGCCCGCCGCCCCGCTGCCGGGTGGCCTGGAGGGCTGGCCGCCCCGCTGCCGAGCGGCTGGTTCTCCAGGGACCTCGGCACAATTTTTTGTCGAGTTTTTTTTTGCAGATAAGCCCCTGCGGCCCGGCTGTCGGGCGGCCAGGTCCCGGCCGCCCGGTATCGGGGCGGCCGGGGTATATTCATGTAAATTTCGAACACGAAAATAAAAAATAAAAAACCTCCTCGTTGTGTTCCTCCGCCGGCCCGCCAGAGAGCAGCGTCGCAAGCCTCGCCTGCCCGAGCAAGCCATCGATCGAGCAGCAACTGGCCGCCGCCTGGACGCGCCGCCGCTCGCCAGCCAGGCGCCGCGCACGTCGCCGCACTATCGCGGCACCGACTATGCTGCAGCGCCTCACATTGCACTCAGCTTTCCTAGTGCGAGAGCTCTCCTCCTGCAGTCTCAAGAACAAGTCCCAGAAGGGGAAAGAACAAGAACGAATCCGAAACTTTCAACTCAAATTACAGAATCAAATCGTAATGAATCGAAACAAAACAAGCCATAGATTCGCAATGATAAGGGCTAACAGATCCAAGAAGAATTTTATAACAGAATCGAGTAAAGCTCGCGAATCGAAAATCGCATGAAAATACTCTAAAAATCACAAAAAAAAAGAAAATGCTCGGGAGTATAAGATTGAACACGAATTTGATGTTTTGATTACGTCACAAGGTCTGGTTACAAGCCACTCTTTAGCACAATCAAAGCTAAGATTGCAAAAAAATCCACTCATACCTCACTCAAACCTTAGTTCTTAAAACAAAGAGAGGACCTCCAAATGAGGGTAAAATAAAAGAGTTATGCCCAGAGGTGGGTTCTCTCAATTAGCCCACTGTTGGCACTCCTTAGCCTAAACGATTTACTCCACAAGCGTTGTTGATGCTCCTTAGCGCTCCCGATTTATATACCACAAGCACACGGTTTCGTGTAGCTTTTCCCTTAGAGTATTCCCCCAAGGTTTATCAATCCACGGAACCAAAGAGACAAGAAACAATCTACTAGCATAGAAATTCCTTTGTGTTGAGATGGTGAAAACGAATCTAATCTACTAATAACGACAAACACCGAAGGTAGCAAGAGAAAGTTAGAGATAACCAATCTAGATCACCTAGATCATGCATATATTGTAATTCCAGCTAGATGAAGTGAAGTAAGGTAGATGTGAATCTCAATGAAAAGCCTCTTTAAACCCAAAATCTCCAATCCGATCCCTCGATACTACACCTACTCTGTGGAGACGGCCTGTCACGATGCCCCCCTTTTGAACGAAATACCCTGAAGCAAGTCGAACCCCCTTTGATAGTTCCGCCATGAACCTCTAGCCACCATGACTACAAGATAATGCTAAGCGATCTATCTCGATAATAGATCTAGGATGAAGCAAACCCAAAGAAAAGAATGAAATCGAAAGAGAGAACATGGTCGCTAAATATTCGGAATCACAAATAACTTCACCATGAATGATTGTACATCACAAGATCACAACCGGGGCCCTACCTTGATCTTGATGATCCTAGCTCCAGAACTCCGACGTGGTCTTCCTTGCAAGGTTCCCACGTCGGCTAGGGCGAACCCTAGACAACTAGCACGACCCTCGGCTCTCCGAGAGGTGTCCCTCTATCTTCTCTGCTCCTTGGCGTCGTCTCCCGAATTGATGTCTGCGTGAACCTTGGGGAGGGATCTTTAAATAGCCTCAGGGAACCCTCGGCCAAAGGGGAGGTCGAACCGACCTAGAAAAGGGCTGGGCCGGCCGGCCCAATGAGCCTAGGCCGGCCAGCCTGGCTCTTTCCTTCGCCGGCTCGTGTTCATCTTTCTCCCCAAGTCTCCTGAAATCTTCTAGAGTTTATGTCTTTCACGATTGCACCCCATTAGACGTCGTTGTCTTCGAGATTTCTTCGAGGAGAAGGATAGGATGGAAAATCCTTCCTTAAATATCTCTTTGCTTTGCTTAGCCCCGAAGTATCTTGATCTTATCTTGTGGGCTTTGTCCTTTGGGCTTCATTGGAGGGTGGATGTGCATGAACGGGCCTCTAATCATCATGGCCTTCGATCCTTTGTTCGAGCTTTGGCCTTCATCATTCTTCGTGTCATCGCGTGATCGTGGGCCTCGCCATTTTGTGCTCCAAAATTGGTCAAAAACCTGCAAAAACAAAGTACCTCCAAAATATATGTGCAAACGTGAAAACGACCAATAATTGGGCCGAGGTTAGGATGGTTAGTGATTTTGATATTAAATTCATGCCATTATCAAAGTTAAACAGGGGATAAAATGGATACTTAAGGAGCGCCAACATTCCCCCCATGCTTAAACCTTGCTCGTCCTCGAGTAAGTCTTTGATAAAAATCAGCACTGCCTTTCAGTGTCCAATCCCTGCACTTGATCATACACGAGAAAACACAATGCTCCCAAAAATATTTTGCAGTTAATAGTTCAAGTTGTAACCAGCTTTTTCAATGTGGAAGGTAGATACAAGTTAAATGGTTCCCCACAATTATTAAGCACATGCTCTCAAAATTGAACAAGTCTCAGAATTAAGAAAGTAAGTTCCATAAGTAATGCTAAACCAAGATCAATAATTCAAACCTCATTGCAATTTGCTCATGGAAACTCTCAGCTCATCTTGTCTCTCGATCTTGCTAGAACTCTCTCCTTTCTTTCTCTCATATGTATGTGTGAGGCTTTATCTGGAGCTCTGGAAAGGTTAGTCCTAACAAAAGATATTATAATCAAGATATTATCAAAACAAGAAATACTTCTTATGGATTTACCGAGACTCGTCAAAAAGACCATTGGAAAATAATTTCTTTGTGGAGAGGGAGAGAATGGAACACACACTTTGAATGGTGGACATGTGCAAATGGCAACGGTTGATCCCAAGGCACAACTGAAGTCCTTGTTATCGGATTGCACATGGTTGGAATAATTGAGTATAGAATAATCTTCAAAGTATCTGGAGTTTAATGAAGCAAACGGGACCGAGGAGCTTTTCATCATCATTCATTTTTTTCTTCTTCTTTTTTTTCTTTCTTTTTGCTCCTCAGAACCATTGGCAACACAATGCACTTACTCCATCTCCCCCCCCCATGCTTGAACATTTGCTTGTCCTCAAGCAATGAAGTGATGATAACTTGATGGAGTGAGTGCACAAAACATTTATCAATTCTCTGGACTCAACTTTGGAATTTAATGGAGCATCTCCTCGTGAAAGATTGAAGCCAACAGAGGAGGAAAAGGGGTAGGCCGGCCGGCCTAGGGGTGTTGAGCCGGCCGGCCTACTGCCTGTAGGCCTCCACTTCTTCGGATTTTTCTTCTGCGAACTCTTTGATGCTTCCCAAGCTTATGTTTTACTGAATTTTGCTCTTGATTCCACTGTTTTGCCATCAAAATAAATATATACTCAATATATAGGTGGTGGTCAAGGAGGTGTTTCACAAAAAGATGTTTCTGGTTAGGGGTGGATATCCAGCGAGGTTTGCGATGTTCCCGGTATAGAAACTCACAATGCATGGATAGAATGGCTAGCAAAAGAGAGGTACGCAAAAATATGGAATGGTCAGCTTCTTAGTCTCGTACCAAAGAAGATAAATCCTGAATTAATTCACCTGAAAATAATTCTTGCTCTATGGTTTGTTATGATATATCATTTAGGCTTGTAGGAGGGTAGAGCAATTGCAAAAGGTATCATTGACAAGGTTAGCTCAGAATTAAATCCAAATTAAATTTTCCTTGACAAGCTTAAGTAAGAGAGCATTAGTTTAATCATGCATAAACCGAGCACAAGAAAGTAGACAAAGCGGCAACGATCATCATATTTTAACATGGCACAAACTTTCTATCATCATTACTAACCATAACATTAAAGCGTAGGTGATGCATTTATTTATCATGGTGATGAAAGCAAAAGAAAACAATTTGCACACATGCTGAAAAATAAATAAAACAAAAATTGCTACGCACACACAAGCTTGCACACATGCTGAAAATAAATGAAAAGAAATAGAAAAATCCAAACCACACGTGCGAGCATTTTATTCATGGTCTTGTCGTTGATCACTCTTCTTGATTGGCTCTTGCGTTGTATCCTTGGTCATAATACTGCTGAAATGCTCCTCCATTAAATTGTTCCGGTGGCGCCAGGCCTAGAAGTCCCATTTGATATGTGATTCCCGCGGTTCCATCTTCTAGTTGGGTTGTGTGCCTCCGGATGACGTCTATATCTTCCATGTTTCTTCTTGCATAGGCACTCATGATTCTCATTCCTTGTTCTGGTTGGGGGAGGTCAAAATATTGTGCTCCAAATGACAGGTCGGGCATCTCTCCTTGGTATGACGAGGGTGGGTAGCCGTAGTTGCTAAATGGTAGGGGCGCCGCCACAGCATGCCTCCATGCTTGTTCTTGGCTTCCTTCCCATTGACTCGTCCATCCTTGCGGGTATCCTTGTCCACTTGATGCACCTTGAAATTCATTCCTCCAATAAGCAGAACTTGGCGGTGGAAGGTTTACTTCCAAGTCTTCTTGTTGTGCCGATGCCGATGTTCCTTCAATTAACCTTCCTCTTTTTGATTTCTTTACCTTTTTTCCAATATTTTCAACTCGCCAATCAGTCCTCCCACTTGCAAATAATTTCAGCCTTTGATCGGGGAGGGAAATATCCATCTCAGAAATAGTGAATCCCTTCTTTTCATCCCCTCAGATATAATGGCCTTGCCTCAAATGTTCAATCCCAATATCTCTTCCCGGGACATAAAATTTTTGGATCACTCGTAACCTCGGATTCATGGCTTGGGCTATCATTGTGAGATAACACCCCGAACCAACTTCTCCCATGCCGGATGATGCTTCACAAATCCACCTTTCAACCATGATGTAGGTGGGATCAATCACTTGTTTCTTCACCAATGCAAGCATACATCCAATTTAATTCTTGGTCGGTGACCTTCGATTCTCTCATCCTCTCGAGAATTCTTTTGCTCAACCAAGAGTGGAATATTTGGAGAGTCACATTACTTATATTTTTCCTTTGGCGGTTGACATCTTTTGCTATCTTTCTCCAAAATTCATCAAGCTCTCCATCTTCAACTTGCACCATTTCATATGCATTACTTTTGAATCCGAGCAAACTTCTTATTTCTCCATAGGTGATTACTTTCTCTTCATTCTTGAGCTGAAATTTCAGACATGGAACTTCTTCATCATCCACCACTTCCGTTGATTTTTCTAATGTCATGAACATCTCAAGAGCCACTTCTTCTTGCATATCAACCGTGACACCGTCGGAAAATAACTTCCAACCGATATTCTCCAAGAGCTCATAGATGTCATGATGAAATCCCAGTTTCACCAATGCTTCATCATCAAAATCATAATTTGCTCGTAGTCTTCCCTTCATGAACTTGAGCCTTTCTTCTTCTTCCTTCGACAAGATAATAAACCCATATTCTGAATTCTTGGGCTTGTATGGCGGTGGTGCGGATGACCTTGTCGAACGCCGTGGAGGAGGTGGCATCCCTTCGGTGAATCGCATGGAGGAGCTTCTCGGGTCTCTCATCCCACCAAGGAGCAGCATGTCGCTCCTCGGTGCGGGGTTGTCTTCCTCCATGCTCCGTGGAGACTTGGAGACCGAGTGCCTCCGCGAAGAACTTGCCGATGCGTCGGATATTGATGAACGCGTCCTTCTTCTCCCGGTGATGAACTTCATGAGGCCACTCATGGTGACTCCTTGCTGCACACACTCAAAAACAAACACACCGGGGGTTTCTTGCTGGTGGGAGAACAATATATCGAAGAGTGGAACAAACTAGGAATTGTGGTGAATTTTCTGAGATTTTTGGAGTAGATTTTGGTGGACGAATTTTTCAGAGCTCTAACTGATGTTTCTGGGCGAAGAACTTGAAGAACATAAGCTAGGAATTGAATGAGGAGTGCACCTGTCAAAGGGGAGCACCAGAGCTCTTAAAAAGGGGCCAGGCCGGCCGGCCTAGGGTGTTTTTGGCTCTTCTCCACTTCAATTTTCTCTGGTGGCTTCCTGGTGCAATTATTTGCTTCTGTCCAGTACATCTTGCATGCTTTGCACCGTCCAAATCCCGTGAACCACTCCTTCTTTGCCTTTGATGTCCACTTGCAACATTATTTCTCCACTTTGTGTCATTCACCTTGTCCCATGCTTAATCATTCATCACATGGTGCCATCTTTGCTGAAAATCACATGTCCTTCCCATGCATGGCTGCTCCCTCGTTTGAATTATTTGCATGTGGTGGTAGGTAGAGAGCACAACTCTTTCCCAGTGAACTCACTTTGATCAATGAATGTTAATCAAGCACATAAACCCTTTCCAAATCATGCTTAGATGTTTAATCCTCCTCTAACTTCGAAATTTCAGAATTAACTCAAAGCATGCAATGAGTTTAAATGAATAATTAGAGGGGAATTGAAACATCTTTACATTTATAAGTCGAAAAATATTTCCCGACTACATTAATTTTGGTTGCACCAGAACCGTTCACTTTGATGAATTGATAGCGAACAATCTCGAATTCAACCATGGGTCTTGGGTTTAGGTTCTAATTTTTGCCAAAATGAGAGAGAGAATTTTGAAAAAGAGAATAATTAAGGTTAGGAAAATTCTAATCCTATGGTGATGAAACTGAAAATTCTCTTCTATGCTTGCACGAACCTACGCATCAAGAATTCAAATGATATAAACATAGCGCGGCTCTATTCGTGTGTTTTATCTCAACTTGGTCCGGCCATCATGGACAGGACGGTCGCCAAAAATAGGTATGGAATTTTGGATGTGGTTTTCTCAAGAAGAGGCAAATAAATCATAGGATGGCTCATGTCATTGGTTTAAAATAAGAAACATCAACGAAATGACCGAGCGAATAAAATCCAAATCGAATTGTTAGACCGAACGACCAATTGTTCAAAAGTGTATCATGTTCTTGCGTAGCAAAATTCTCGACTCACTTAAATAAACTTTTCACGAGTTGTCCTCCCGGCAGCTTATTCTTGACTCGACGAACGGGTTGAACTCCCGGCAGCTTTATTCTTGACTCGACGAACGGGTTGCAGTCTTCGTTTATAGTCTATAGCTAGACTTTCTTCTTCTTCACTTTGGACCAACGCTCGGTGATGGCGCTGCAGTCTTGGGTACCCACTTCCGCACAATCCTTGGTGCGGGTTTGTCTTCTACGTTAGTCTTCTTTTTGGTCTTCACAGGCAGGCTTTTAGCTTTCTTCTTGACGGGTGCAACGATCTTCTTTGTCGCGATGGACGCAACGACTTCTATCTCCTTCTTCGCTTCCTTCTTATTCGGCTCCTCTTCTTTCTTTGGCTTCTCCTTTGTGACACGGTGGTGAGGCGGAACATATTTGACATTGATCATGTTGCATACCTCGAGGCGTGGACGAAACTTGAATTCGCTTGTGGTGCCATTGATGTCGAACTTTATCTCCCCCTTGCCAACGTCGATGTTCGCCCTTGCGGTCTTGAGGAAAGGCCTCCCAAGTATGATAGGCGCCTTGCTCCCTTCTCCCATATCGAGAAACACAAAGTCAACGGGGACTAAGTGTTCTCCAATCTTCATGGGCACGTCTTCGGCGATTCCCAAAGGATAGCGAACGGAATTGTGCGCTAACTCTAGGCACATGGCAGTGGGCCCCGGCTCCAGTAAGCGTAGCTTCTCGAACACATTCTTGGGCATGACGCTCACACTTGCACCGAGATCACAAAGTGCTCTTTCGAACATAAGAGATCCAATGGAACACGGGATAGTAGGACATCCGGGGTTCCTCTTCTTTTCAGGAGCTTCATTAGCGATTGCTGCACTACATTCCTCGGTTAGCTTGACAGTGCTTGGCGGTATCTCGCGCTTGTTTCCCATGATGTCTTTGAAGTAGCGAGAATACGTCGGAACTTGTAGAGAGTCCAAGAGCGGCATATTGATGCTCAACCTGCGTACCATGTCAACAAATTTGTTGAATTGCTCATCTTCATGTTTACCTTTGCGGTATCGTGGCCTTGGCGGTAGAATCTTGATGTCTATATCATCTAGCTCAAACTCCGGCTTTTCAGTGACTATCTCTGGCATAGGAGTAGGTGCCTTCTCCTTGATGATGGTTTCCACTTCAACTCTTGGCTTAGGCTTCCTTGCTCCCGCCGCATGTTCGGGTTCTTCGGTTTCCTTTCCCGAGCGAGTTTGAATTGCCTTAGCTGTCTCCGGACTTTGGGGTTGCCCGGGCTATTTTCCTTCATTGCTAGATAGGCGTCCGGCGAGCTGGGCTACTTGCGTTTCTAGCATCTTCATCATGTTGAGTACTTGAAGGTTAGAGCTCCCGACCTCCGTCACCTTGCCATCAATGTTCTCCAAGATCTTGTCCATAGCCTTAAACTTGGTGACGGAGTCCTTGTTGATCTTGCCTTGCTCCTCCATGAACTCCTTCAATTGTATACGAAGAGGCACTGAGTTTTGAATGGAAGAGCTTGCATGAAATTGGGGTCTACCTTGCCCGTAGCGGAAGTTGGTTGGCGGAATCCATTCTCCCTTCTTCATGTAGTCGAGCATCTTGGCTTCCTCCGGGCAATTCTTTTGGACATGGCCGTACTCTCCACATTCTTCACATGTAGACCTTGCTTCGGCCGCCTTTAAATCAATAGCATGGGCTTCTCTCTTTTCCACTTCCATCTTCTCCAACCTTCTCATGAGCGAGTCGATCTTCCCTTCTAGCACTTCTTCGCATTCCACTTGTAATACACTCTTCGCGGCGCCCACAGCTTGGAGTGGTTGTAGGCGTCCCGATGATGCCCATGCGTCATTGTCCGCCACCTTCTTGAATAGCTTGAAAACTTGAGTAGGCGTGAGCTCAATGATAGAACCTCCGGCCGATGCGTCAATGATCCCCCTTGATGCAGTAGTGAGGCCTTGATAGAACTTCTGGACTACATCCTCCCTCGAGAACTTGTGATGAGGTACAGCGCGGATGTAGTTGTTGAAGCGCTCATAGGCTTCCGCAATAGTCTCCATTGGGGCTTGCGCGAATGTTGCAATCTTGTTGCGCAGAATCTGGGTCTTGCCCGGCGAGTAGAACTCCGTCATGAATTCTTTCATCAAGGACTCCCAATTTTGCACCGTGCGCGGTGGTAGAGAATGAAACCATTGCAGCGCTCTCCCAAGTAGAGAGAACGGAAAGAGCCTCGCTCTTATTTGATCTTGAGTCATCCCTTGCATGTCGAAGGTGCGGCATAGTTGGAGAAACGCTTGAAGATTTAGATTAGCGTCTTCTTTTCCAGTGAAGGGCAAGCTTTGCACCATCCTTATGATTGAAGTCTTGATCTCGAATGGAACTCCGATGTTGTCGAGATTTTGGATCGGCAAGTCCCGAACGTCCGGAGTGCATAGCTCTCCGATCGTACGCTCCGGCTCCGGTAGCGCCATCCCTTGGTGAAGTGGCGCCTCCTTTGGACTTGTTGGTGGAGTTGCTTGAGGTGAAGACAATGAATCGTCAGCTTCAACTTTTGGATCTACTAGTTCCGGCTTCCTTGACCATGCTTCTCGTCTCCTTTGCCTGTAAATTTTTTCTGGATCATCCACAAAATTTTCGGGTTTGTTGGAGAGGTTCCCGTCCATCTCCTGTTAGGGGTTAGTGAAAAAGAAAAATATATATGAGATCTAAAAGATGAATATACAAGATCTAAAACATAAAAGAAAAATAAATCAAAATAATAAAAACTCTAGATTAGATTGATTTTCGTGGAATAGATCCATTTTTTTAGTTAGCTCAGAAAATAAGAGATCTAAAAAGGTCAAAAAGAAAAATCAAGAATAAGAAATATTTACGAATGCAAGTAAGATTGGATCTTAAATCAATGGTTCCCCGGCAACGGCGCCAGAAAAGCTTGTTGCCGCTCCTTAGCGCCCCCGATTTATATACTGCAAGCGCACGGTTTCGTGTAGCTTTTCTCTTAGAGTATTCCCCCAAGGTTTATCAATCCACGGAACCAAAGAGACAAGAAACAATCTACTAGCATAGAAATTCCTTTGTGTTGAGATGGTGAAAACGAATCTAATCTACTAATAATGACAAACACCGAAGGTAGCAAGAGAAAGTTAGAGATAACCAATCTAGATCACCTAGATCATGCATATGTTGTAATTCCAGCTAGATGAAGTGAAGTAAGGTAGATGTGAATCTCAATGAAAAGCCTCTTTAAACCCAAAATCTCCAATCCGATCCCTCGATACTCTGCCTACTCTATGGAGACGGCCTGTCACGACGCCCCCCTTTTGAACGAAATACCCTGAAGCAAGTCGAACCCCCTTTGGTAGTTCCGCCATGAACCTCTAGCCACCATGTCTACAAGATCATGCTAAGCGATCTATCTCGATAATAGATCTAGGATGAAGCAAACCCAAAGAAAAGAACGAAATCGAAAGAGAGAACATGGTCGCTAAACATTCGGAATCACAAATAACTTCACCATGAATGATTGTACATCACAAGATCACAACCGGGGCCCTACCTTGATCTTGATGATCCTAGCTCCAGAACTCCGACGTGGTCTTCCTTGCAAGGTTCCCACGTCGGCTAGGGCGAACCCTAGACAACTAGCACGACCCTCAGCTCTCCGAGAGGTGTCCCTCTATCTTCTCTGCTCCTTGGCGTCGTCTCCCGAATTGATCTCTGCGTGAACCATGGGGAGGGGTCTTTAAATAGCCTTAGAGAACCCTCGGTCAAAGGGGAGGTCGAACCGACCTAGAAAAGGGCTGGGCCGGCCGGCCCAATGAGCCTAGGCCGGCCGGCCTGGCTCTTTCCTTCGCCGGCTCGTGTTCATCTTTCTCCCCAAGTCTCCTGGAATCTTCTAGAGTGTATGTCTTTCACGATTGCACCCCATTAGACGTCGTTATCTTCGAGGAGAATGATAGGTTGGAAAATCTTTCCTTAAATATCTCTTTGCTTTGCTTAGCCCCGAAGTATCTTGATCTTATCTTGTGGGCTTTGTCCTTTGGGCTTCATTGGAGGGTGGATGTGCATGAACGGGCCTCTAATCATCATGGCCTATGATCCTTTGGTCGGGCTTTGGCCTTCGTCTTTCTTCGTGTCATCGCGTGATCGTGGGCCTCGCCATTTCAAGCTCCAAAATTGGTCAAAAACCTGCAAAAATGAAGTACCTCCAAAATATATGTGCAAACGTGAAAACGACCAATAATTGGGCCGAGGTTAGGATGGTCAGTGATTTTGATATTAAATTTATGCCATTATCAAAGTTAAACAGGGGATAAAATAGATATTTAAGGAGCGCCAACAAGCGTACAGAGACCGATGTAGCCTTCACCAGGGAGTATACCTGGGATATTGAATCCAAGGAACGGTAAAGCTTCGACCAAATCTAGAACAACTCAACTGGAAACACCAAAAGAGAAAAGGTAAGAGGGAAGAGGACCTAACTCCAGATAACTTACTACTCTACCTAGCAACAAGCTAACTACTGACTTGATCTGCTTCGACGACCTTAGGGAAGGACTCAGACTGGGGTGAGAAGGGAGTCCAACGACAGTCAGCACTACTGCTATGAAAACACCCGAACGTGGTGGACTACGAGGGACGGACAGGGCTGTCACCACCTGCTGCCTACACAACCCGAGATAGCTAGCCAAGCCTGGGCACCACGCCCACAGCTATCGAGCTACTTGCTCCAACTGTGTACTTAGATAGAAAGCAACCTCAAATAAGTAGAACTTGCTACTTACGCAGACTCAGGATCCTGCAGATCAAAGAAAGTAATTAAATAAGTAACTAAAGCAAAAAGTAGAGCTAGCGAGAAACTGAAGTTGAGATGAGGAACTTACTCAGAGATATATTCCTCCGAGGTGGATACAAAAAATGGAGTAAGATTGAGATAACTCGAGTCCGCTCCTTTAGCTTGGTTTGCACCAAAGCTCTCACCTCACTCTCTCCCTAATCTAATACAAAGAGAGCACAAGAGTGAACACTCTTCTCTAATGGTTGGTGTGTATTACAAGTGAGAGGTTGAGCTCTATTTATAGTGCTTCATGGTCGGCTCAGAACTTCGCATCAGTTATAAGCAGGTAAGACAGTTGTGCTTAGCTTCCACACCAAGAGAGATCATCAGAGGCTGACAGGTGGGGCCGGCCGGCCTGGGGTTGCCACTGATCCCGCACCGCCTTCTCGTGGATGCTCCTGATTCCCTCCTGAAGTCGGTGGCAGTTGCTTGGCTTCAACGCAGACAGTTAGGGGCCGGCCGGCCTCACCTAGGCCGGCTGGCCTGGCTCTGGCTCGCCTCGGCCACACGTTGTTCTGTCATGCTGATCACGTGTTGCACGTTTGTTCTCAAGTCGGTTTGGGTCTCGATTGATCGTCTTGTCACTGAAAGTGGGCCCGATTGGACTTGGTGTACGCCTTTCGGTCTTAACTCGTAGCACTTGTGTCGAGCACTTGATATTTGCTTGATCTTGTGTTCGGGACCATCTCTGAGGAGTTGCACGATGAAATTGCATAGGGGTAGGCCAGCCTGGGATTTCTCCCATTTTGGCTCAATTTCGTATGTTTCGTTCCTGAAATTACAAGTGTGCCAAAACTCGTGGAACTCATTAATGTTAGTGAAAATTGATGTATTATGGTCCTGAAAGTATGAAATCCAAAGGAATCTTGGCGGTAGAAATCACTGAGAATGACTGCCAACACACCCCCCACACCTAGACTTTGCTCGTCCCGAGCAAAAAGAGTCGAAACAGATCCTGAGGATCAAGCAAAGTCCAGGGTTCATAAGATCGGGTATGCATAAGCGTTATTTCAAAACTTTCCCTTCATACTTTGGATTACGGGTGGCTAGCACTGCCGTCTTCATCCCATTGATCTCTGGAATGAGTCGATGAAAGTTGTAACCAGTTTCTGCTTCGTAGTACTTGGAAGGGTTTTTTGGGATTTTATAAAATCAAGGCATACTCTTTTGCTCAAACCTCTCATTTACTCATCCTATTCAAACCTCGCCAGCCCTGACTTTTTCCATGCCAGGCGTATGTGGAGCTCAGTAAGGGTGATTGCATATCTTACATATTCATATTGCAAGCGCAAATGTAATGTCTCCTGGTAGTTAAAGTGTTCATCATTCGGGTCATGTGCAAGTGTGAATGGGAATGTATGTCCTTAGTGGTACTCAAGCATCTTCCATTTCTCCCCTTCCTCATTTATTCATTTTTTTTTGCTTGAACTAGCATGAATGTTGTTCATATATTTCTTTTCTTTTTATTTCAAGGGGATGAAGAGCTTTATGCAACCACATAGAGGACTTTGGAGTGATGACCGTGTACGTGTATAACCCACATCGATGAGCAACCATAACTGACTTCAGAGGCATGACGTTTGAACGAGCTCAGAACGAGAAAGACAGCTATAGGTTTGAACTTGTATGTAAATGATATGAAGGCTTTGGAATGGGTATATGGCAAGCTGAGCACAAGAGTTGCCTTGTTTTGTATTTTCGAAATAAAAACTTCCAAGACTTTGAATTTGGAACTTGTACAACCTCATGTCATCATATCGCAAAGATCAATAAGCAAGACGGCAAGCGATCCTAAACATGAGTTCCGAGGTAGACAGATACTTGTATATGAAATAAAACTTAGCACAAGTCGATTCCATGAAAAAGATTTCAACTCTCCCTGTGCAATTCGTCCAAGGTTTTATTTGAATTTAACCAGAGTGAATTTGAACGAAAATAGGAAGGATAGGGAAGTAAAGGGGTCAAACCAGCACCACACAAAGGCTCTCGCAGAGAGGCCGGCAAATAGGGCCGGCCGGCCTAGGGTAGGCCGGCTGGCCTGCACCTGTGGCCAAATTTTGTGGCCCTCTTGCAGACGTGCAGGCTCGGTGTGTGACGCACCAGGAAGGTTGCTTCGGTCAATTTCATGGAGGATGTAGGCCGGCCGGCCTAGTGTAGGCTGCCCGGCCTGAATTCCTTTCGGAATTCATTCGAATTTCTCTGGAATGTTGGTTCAGTTCTCCTCGTTTGAATTCACTACGCACTCAGCGAAAGATCAGAGCAGGTGTGTGGTTGGCACACACATGTGCACCAACCACAAGAGCACAATGAGAAATAACTTTTTATTTTTATTTTTATGCAAAACAAAGTGGGGTGCTGCTGCATACAATTAGATGAACTAAACAAATGAAATAAAAGAATTTAAATTACAGCACCAAAACCTAGACCTAAGACTCTTCCTAGACCTAACACCTATTTCGGGTCCGGGGATCGGTAAAGATCCTCGTTCCCGGTCGCCTTCGCAAGGCGTTTGATCTTTGAACAAATGGCCTTACAAAGAGTGTCAACCCGATCACCCAACTCCATCCGGTCGATCTCCGACTCGGCTACGCGCTCATCCATGTTGTTGAGGCATAGCCAGAGGGCAGCAAGCTGCTCACGGAGAGAGGTGACGTTGGTGGGCTCCTCGTCCTCGTCCTCGTCCTCATCCTCGGTATCCGTGTAGGTGTGGATCTCCGGTGGACCACGGATCGGTGGCGGCTTGATGTGGCGCCGCGACGTATCCGGTGGGTAGTCCAGACCACTGCGATCCAATGGCGGGGTGAGCACCTTCCCTCGCCCGACCTTGGCCCCGGTCACGTGATAGCGTGGAGGGCTTTTTTTTTAGACCAATAGCATGGAGGGCTAGGACTGGCGGGATAGTACTCCGGGGAGTACGTGGACGAGTCGATCTGCACCACTTGGAGTGTAGCGACTTGTGCGACACGACCCGCGGAGGACGTTCCCGCATGCTTGGTAACGACCTTTCTAGGGGAAAGAACCCCTATTGTAGGTCGCACCGGGCTGCGCGTGCGGGAGCGCACGATGGCCCCTGCTCCTAGACCCTGGGCAGCGCTCTCTGCCGAACCGGGAGACGCCCGGCCTCAAGGTGAGGCCGGCTGGCCTGGGGCTGGCGCCCCTAGCCGGCAAGCGGCGATGAAGAGAGGGCGGCAATCTCTAGGGATCCAAAGATCCTAATGCTGCTGGACGATGCTCACGAATGGCTGGATTTGGAGGGTGCTTTTGGAGTGGAAGTCTCCATGGACGCGGATTTGGGAGTTTTTGGAGAGGTTTGTGAGAACATGGGTGTGATCTAGGTGGAGAAGTGGGTCAATGAAGAGAGATCTGGTGGAGAGTTTTGGAATGAGAGGGAAGGGGAGCCTCTCGGTTTAAATATTCTCCACTCGCTCCGAACACCCAGGAGATGAATGTTTACCTCGAGTGTAACGTTACACGAAAGGATGAGGGCGAACGGGCTCAGAACCAGGCCTGCCGGTCTCCCCTAGGCCGGCCAGCCCCACCTTGTCAGGTGTGGCTCCGGGCATATGGAAGATTCCTCCTCGGCCTTTCTATTTTCGGGCATTTGGGTGCTTTGGTCCAGAAAAGGAAAGAAAAGCATGGGGGAGAAGAGAAAGGATATCTAACCTAAGATATGGCACATTTAAGGTACGGAGACGACTGTAGATGTGTGCTCTAACTCGGATAACTCGTAGACACCTACCTCTTCGAGTTCCGGTATTTTGGGCTCGAGGAATATTTTCAATCTTTGACCATTGGCCTTGAAAATATTCCCGTCATCATCCTGAAGGGTTATAGCGCCATGGTCGGCGGCGTTAAGCACTAAGAACGGGCCTTCCCACTTACTTCTAAGCTTACCATGACCAAACAAACAAATGCGGGAGTTAAATAGGAGTACCTTATCCCCCGCTTTGAAGTGCTTGATCTTGATTCGCTTGTCGTGCCATCTTTTCGCCCGCTCCTTGTAGAGCTTAGAGCTGTGGTAGGACTTCTCCCTCCATTCATCCAGTTTGGCCAGTTGGATTTGTCATTTGATCCCGGCTAACTAGAGATCCATATTCCACCTCTTGATCGCCCAATGGGACTTATACTCGAGTTCAACCGGAAGATGGCAGGTCTTGCCATAGACCAATTGGTACGGTGTCATCCCTATCGGAGTTTTGAAAGCCGCCCGATAGGCCCATAGTGCCTCGGGTAGCTTGCTTCACCATCCCTTCCCCATGGCATTGACCGTCTTTTGCAAGATATTCTTGATTTGCTTGTTTGACGTCTCTGCCTGACCACTTGTTTGGGGATGGTATGGTGTAGCAACTTGGTGGTCCACTCCTAACTCGCTAAGGCACCTCCTAAAGGTTTTGTCGATGAAGTGTGAGCCTCCATCACTAATCACGACTCTAGGAACTCTGAAGCGAGGAAATATAATTTCTTGGAACATTTTCTTCGAGCTTTTCGAGTCGACCGCAACACAAGGAAGTGCTTCAACCCATTTGGACATGTAGTCCACTGCCACAAGAATGTACTCGCACTGCTCTGACATTGGGAAGGGACCCATGAAGTCGACTCCCCATGCGTCGAATATTTCCACTTGAAGATTGCTCTTTAGTGGCATTGCGTCTCGGGAATTGATATTCCTATGCTTTTGACATCTTGGGCAACCCCGCACAAATTCCCTTGCGTCTCCATACATGTTTGGCCAGAAGAATCCGCTTTGCCAAACTTTTGCATGGGTACAGAAGGCTCCGTAGTGTCCTCCATAGGGTGAGGATTGACAACGCTCCAGAATTTTATAGGTCTCACACATCGGGATATAGCGGCGGAGTAGACCATCAGCACAGACTTTGAATAAATATGGGTCGTCCCATAGGTGAAATTGGCTGAGGTGTATCAATTTCTTCTTATCTTCTTCTGGAGGTATGTACCCAGTTACCATGAAGTTCACCAGATTTGCATACCATGGACTGGTTGTAGTAACCTTCAGAAGAGTATCATCTCTCAAATAGTCATTGATCGGCAGGTCCGACCCTTGTATTTGCATTCTTGAGAGATGATCTGCCACACAGTTATATGCTCCTTTCTTATATCTTATTTCCAAGTCAAATTCTTGGAGGAGCGGAATCCAACGGATGAGTCGTGGCTTCGCATCCTTCTTGGTCAGGAGGTACTTCAGTGCTGCATAATCCGTGTATACAATCACTTCAACACCGATCAAGTAGGATCTGAACTTATCCATGGAGAATACAACCGCCAGAAGTTCCTTCTCCGTTGTTGCATAGTTCAGCTCGGGTCCGGTCAGCGTCTTACAGGCATAGGATATGGCATAGTGCTGCTTATCTCTGCACTGACCCAGCACTGCTCCCACAGCATAGTCACTTGCATCGCACATGATCTCGAATGGAAGTTTCCAATCGGGTGGCTAAATGATGGGTGCTGATATGAGTGCCTTCTTGAGGGTATAGAAGGCTACAAGGCATTTCTCGTCGAAGTTGAATGGGGCGTCTTTTGCCAGCAAGTTTGTCAAGGGCCTGGCTATACGGGTGAAGTCCTTGATGAATCTCCTATAAAAGCTAGCGTGGCCCAAGAAACTTCTGACTCCCTTGACATTTGTCGGGGGTGGCAACTGCTCGATGACATCGATCTTTGCCCGATCCACTTCTATCCCTCTTTCAGACACTCTATGTCCGAGGACTATCCCTTCTCTGACCACGAAATGACACTTTTCCCAATTAAGAACTAAGTGTGTCTCTTGGCATCTCTTGAGAACTTTGTCCAAATTCTCAAGACACTGATCGAAATCCTTGCCGTAGACTGAGAAATCATCCATGAACACTTCCATGATGTTCTCAATGAGGTCCGAAAAGATCGCCATCATGCACCTTTGAAAGGAAGCCGGTGCATTGCAAAGACCAAACGACATTCACCGGTAGGCGAATGTTCCATAGGGGCAGGTGAAGGTAGTCTTACTCTGGTCATCAGGATGGATAGGAATTTGATGATAACCAGAGTATCCATCGAGGTAGCAAAAATATGAGTGTTTTGCCAACCGTTCAAGTATCTCATCGATGAAGGGCATGGAGAAGTGATCTTTCCGGGTGGCCTTGTTGAGCATCCGGTAATCGATACACATTCTCCATACGGTGACTGTCTGCTGAGGTATGAGCTCATTTCTCTCATTCCGGACAACTGTCATGCCTCCCTTCTTTGGAACCACTTGAACTGGACTGACCCACTCACTGTCTTGCACGGGGTATATGATACCCACGTGTAGTAGTTTTAGTACCTCTTTCTTGACTACCTCCCTCATCGCATCGTTGAGCTGTTGTTGATGTTCTTTTGATGGCTTATGTTCCGGTTCCATAGGGATGTGATGGGTACATAAGTTGGGGCTGATCCCCTTCAAGTCTTGGAGAGAATACTCGATGACGGACCGATATTTCTCCAAGACTGCAATGAGCCGCCGAGTCCCACTCTCTGTCAGTTTATCACTGATGACGACTGGTGTGGCTCTGTTGTTGTGGAGGAAGGCGTACTAAAAACCAGGAGGTAGCAGCTTTAGCTCTGAAAGAGGAGGTCGCGGTGTCTCTTCTTCACTGAGCTTAGTCCTGCCAGCCGGATCTGATTCCTGGGTGAAGTATGAGAAATCTTCTTCAGGAATGGGCTGAGTTTGCTCTTCTTGACTGATGTTGACTGGTCCCTCCAATGGGTTTTGCTCCGGTCTAACCTCTACAATGGTGTTTCATGAACGAACTAGACTGACCAGGATCTTTTCTTTGCCAACCTTAACCTCGAGGGTTGCTCGGTCTCCATTTGGGTTGACAAGTGGTTCTATTGGCCGTCCGATCAAGACAAACTCTTCACCTTCTGGGATATCGAAGACATGAAAGTCCAGGAAGACTTTGTTAGTGCTCATTTTCATGGGCACTACTCGCAGAATCCCTTGACTCTCCACTATCTGGCCGCTGATCCACTTCAGGTGCTTATGAGAGAACGTCAGGGGTTTTTCGGGTGCAATGTGATTCGCCAAGGTTTTGGACATCACATTCACCCAACCTTTGGATCGTAAAAAGTTTCTTGTGGTACGGTGTCCCCAATAGAACAGAGGAGTATTCTGGGTCGGCAGTAGATCTGGATGATACTACTGCTGGCCTCTACTTCCTCTGTCCATTCCTTACTGATAATCGCAGAAAGACCCTCTATCTGCGACGTTGCTTCTAGAATGAATGCCTCAGATCTTGAGCATACACACTTATGCTCCTTCAGCATTCCTAAAACATTGCCGAGTTCTAAGTATTCCTCTTCTATGAAGAGGTCTGGTATGAACATTGGCATATCTTCATGGAGGGGCTCTTGATCTGAGGGCTTTGGTGGTTCGGTAATTGCCTCTATATATGGTGGAGGTGGAGAGGATGCAGCTGATAGAACCTGAAGTTGTTGCGTCTCGTTGGGCCGCTCTATTGTCTCTGGTGGATCGTCATATACGACGGTATATTCGGTGCTGTTAAGAACTTTCTTCAAGAGAGTCCTGACTTCGGCCACTATTTTGTACATGACTGACCCCTCGGAGGACACATTCAGAAAATGTGCACTCTCCAGCTTGAGACCGTAGATGAAGTGTTGCATCAATATTTCCTCCAGGATTTAATATGGTGGCCCGGATTCTACCAGATGCATGAATCTAGCCCGCGCTACTCCAAGTGATTCATCGCCTTGCTCGAATGTCATCAGTTGATTTCAATGAGCAATCACTTTGGAGATAGGGTAGAAGAACAAGCAGAACTCGTCCTTCAGTTGTATCCAATATCCTCCAACTCCTCTTGCAGTCTAGTTGTACAAAATCCTTGCTTCTCCCGTTAGAGAGAACGGTAATAGCTTCCACCGTAAGGTGTGTTGAGTCATACCAGGTATAATCAGAAGAGAACAATTCTCTTCGAAGACCTGCAAGTGAGCATAGGGGCATTCGTCATTTCTACCAGAGAAGGACTGAGCGCGAACCATGGCTACGAGACGGACAGATCTCATAACCATCAGATAGTATGGGGTGGCAGGATGGTGGTGGTTCCAAATACTCGCTAGATGGAACTACCGGATAACTAGGAGAAAACTCCATGAGGTAAGATGAAAAGTCGTACGGCTAACTAACTCTAAATCTAGTGTTGCTACCGTTCCTCGGTAACGGCGCCAGAACGCTTGTTGGCACTCCTTAGCCTAAACGAATTACTCCGCAAGCGTACAGAGACCAATGTAGCATTCACCAGGGAGTATACCTAGGATATCGAATCCAAGGAACGGTAAAGTTTCGACCAAATCTAGAACTACTCAACCGGACACACCAAAAGAGAAAAGGTAAGAGGGAAGAGGACCTAACTCCAGATAACTTACTACTCTACCCAGTGACAAGCTAACTACTGACTTGATCTGCTTCAACGGCCTCAGGGAAGGACTCAGACTGGGGTGAGAAGGGAGTCCAACGGTAGTCGGCACTACTGCTATGAAAACACCCGAATGTGGTCTATGAGGGACGGACAGGGCTGTCACCACCTGCCGCCTACCACAATAGTTCCGTGGGGTGGAACACAACCCGAGATAGCTAGCCAAGCCTGGGCACCACGCCCACAGCTATCGAGCTACTTGCTCCTACCGTGTACTTAGATAGAAAGCAACCTCAAATAAGTAGAACTTGCTACTTACGCAGACTCAGGATGCCACAGATCAAAGAAAGTAATTAAACAAGTAACTAAAGCAGAAAGTAAAGCTGGCGAGAAACTGAAGTTGAGAAGAGGAACTTACTCAAAGATATATTCCTCCGAGGTAGATACAAAATATGGAGTAAGACCGAGAGAACTCGAGTCCGCTCCTTTAGCTTGGTTTGCACCAAAGCTCTCACCTCACTCTCCCCCTATTCTAATACAAAGAGAGCACAAGAGTGAACACTCTTCTCTAATGGATGGTGTGTGTCACAAGTGAGAGGTGGAGCTCTATTTATAGTGCTTCAGGGTCAGTTCAGAGTTTGGCTTCAGTTGTAAGCAGGTAAGACGGTTGTGCTTAGCATCCACGCCAAGAGAGATCACCAGAGGCTGACAGGTGGGGCCGGCCGGCCTCCCCTAGGCCGGCCGGCCTGCGGTTGCCACTGATCCCGCACCGCCTTCTCGCAGACGCTCCTGATTCCCTCCTGAAGTCGGTGGCAGTTGCTTGGCTTCAACGCAGACAGTTAGGGGCCGGCCGGCCTCACCTAGGCCGGCCGGACTGGCTCTGGCACGCCTCGTCCACCCGTTGTTCTGTCATGCTGATCACGTGTTGCACGTTTGTTCTCAAGTCAGTTTGGGTCTCGATTGATCGTCTTGTCACTGAAAGTGGGCCCGATTGGACTTGGTGTACGCCTTTCAGCCTTAACTCATAGCACTTGTGTCGAGCACTTGATATTTGCTTGATCTTGTGTTTAGGACCATCTCCGAGGAGTTGCACAATGAAATTGCATAGGGGTAGGCCGGCCGGCCTGGGATTTCTCCCATTTTGGCTCAATTTCGTATGTTTCGTTCCTGAAATCACAAGTGCACGAAAACTCATGGAACTCATTAATGTTAGTGAAAATTGATGTATTATGGTCCTGAAAGTATGAAATCCGAAGGAATGTTGGCGGTAGAAATCACTGAGAACGACCGCCAACACCCACTCTATATATATAGACGTTCTGGTGAAAGACCAACATGCCCTTACATGGAGCACACAACCCAAATACCTCTCAGGGGTAAAACTGTCCATCTTTTTGTCAGAGTTCCGGACAGACATGCCGCCTTCACGACTTCGCTTCGCCTCGACTCAAGCTTCGATGACGCCATGTGCCCTCCGCAATGTTGGCATTTCTTAAGTCGATACCCGGTTTGTGAATACCTCGGCAATGGCCTCAAAAACACCTGTTGGCGGTCCTTAGTGCAATCACTAGAAATGAGGGCGCCAACCCATCCTAGCAACTGCACCCAAGGGGTGCCACTCTCGTGGTATAATCTATACGATTGCAGATGGGTCCGCAAGTGCACGGATATACCGTTGTAGCATTTCACCCAGAGAGTAAGGGTATCATTATTTATTTGTTTCCCAAAGGATGGCAGTGGCAAAGGTATTGTACTTAACATTAACCATGGCATTGTGCCTCAAGCAATAGGCAAAACTCTAACAGGGTAAGTCCAGGTAAAGAAATAAGTAAGGGTAATGTGACACAGCACACAACCACACTCCAAGAGGAAGGAATAAAAGAGAGAAATGACAAAACAAAGGACTAAACTATCCTACATTAAGTCAGCTGGAGCATAGGCTAGGTTAGGTGTCCTAGTGCTTCTATCCAAAACTGAGGGGTCATGTTAGGACATGGTTAGGACTATAGGTGCCAGAAAAGTGGGATAACGGGGAGAAGGTCCCGCACCGGAGTACATCCAGTCCCGTTACCTCTTTGCATGAACTCCTACACCGAACCCGAACGTCAAGGAGTACGCTAAACGCAACACAGCTGTTATGCCGGACGGACAGGGCTGTCACCACCTGCCATCTACCCCAGTCACACCGTGGAGCACGGTCATATCCAAAGGATCCCGCATACCCGAGCACCACGCTCGTGCATGAATTTACTACCCTAGCATCCCCGGGTCTCCCACCCTTCGGATGGACAAGTAAAATGCTAGAGCAAGCTTGAAAGCACAACGAACCCCTATCCGTACCCGGATCATCTGGCCTAACCAAACCTTAGCATAACTCATGAAAGAACTAAGCATGGATTGATAAACTATCAAGATAGTAAAGCAACCATTGCACAACTCTATATTATGAATAGAAGTCTGACAAATCGGATACAAAATCATACCGGGAGCCGAGGATTGCTCGATGACCCCGAGGACGACTTGCTCACTAAAGAAGAACTAGCCTAGCTCCACTACCTAGCTAAGAGAGCAAGAGAGAGGAGAGCCTTCTTGGAATGGTGGAATGAGAGAGAGAGAGAGAGAGTGTGTGTGTGTGTGTGTGTGTGTGTGTGTTGAGGAGGGTGGAGAGAGGGGAGGCCTATTTGTACTAGAGGAGGTCGGTTTCCAGCCAACGCACGTATGAAATGTGATCAGGTGCCTTGGGGGTGACTCCTCCTCGAAGTGCACCTGGACGGGAGGCATGGCAGGTTCGGCTGAACCTGGGGTTCGGCCGACCCCCCCCCCCCCCCCTTGGCGCCCCTCATCCTTATCCTCCTCTAGCAGGCTGACAGGTGGGCCCTTGTGTCTTTCTTTGTGTGCATTATGCGTGGCGCTCCCGTTTGCTCTGCCAGGTGGGCCCTCTTTGTAAGTGGGTGACGCCGGATGCAATCTTCTGCATAGTTGTGTGGCGTCTGCTGTGTGTTTTCTTCTTATTTTGCTCTTGCTCATCTGAAATTTACAAAACTCGAGAATAACTGTGGAGTAAGGTTAGTGATACCAATATGTGAGTAAGGTGTATAGTTTTCCTTTATTATTGAGTCTGGTTGACGGTCGGATTTGGCACTTAAGGAATGTCAACAACTCCCCCAAGCTAGTCCTTTGCTAATCCCGAGAAAAGTTTTAGACTTAGGTTGTTGATCAGGAGTTGCTAAAATGTCGCATTCCTGACTTATGCACAAGGCACAACCGAGTGTTCTCACCTTTATTCTGAATAAGTTGGCCTCGTTCGCACCTTTTTACCTTACTCCTGTGCGGCTTATAGCATCATCCTCATCTTTGGCGGTTGAGGGTCAGAACGGCTTGTAGAGTACCATTTACCCATTCCTTTGTTCAACCGTCAATCCGTAGGTTTTGTAAAGTTTTTGAAAAGAATTTTTGTAAGTTCCTTGGGTGATCTCTTGGATCGCTCAAAAGTGTTTTATTTGTCACCAAGGCCTTTTTATGTGCCTTTCTTTTTCCATCCTACTTCTAATGGCTTCTTTTTAGTGGATCTATAGGTATGGAGGATATGATGGTAAACCTGCTTCTTGTATTTTGCTAAGTCAAAGACCGGATCCAAAGACGAAACAAGTCATAAACTTTGATCAAGGTGTGCAAGTGTGTGGATATTTTTGGTGGATGATGGATGAAACTCCTTTATATGATTTCTCTCTCCCTTGTAATATTTTTTTTGGTATGGGCTATATTTTCTTTTTCTTTTTGTCATGCCTTGGAGGCATGTGGCATACCTTACTGAAGCAAATCTGACCAAGACCGCTTGTCGACTAGTCCTACTCATATACGAGCACTTTACATGATGTCAAGGTATGAGACACGCCACATCCCTTCATGTAGATTAGTGCCATGTCACGTATCCCGTGGCCCCAAATCTAAACAAGCCCCGAGCTCTTTGTAGTCAAGTAGTGCAGGCTCTCGAGTACTTCTGAAGCCGTCTTCGAGTTCTTTGAACTTCATTTCGAACATGCCTTCCAAGTACTTTCTTGGCTGCACTGAGGCTGCATGTTTCTCTTGCCCGAGTACACTTGAAAATCACACTCTATATAGAATAGGCCCCGAGCCTTAGGTTGAATTGAAAATTAGGCTAAGAATCCATCTAGAATTTAAACTTTTGTTTTACAAATAAGTTAGAAAAACAAACCACTGATATGGCACGTGTCCTGTAACCCCCAAGATTTGAGTCCAAATCCCAAGATACGGAAAAGGATCCAATACATCGCGGCATACCTTAAAGGTCCTCAACAGTTTGTTTTGATAGTTACTTTCATAAACATATGATGTATTTGTATGTTGTACTCAAGTGTCGTGTAGTAATATTACCGTGGAGCATAAGAATAACCTGTCGTGTATGTTTTGTAGCAGGTCTTCAGGCTCCTGATATTGTAGCCCACAAAGCTAGTTGTTCTTGAATCTTGATAATCAGAGCAATCAACAACCAGCACTTTGCTTTTCCTTTGATCTTCGATGTGCAGCAGCAAGCAAAATAGAATACAATCCTCTTGAGCAACCTGATGCAATATTCAAACAGATGTGATCGGTCTTAAAAGACCAGATGCAATATTGATGGCGAATCAAATAATAAATATATTAACATATGGCTAGGCCAAAACAATTCATCTACTTCAATAACCATAATTATCTTTTCCAGCGGAGTCGCCAAAATGTGTTGACGTAAATTTCGGTCAACACATGAGAGCACTCGAGCGTGCGGGTCACAAACAGATCGAAGCATAGGGAAACCGCGCAGAACGGTCAAACTGGTTGAGCAAACCGGTCAAACCGATTCTCTAGGATTTCGCTGGAATCAGTCATCTCGAGGGATAACTGTCATGCCTACGTGGTGAACGACAGCAAGGTTTACGAGCAAACAAGCAAAAGATAACCAACGTGCTTACGTGACGAAGACGACTAGTTCACGAGCAAACTAGTAAAGGTCGTCGATGCTCACGCCCAGGAGGGTCCCGCCAGGGCATGGACGTTGCCGAATATGCCCTAGGTTGACCAGCAAGCCTAGGGCGCCAGCAATGGTTATGGAGATTGCGGATAAACAACATGGGGAGGTTGGAAGAGAGATTTAGGGTTTAGGGAATAAAAAGTAGATGCGTAATGGTTTTGTTCAATTGTGTGTGTTTCAATCGGTCATAGCCTTTTATATTTATAGGGCGAGGAGGTTTATACCCGTCGGAGATCGAAATAAGTTAAAAACCGACCAATCATCGAATTACAAATCTAATTCAGGTCAATCTGCTAAAAACCAGTCAGGCCGGTCACCAAATCTGGTCAGACCAGATTTACCATGGCGCATAGCAGCCAAAACCGGTAAGATGGTCACCAAATCCGGTAAGACTGGGTTTACCCAGACAGAAACTTCAAGTTGCCATATCTCCCATGCATGGACTGCAAATTAAACGATCCATATATCCCTTTCGATCGTCTCGCCGAGAGGTTCATCTTGGTGCACTCAAACTCATGATTTGACCTCATCTTAATATTGTTTTGAATCCTTTTTTGTCTTATTGATGAAATCATATCTAGAATATCCTAAGACGATCTCCATATGCAGCATAATGATCATACATGCCAAAATACAAAATAATAGGAGTTAATATTGAATTGGCTATTTTAGCCTTTGTTTTAAGCGTCAACCGACATATAAGCCATCCCCTCCTACTCATCTTTGATCTGCCTTGTACAACAGTACAAGTTATTATCAAATCCACAATTTTGCGGTGCTAGGCGAGCTATGCTATATCATACTTCAGTAGGACAAGTCCGATAAGAAATTTTGAGCAAAACAGCTTCACACAACTTCAGTAGGACAAGTTCTTGACCAAGTAAGTTCTCGATCAGATAAAAGCAATTGCAGGGGATTCTATTCTCAACAGTCCACGGAAGCCGAAGATGGAGAAGCAGGTTCGTACGCATCGTGTCCGGATGTAGGAAGAATCAACGGCCGTCGCTGTCCGCGTCAGCTGGTCGGCTAGCCCGAGAAACAAAGAAGCCCAAACGCAACCTTGCTCTGTTTGGTTTAATTTAGCATAAGTAGTACAAAAATTTTGACCAATAATTAGAAGTATTAAATAAAAATAATTTATAAAACTAACTCCAAAGCCCTGTGCTACTTCGCGAAACGAACCTAATGAGGTCTTTGACTGCACGATTAGTGGATGGCTACTGTAGTATCACTGTAGCCAATCATCGATTAATTACTATCATTAGATTTGTCGTGAAAAATTACACCTATCCGTGAAAAAAATTTACAAATAAACTTCGTTTAGTATTTCATGCATGTAAAAATTTTTTGTCGGGAATTATGTGCTATGGTATGAAAGGGAAAACCAAACAGACCCTTGCCTGCCGCCACCGCTGCGCCAAATCAATCAACCAACTCTGATTCATCCGCCTTTCGATGTCTCCTTCCTCTTGGCTTCTTCCTTCTTACCTCCACCGAGACCGCATCCACCTGGTCGTGCCTTTCCCCCAACGAAATCCCCCTCTCCCGAGTCCCGACTCACCTGATTATTACTTCTGGGTTTCTTGATATGGAGCAGCTCGCCGCTTGCGCCCCGCCGCCGGCGATGGCGCCGGTTGCCGTTGCTTGGTCCGTCGTCCCAGTGGACTTCACGGTCGTCAAGAAGGGGCCCGAGATGGCGATGCACGACGCGACCGGCGGCCTCGCGTTCCGCGTCGCGGGCGGCGGCGCCGGTGGCACGGCTCTCTTCGACGCCGCAGGGGGTGTTCTGGTCACCATCAGGACCAGCGGCCAGGTGATTATCAGCTTCTTGGTTCTTGATTCAGTGCTTAGCGTGCTCCATGATTGTGGATAGAGGATAGATTGATTGGGTTTCTTGGACCTATTCCTGAATGAAGTTGTTCAGAAATAGAAAACTCGAATAGGGGTACCCAAGGAGAGGTTTATTAGGATGTCCAAGATTGGAACACATCGGAGGAAAACGTGACAGCAGTAATCACTACTGAAAATTAGTGTGGTGGTTTTCGCTTTGCATGTACTTATGCCTGGTTATCTTCAATTGTACTGCAAAGTGTTACTCTTGGTGGTGACTTTAGTATAGATCAATGGGGTTCTGCAGTAGTATTGTGATTTAACAAATGGGTGGTATTGTGAAAAAAAATCGAACATTGGGTTATGCTGAACGAGTGTAGCTTGGAGTCTTGCGCATAATCTGACCCAGTGCCCTCCTGAATCTAAGGGGGATGTTGCAACTCAACCAAGTTTGCAATGTGAATCAGTGCTGAACATATCTTAAACTTGGGATGCATCCGGAATTGTTAGGGATAGTGTAACAGCCACAAAACCCTAAACTGTACACTTTACTGTTTGAAAAATATGAAGTTTCAGAGCATAAACTGCCATTGCCATAGAAGACATATAAGAAAAAGGGAAACGCACTTAGTACATCGTGGCAATCCCCAACATATATGGTTTTCTAAGCAGAATGTTAATGTGGGATGCATGGCAGATTCCTTAAAATTGTAACTCATCTTTTCTATCCTTAGAGGATGATGATGTTTGGTCATGGAGATCACCTTTTACTTCGCAGTCCTTAGCAATATTACCATGGTTTTACTTCGCAGTCCTTAGCAATATTACCATGGTTCCTCGTTATGATATATTCTTTTTAGGTGGAGGAAACTTTATTCCAATAAATATTATAATATATACTTGTAATGGTAATTATAATGATACCTCATAATAAGAAAAATCTAATGGCATTATTTTCATGTGGCCAATTCATGCACTTTTCGATATGCACATTCAAAGTTTCATGAAGTTGACTGCATGGACACATGGGCTAATATAGTTCTAAGTATCACATTTCTCCTTATTTGTATAGGGCGAGTGGCAAGCATTCAGTGGAAGCAGTTTGGAACAGAGACACATCATTTTCAGTGCAAAAGTTATATCTACTTCTTCAAGTCGAAAGGAGGTACATGTATTCATCCCACCAAGAAGCAGTTTTGAAGATCCAAAACCAAGCTATAGGCTCTTAGGAAGTACATTCCGAAGAGCATGCACTATAATAAAGGGGGACTCCATCGTTGCTCAGGTAATATCGAACAACTGTGTTAACAAGATTCAATAAATGTTCCTTGCAAGTAAATTTAATGTTTATTTTTTCTCGAACATGAACTTTAGTGTTTATGTCAGAAGTATTATTTAAAAAGTTTAGCCTTGAACAAATTTTGTTCTGTCAGCTTATAACAACAATTGTGAATTGTTTCTTTTTGCAGACAAATCTCTTGTATAAACTCAAGAAGACCATATATTCACGGCGTAAGTTCAGAGTGACTATATACCCTGGAAATGATAACATCCTCGTCATGGCAATGATTATGACCTTCTTTGTAGAAAAATGACTTTAGATATAAATGCGTACTGTGGCTTGAGAAAACTGACGACCAACTCTGCCACCCATAAATCACATTCATGTATAGTTTCTCTGATTCTGGATGATTTATTTCTTTTCAATTTTTATGTCACCCGCCATATGCTCTTACACTAACTGCTTTAACCATTTCTTTTCAATTTTTATGTCACCCACCATAGTTTAAATGTGTAGTTTTCTGTTTCTGTTTGGCTAGCTATTGCTAAGTAACAATGATGTGGCACTTTGACTATTTCTTTCCACACTTACTACCAGCATCAACGTGACTTTCTTACTAAACTCGGGCTTTACCTTCTGTCAAGAATAATAGTCTTTGTTATACAGCACAGCATCCATAGTCCTTTACTATAGTCATTTTCAAAGCATCGGATTAAGAGTGTTTGATAAAGTTAGGACTTAGCAAGCACTCTCGTGGGCTGGTGGCGATTGGAGTGCAGCTCTCAGTCAGCCAACCCGGGGATCAAGTGTTGCATCCTCTTAATATCAGGAGGGAGAGGGGGGGGGGGGGTTGTTTCTGCCCTTCCTGTCAATATTTTTTTTTTTGGGGTAAAAGTAAGGACTTCACACCTTCACATCTCCGAATCATACAAGACTTTCTGTACTATATACACGTCTGCACTAGGTTCGGCCCAGCATCTATAACACAATGTTGCTTTTTAATTACTAGTTCCAAATGTGTCTATTAATTTTGTTGTTTCTATTGTTAGCCATGTCTTCTAGAAAATTCCATCTGGTTATCAAAAGCGTCAAAAGAAACAAAGGGTAGATGAACTAATTCAATCTCAGAAAGGGGCAATGGAAAGATTTATTAGAAAGGAACCACAAGTTTCTCCTCCTCTTAATCAGACACTTGATCAGGGCATTGCACTAAATACTAGTAGTGAATAGGTATGATAATTCTTGAAATATCTTGTTTACATGCACTATGTTATAACATATATGTCTTTTTATAGTAGTTATTACTAGGCTACTAGGGCCCCAATTCATAGTTTCGCACAGGGCCTCCGGATTGCCCTGCCCCCGCTTGTTTTATCCTGTTGCCTGCAGCTATTTCTATGCTCAAGATGTGGGTGATATTTAGCAGAAATGCTATTGTGGCCAGTTTCAGATTTCCATGTGAGGACATAAGAATGTTCTTAGCCTCTTGAAATGCGCGTGGTACAGAATGAAATGAAATGAATAGACCAGTCTGTTCACTTATGCCGTTATGCGCTATGCTTCTGGTTTCTTTCTGTATCTACCTGGACAGGGATATGCATTGACGGAGTATGCACAATCATTTGAAAGCACAAAATACCAGATTTTTGATTAATTTGGGGTTTTCGCTGTCCTGTTTATCTGTCTCAAGATTGTAATATGCTTATCAGTTTCGAACTTTCGATGAAGAAGATATCTTCTTTGTTTTGAATAAAATCGCTAGTGAGCATTCATTGTACTTTTGATGTTTCAGATTTTCAGTAGTGAGACATCCTTCGATGCTTTCACTGAACTGAACTCTGCTACTGGTAGTACTGCTTGAGAGAATTCCGGTCCATGTAACCAGCTTCTCGGCGGTTGCAGGCCTGCAGGGGATGAGGAGGCAGCCGGCGAAACTGATTGGGGGAACTTAGACAACGATTGCACAAGCTCACATGCTCACAAATGTAGCTATCTGGTTGGCGAGATTGGGAATGTGTTTAAGCTGGTGGGCGGTGGCACAAGTCATGGCACGGCAGGGAAGGCGCTGAAACAGCACCCAGCAATCTCCAAGCCTCCAAGGACATCCAAGGATACAACAATCCTGTAGCTTTCAGGACAGCCCAGCTCAAAGAAGAAGGGCATGCAGAACAATGATCAAGCGTGCTCGGGTGACGTAGTTTTTGCTGCCAAACTTTGGCGGCCGCCATTGATCCCTATCCTCATTGGAGCTCAACCAAGTAGCGGCCGGAGAAGGACGGCACAAGTGTCCACGAAACCACGGACCTGATCCCTGAATTCCTGGCACAATTCCGCTCCTAGGATTCAGACATTGTCAGTTCAGCCACAATGCGGGCAGGCACCTGTTCCTTTCGGTGCTGCGCGGAAATGACACACAAGGATCGCGCTCAGAATCACAAAGTTTTCAGTGGATGATTTTGTCAGCCACCAGAAACCGAGAGCCATGTTTCAGTTCTTCCTCCGTGTGGACTTCCACAACGCCGAGAATCTCCTTTGGGGGCGATGCACGCTCCACACGATCAAAAGGGAAATCTCCAAAGCATTTCTGCCACCATGGATATTGACCCATTATTATAAAAGAAAATCTGGTGTGCAGATCTCGCTGCACCAAAAGGTAGATCTCGCCCGGGAGATTTGGTGAGGTCTGCCTGGCCACTTTGGCTCAAGCACCATTGCGCAGTTTCCCAGATCTTTTTTTTTTTCTTTTGAGGGACAGTTTCCCAGATCTGGAAGCAACCCCGATTGCTGCTGGGGATTTTAGGCCCGGCACAGCGCCATCGGGTACGTGCTGCTGCAGCGCGGGTAGACATGATCTGCCACTGTGATAGGGTGCAGGCAGTGGATCCAACAGACATGCTGCAGGAGGACCACACCCTCTGAAGGAGATGGCAATCCATTTCATGGGCATTATTTCACCAGGACCACTGGGGTATTAGTAGGTGTGAGATCCAGAGCAATTAGAGAGGGTCAACAGAGAGGGATGGTGGTGCCACGCATCCATTATTTTTTCAGGGTATCCGGTCCATGGTTGTTGTGGAGGCATGAAATTCAAAAGGCATGCCTCCGAGGGTCAATTTAAAACTGGGATCACCGCGGTACACCTTGAAGTCAATTGATTACCCAGACAAGTGCCTTTATGCTTTATTGAAAAAGATTATCACATGTACTACAAATATACAAGGTGGCCCCAAAATAGAACAATGGGGTACAGTATGTGTGGCTACTGGCAGTTGAAAGCACATTGAGGATAATTTGACAACACATTGGCTTCAGGATTTGTGCAGTTTTCATTTCAGAGAGCATAAAAGCGCTTCCGAATGCAGAGCTTCGAGAAGTAGATTTCCGGAGTTCATCTGGCCCGACTGAAATGTGCACGCATCATGTATGGACTCTCATGTTGTAATGTGGAAATTAATTATGATGAGTGCTGTGAACTGCTCAAATCTTTGCATCTCGATCGGCTTCGCGTGCACCCAGCCCTGAAGATGAAGACTGTAACCAAATCAATGTTCAGTGTCGGGAAACCACTCCTTTCAGCTTAGATAAAAGCGATAGCAACTCAGGATATCAAGATGAACACTTCAACTTTTTCTGCAATGTTGTACTATTCATGGAGGGAAGGATAGCAACGGCACCCTTTCACAGCTACTGTTGTTTGTACGGCAGAAACGCATAGGATATATGCCAAGTGCGCCTTCCCGTCAGCTGGTTGATGCCGACACCATGTCGATCGACGATGAGATGGGGCTCCTGATATCTGAGACAGACGAACGAGAGAGCACAACGCCATGCCCATCACAAGCAGTCCTTCGACCGAGCATGATTAAATTTGAGAACAATCATGTCATTCCAGCCGACAATATTTTCTCCTCTCCCCCCTGCTGTAAATCTAAATATGTACAAACTTCACATATTAATACAATGTTCAGGCTGGCTTCTTGCCTGCCGTAGACCCCTTCAAAAAAAAAATACAGAGTAGAAATAGTGTGTTTACCAGCATATTCCGCTGATCGCCTGCGTTTCGCTGCGAAAATGACGCCATGACATTTCAGTACTCAGGGAGTTGGTGCGGATAAAATCAAATCAAACAAATCCAATATAATCCAAAAGTTAATTTCAAGCACAGCTGAAGATGAAGCAAAAAGCCAAAAGAGTAGTCCGGACTGAAGTGTACAGCTTGGTCCTCCCTTGAGAAAACACTGATGAATTCTTGAGTAAAGATAAAATAAATATGGCACTGAAACACTATAGGGTCACCGAGATTAAGCAATAATGAGGAAACCAGAGATGAGAGAGACATACAAGAAGATCCAAGATATGAGCATGGATCCTAGCTTGCCAAGTGAGAACCGCTGATGAGAGGAACCGCCTGCACCTCACTCTGATCCGGTGATGACTGATGAGGCTTACCACACCCGGCGAGGTGAGGCATGCCGAGACGGTTTATGCTCGGTGGAGAAGATGGGCACATGAAGAACCATCCATCCATGGATCCATGCATCCATCCTTAAACGTTTGGTGAGCAGCCCAGAGGAGGAGCATGGAGCGGCATTGGATGGTAATGCACGTGCCCTGCTTCTCCACCATGCACAGCCACCGTCTATCTCTCTCTCTCTTATCTATCTCCATGGCGAGGAGGGAGCCAAAACCTGGGCAGCTGGCTGCCGCTAGTAGCTCGGAATGGATTCCATCCCCTTGCTTGTTATTTTTATAGGCCAGCTGAGGGTTTGTTTCACTCTCCGATCCCGTTTGTGCTACTATAATAAGGCCGGAATTGAAGCCCTCTCTCCGTCCGTCTCTGGCTGGCCTGTCTGATGCCACAGGAGTAGCCAATGATACGCACCCACGCGTGGCCAGCCGGTCACTCCCTGTAGCTGCGAGGGTTGTTGTGTGCTTGATGCTAAGAGCGCCGCAGAGTGTCGGTGTAGGGTTTCATTTACTGACCGGACCGGCTAAACCGCCGGGGTCCGATACCGGTATACCGGTCCGGTTTGGCCAGAAACCGGTCGGTACCGGTCGAATTCAAATTTGAATCTAAAAAACTCAGTTCAACCGGTTCGTATCGGTATACCGGCCGGTTAGACTGGTTTACCGGCCGGTTTGACTGGTTTGAATTCAAATCCAAATTTAAAATCGCATGCGTAACCGGTTTGGAACGGTATACCGGCCGGTTTGACCGGTTTACCAAGTGGCCTTAATGGGCCGTCTCATTTTTTTCCTTTTCTTTTTTGGTTTAACTTTAAATGCCCGAAAAGTTTGTTAAACGAACGAATTTTTGAGAAAATTTGACACCATTAGATTCGTCGCACCTTGAAGTATTTTTAGGAATTTTTTATGAATTTTTCATTTTTTTGAATTCAAATTTGAATTTTGAATTTGGGCCGGTTTAGTACCGGCCCAAACCGAAACCGGACCGGACCGGCAAACCGGACCGGTTCCCACCGGTTTTGTAAACCGTGTGTCGGTGTCGGACCGCTATGTCAAATCAGAATCATCAGTGCAATTCCTCGCATCTGCATTTTCCCCGACAACAGTCTGCTACTCCCGCTCCTATATTATCTTCATAACAAATAACAACCCACACGGTCTCGTCAGAAAAACGAAAATTTGGCGGCTGCTTTCTTTGCAAACTTCTATATCTTTGAAAAGTCCAATAATGCAAAACAGGAGGTGGAATGTTAATTGTTCGAGGACAGTGCCGCCGGCCGCTCTACAACGCCAGTATCCATGCTGTACTGGCGACGCATGACACTCTGGACTGGAGGTCAGCACTAGCTTGTGCCCTCGAGCCTCTGCGATTTGTTTGATTTCGAGCAAAACAAATGCACTGCCGGTTTTTTAAACTTGATTCCGGCCCGTGTACTTCCAGAGTGCGATCGACAGCGAGATTGGCAGGCAGCCAGGCAGGCACCATTGGGATCATCGATTGGTGCACCAGCCCGTGTGCCATCGGTGGCCATACCAAGTTGACACCGCACGCGCTGTGGGAAGGGGCCGGGGGAGGGCCAGACGCGGTGGTGGTGGTGGTGCCGTTGGTGCGGGGTCGGGGGATACACCGGCGCTGCACGACCCAGGCCGGCCGCGGTTGGGGTCCAGGACAGCAGATACATATAATTCCAGCCACATTTCCCGCCGGCCCCGATCGCCACAAGATGCAGCGCGCGCGTGCTTCGTCCCAGCACTACCACAGCACGCTGCCCGCTTCCCGCTGCCGCCCTGAGTCCGGGCGACGCTTAGCTTGTGGTCAGAAATCAGAACAGATTCACTCCCTGTTCAAGCTAGGATAGATCAGATTGGCACACAGGCACTGGCAGAGTGGGTGTGGAGTGTGAATCGCGGAAGTGGCTGCCTTGGCGCGTCCGGCGATCAAAAGCGGCTTTCGGCAAATACACTCTGGCCCAGCATCATACGTACGCTTGCTTTGACCGCGCCAAACTAAAATTCAGTATCTCAAATAATGTAATGCATATACGACGATGCATAACTATAGTTATATAATAATAACTTTGGTTCCATTTCGCAACAACCGCACGTGGACGTGGATAATACAAAACTATGCCTTCCACGAACGGCTTTTGATCCGGATTAATCAATCATCACCCCTCCACATCCACATGCGCGCTCCACTCGGCTCCTGCGCGCTGACAATGTTTCAGCTGTATGTGATGGCCTGATGGGGCTAGCGCGCGCGTCGTATAGCATCAGCCGCCACTAGTATTTTTAAAATTTTCAATATGTTTTATTTGGGCATATATATAGCCAGGTAGGTTATAGTGATGATGAAGTTAGAATTGTATATGTGCATGAAAAGACCATTCCAGCTTTGACCAACATTACGTCGATCCCATGTAATTAAAAAGATGGAGCTCTTAATTAAGTACACACTTTGAGTGATTTCTGAGGAGAAAACGACTTAGTGCTGCAATAATCCTGCAATATGACTGAGTGCTGCAATAATCCTGCAACATGTAGCCCTTTAGGGGCAGTGGGGGAGAGGAGGTCCAAGGGCCTGTGCGAAACAATGGACCAAGGTCCTATTGGCGTAGTGCAGCAACCCGAATACCAAGCAACAACACCTGACAAACACAATTTGCCGTGCGAAAGGAGACGACAAGCGATACGCCTACGACGATTCATCTTATAGGAGCTATTTGGGCCACATTTTGCCATAAATTGGGACAACAATCAACTAAATTAAAGTCTCTACATAATTATACTTAATGTATACCTTGTATTTTGAGGGCCCTTCGAATTGGGGGCCCTGTGCACAGCCCTCACGGGCCCAAAAATGGGCCTCAGACAAGGGACAAGCGGCAAGGGAGAGGGGGAGGAGGGGCGACAGGAGAGGAGTAGAGGGGGAGGGAAGAGGATATGAGGGAGGTGGGAAGGGGAGGAACGGCAGGCGGAGAGAAATGAGACGGAGATGAGCGAGGGGGAGAGGGTAATGAGTGTTGACCCCCTCACCATTGGTTCATACTATGAACCGGTGGTGATGTCCATTATCATCCCTAGTGATAGACGAACCGGCGGTGATAGAGCTTTTAGGATGTTTCATAGTAGTATAACAGTAGTGACGATACTGTTGGAATTATGGGCTTGGAC
The DNA here is from genome assembly GCF_016808335.1 of Panicum virgatum. Classification (NCBI taxonomy): domain Eukaryota; kingdom Viridiplantae; phylum Streptophyta; class Magnoliopsida; order Poales; family Poaceae; genus Panicum; species Panicum virgatum. Next base: position 35,360,490 of record NC_053138.1, on the reverse strand, counting down.
CATTTATTCTAATCAATACAATAAAAGAATTTAAAGCCCACTATTAAATGCTAGGGAATCAATTGCTTAATTCCGTACCGGGATTTAAGGAGGATCTCAACCGACTTAAAGGATGGACTTCATGTACACCACTTGTGAAGCCGGTAAGAGGAGGTCGGTGAACCACACGCGCACGCGCGCTCGCTCGCCTCGCCGGGCCGAGGCCGAGGCCGAGGTCGTGGGCATGGGCGTGGGCGTGGGCGAGGCGAGGCGAGGCGAGGCGCGGGGCGGCGCGACGCGGCCGGCCGGACGGGCAGTGCGGTGCGGTGCGCGTGCGCGGCCGGACATGACGTGCAGGTGCGGTGCGACGTGATGTGCTGTGATGAGAAGAATGTTTTGTTGTTACGAGCATTAAAACAGAGAATAAACGTTGATAGTAATGACTGGAGAATCACAGCAGTAACTGCCGCTCATCAAAGCTCTTTACGACGTCCAGGTTCGTTGAACCTGAGGCACCTCCATGCCTATATAAACCACCCCTTCCTCCTCTCATCAACACACACTTCAGCACTTGATCCAGGTACTCCTGCTTAGGAGACCTCTCCCTTCTCCCTCTGCTGCTTTTTGCCGTTCCCATCGCTAGTGTTGCGCGCACAGCTCTAGCGAGAGCAGACTTCCGGAACCTCTACTCGCTGAAGGTCCTGCACGGGACGCGGGCAATCAGGTTTTTGGGGAGCGTCTTGACGCGACTGCTCGCTCCCTGATCGACTACTTTGTCTACTTAAAGGCGTGAATGAACGACTACCTCGTCTACTTCCCGGCGTGAACGAACGACTACTTCATCTGCTTCCTGGTGACCGTTCGTGGGACTGCACTGCGAACCTTTTCCTGCATCGACATCATTCGGCTACTTCAGGCAAGGCCAGTCGAATAGCATGTCTATTCCAGCTGGTAACGGCGCAACCGGTGCCTCCGGCACTGGTCCCGCCTTGGGGCACACTCTAAACCTATTCTGGTTTAACTTTTTGTTCATGCTTATTAGTAAGAATAACATGAACACATGCACATATTTTATTCACACATTATCACTCATTTATGCCATGAAATTGCTAGTAATATTTGGAATTAAAATATACCGAAAATTGCCTAGTTATCTAACAATCCAAAACCCTGATTTTGTTAATAGGCTTTCGGTATCTAGCTTTGCTGCATCAATCAAACCACCACCGTTTGATGGTTCAAATTACAAACGTTGGAAAGAGCGGCTTATATTATGGTTAACAATATCGAGAGTGATCCATGTAAAAGACGGTAAGCCTGAACCGTTCACTCCAGAGGAAGGGAGTGTTCGATGAGGCTGATACCCTCTTTCGAGGCTTGGTCATTAGTGTTCTCGGTGAAAACCTGGTGGATTCCTATGTCCGGCTGCCAACTGGCAAAGCGTTGTGGGATGCTCTTGAGGCTCAATATGGAGTGTCTGACGCCGGCAGTGAGTTGTATACGATGAAGCAATTCCTTGAATATAGGATAGTCGAAGACCGTTCTGTGGTGGAACAGGCTCATGAAATACATACTCTGGCAAAAGATCTCAAAAATTGTAGCAAATAGTCCTCATGTGTGTTACCCAATAAGTTTGTGGCCGGAGGTATTATCTCTAAGCTGCCACCTTCTTGGAGGGACTTTGCTACTTCTCTATAACACAAGAGACAGGAGTTCACCATAGATGGACTCATAGGGACTCTTGATGTTGAGGAGAAGGCGAGAGCAAAGGACATATGTGGGAAAGGAGTTGTTGGTGCTTCTAGCGCCAATCTTGTTCAGGAGAACAACTCCCACAAGAACAAGAAAAAGCCACTGCAAAACCAACCAAAGACTAAGCAGACAACCACCTTCAAGAAGAAGAAGAAGAAGGGAGCTTGCTATGTGTGCGCTAGTATGGAACACTTTGCTGCAAAGTGTCCGAACCGCAAAGGCAACGACTCCGCCAACATGGTCATTAGCGAGCCTGGAGGAACATCGGGGTACGGTAATTTA